>NC_025695.1:33413532-33443933 GCF_000633955.1 Camelina sativa
GGAGCTCGATTTTTTTTTTTTCTCTTAGGAATTTTGAGAATTCTTTTGCTTTTTCGTGACTTTTTTTTTGTTCTCTGCTCTCTGTTCAATGTTTTCGTTAAGGAGGAAAAGGAGGTAGTGATCTGCAGCGACGGTGCGTTTTGTTGACTTCCGTAGAAATCGGCTCTTCCTGATGTAGTTTAGATTGATTCAAATGACACGTTTCGTTGTTTGCTGTGTCAGAAAACGGCACGCATTTCTCTATCGTAGAGTAAAAGACAAAACAAAACGGTGGTGCACACTCTACGACGAAGTTCGATGCTCTCGCCGTCCCCGAATATACCATCTTTGTGAGGACCATCGTTCCAAAAAATCTTCATTTATACATTACCAAACTTTTATACTAGTTGTTATGATATTGATGATACAAACACGTTTGTATTATTGATCGAAGTTGTCCACGTGAAAAATGAGTTACAAGTACAACGAAGACGTTTTCAGACTTCAGACAATAATTTTACTCTTTACATCTACAAGCTAAAAATGTATCTCAAATAAAAGATGAGAATTAAGAACCGAGCAAGATCACACATTTCACATAACAATACGTTATAACTATGATCAGAGTCAGATCCATGGCGTTTCTGTTAAGACTCTCAAAGTTCGAACCGATATTGTTCGATATTGTTGGAACCGATATTGTTCGAAATTCTTCGACGAATCTTTTGACTGTCAAGCAAAACTATCTCCAGTTTTCCAATTTTCCTTCTTGATTCTCAAGAAAAAATCTCCTCGAAGATTTAACTCAGTCTGTGTACAACCTTAATTCTCACCAAAAATCACCACAAGAACAAGCTCCACTCCTAAAATGGTGGAACCTCATGTTATCCCTCATTATAATCACCCTCCCTGTAACCTCTGACGCCAAACGCATAAATGTGTGACAATCTTGGCACATCTTCAAATTCTTCATTACCTTTATTGTAGAATCTCTGCTTGTAGTGAGTAAACAGAATGCTAAAGCCAGCTTCTCGGTGTGCTGTATCAGTATCAACCTCTTCGCATTGTCACTCACGTCGTAGGGCACAGAGCTTAAATCCGGTTGATACCCTAATACCGTTAATCTTTCTACTAGCTCTTCTAACTTTTCTTGAATCTTATTTGACATCGGATGGTTCAGGTTTCCCGGGAAAAACTTATGCATCTGACCATTCTTATTTAATATATGTTATATAAATTTGTGTGAGAAATGATGATATATTTAATTATTATTCAGTTAATTATTTTTTTTGAAAAGATAATAGCATGTTAATGTAGTTAAGTAGAAAATTTAAAGGTATTTTGCTAAAAGATGTACAAAGCTCTCTGACAGCGACACATCAATTTTTTTAATAGTGTGTTTCTCTATTAATATATAAAGGGTATTACAAACTCAAAAGTCACCTACAATATAATATTGACGACAAAAAGTAATGTCACTCATAAACCATACAGAAAATAAAACAGAATGTTTCAATAGTATAAAAACAATATCGAGTTTGTATTTTTATGTAGTTTTTTACCGTATAAAATCAAAACTCAAATCTTTCTCAACTTTTCTACATGATATTTTTTTTTTTTTAAATTTACCTAAAAAGTCTATTCTTTGTAAAGCTACTTAAACTTTTATTTTAATACAAATAACTACATTTCTAATTAAACCGATCAATAAACCTCCTTCTTGATCCAAGTTAATCTCATTTTTGATCCGGTTTTGCGATTCTTCTTCTTCTACACCCCGTTTTGTGACCTGAATCTATTCCTTATGCTTTTTTCTGGACAATTTTTTTTTTTTTATGTTGTTATCATTTTAAAGAAGTGAATTATCACAATTTGTGATTCCAGCCAAACAAACTCAATACTTCTTCTCCAATCTCAAATCTTTTGATATGTGTTTCTCTCTTTTAAACCTCACAACTCATCTGCTCCAAACCCATTTAACAGTGTTTTCCACCGGAAAACTCACTACGACGGCGGAGAAAGATCAATTCTGATCAATTTAGTACCATATCGTTAATCAAGCCCTTGAGTATCCTAACCTCCAATTCCAACACCCAAACCCAATCAACCGATTTCAACACCTTCTTAAGTCATGACCCAAGTCATGGTCGTGACTCGTGAGATCAATCAACCATAGGCTCACAACGAATTAGATCTATGTTTGTATGTTATAGTGTGATCCAATTCAATTGATTAGCTTGATGTCGACTTGGTTAGCTGGTTTAATGACGGCTCACTATTCTTTGGCATCAGTTTTGGAAGTCGAAGAAAGAATATGATTTTGTTTGAAAGAAATCAAAACTGTAGAAGGATTAAGATTTATTATTTTGTGTTGATATATATACACATTCTCATTCTCATTCTCTTCTATTGTATCTCTATTCATCTGTATCTTGTAATCTCTCTAAAGTTCTCTTCTTGAGCTTGACAGAAACACTTGAATCATTATAGTGATTTGATGAGTTGAATCCAACTCCAAACATAGATTCATCACATCGGTGAATCGAACTGGGTAAACAATTGCTTGTATTCTTGCTTTCTTATTTTGTTTTAACTTTTTTTTTTGCTTCTGAGATTGTGCGTGAGTGATTGAGCTTATTTGTGTTGAGTTCTTGAGAGGTTATCGCCATAGAAACTTAACTGATTGGTATCAGAGCCAAGGTTCCATTGGTGCTGGCGAGCAACGCGAACACGAACATGAATTTGAAGACTTTGTTCCAAGTCTTTAATGAGAATTCAGATTTCTCATTATGGAAGATTCAGATGCAAGTTGATCTGGATTTAGCTGGGCCAAAAGGATTCACTGAATAATTCTCTCTAATGAATATGGTTTCACTTACAAAAGGTGAAGGAAAGAAGGCTGTAGAAGGTGATAAAGAATCAGAATCTTCTCAAACAAAGTTTCTGATCTTGACAAGGTTGTGAAGTCAGAACAGGCTATGAATTTTGTAATCGCTCATGTTGGTGATGTTGTTCTGAGGAAAATCAATCATTGTAATAGTGCTGCAGAGATGTGAGAGACCCTCAACAAGTTGTACATGGAGACATCTTTATCAAATCAGATCTATGTGCAGCTTAAGTTTTACTCATTCAGGATGAGTGAATCGAAGACCATTAATAAGAATGTGAATGATTTCTTCAAGATTGTGGCTGAGCTAGGTAGCCTAGAGATTAATGTAGCATAGGAAGTTCAGGCAATTATGTTCGTGAATGGTTTACTTGGTAGGTACACTCAGCTAAAGCTTTTTTTTTTCACTATAAGATGTGGTCTCATCTGCAAGGTCTTTAGAGAGAGATTTGGATGAGCTAAAGTGAATGAAAGAAGCTCACCAACGGTTCTCTACACAAGTGAAAGAGGAAGACCAATTGTCAGGAATAATCAGCAAAGATGACAAGGCAAGGGCAAAAGCAGGTTTAATTCTAAAGCAAGACTTACCTGCTCGTTCTGCAAGAAAGAGGGTCACTTGAAAAAAGACTGTTCTGCTAGAAAGAAGAAGATGGAGAGTGAAAGTAAGGGTGTGTTTTCTGAAGCACTAAGTGTTAATGATCAGATGGTTAAAGATCTCTGGGTGTTTTATTCTGGGTGAACGTCTCACATAACGTCTAGAAGGGACTGGTTCTACAGTTTTCAAGAAGGAGGATCAACAACAATCCTTCATGGTGATGATCATTCAGTGGATTCACAGGGACAAGGTTCCGTTAGAGTTAACACTCATGGAGGATCGATTAAATTTGGAAAAAAACAGAGTCGGTGACATGATTATCGGTTTAAAGTGAAAAAGAAGGTTTGGGTCAAAATAGGGTGAAGAATAGCAAAATCGGGTCAAAAATCAGATTTTAACTCGGTTAAATTTGGATAAAGTCAAATTGGATTGAATAGTTTCGATTTATTGATCGGTTTAATTAGAAATGTAGTTATTCGTAAAAAAATAAAAGTTTGTGTAGTTTTACAAAGAATAAACTTTTTTTAGGTAGATTATAAAGAGACAAAATATTCATGTAGGAAAGTTTGAGAAAGCAATAAGTACCAGGATGAAAATTGCGCAACCCATATTCTTTTTGTAAACTATATCTTTCACGGGCTCAAATTTTAACAATATCAAATACTCCAAGCTAAAGCCCAAATTTTAAAACATATCATAAAAATACATGGAAAAAAGATGTCCAGCTACACGAGGTATGACGCAATACATGGCCACACATCTCAAGTTTAATAATGTATGCCCAGCTACATCAAGTATATGTTTAACTTTTATTTTGTCGTTTTAAACAAGTGGGAAAGTGGGGTTGTTATCGGCAAGATTCAATTCTTCTTTATATGTTACTTAGGTTATTGTCTAGTCTTGTTGTGTAGCCGTAGTTTGTTTATACATTGTTAATAGGTTATTGTCGAGGTTATTGTCGGGTTCATTAGTTGTTTATAACAACTTGTCTTTGTCTTCTCTGAATTATTATTTTTTGTTTTGTAGTGGAAAAATTACAGTGAAGGTGAATTGCCATTATTCTGGCCAATTCAAGACAGAAAATGGAGTGTTGAAGTACGACGATGGAGTTATTGAAGTTTTTGAGGTTGATTCAGTGACAATTTTTCAAGACATATTGCTAAAAATGCTTGGAAAAAGAGTCAACAATCTTGGGAGAATGTGGTACAAGCTACCATTTGAAGAACTTTCTGATAGGCAGCCTCTATGGGAGAATGTTGATAGCAATAAGAATAAATTGGTTTCAAAAGGACGTTGGATGGGAGAGGTGGACATCTTCTTTGAAAAGGCAGAAGAAGAACCGCTTGAAGCTGCTGGAGAAAAAGAAAAGGATGTTGCTGAGAAAGCCATAGTAGATGATAGTGGAGATGATAGTGGGAATGGTAAATCAGATGCAGGTTTATCCGAACCTGAAGAGTCAGATAATGAAGATGAGATTGTTGACAATGATGCTGGTATTGCAGTGGAGGACATTCAAGTTTTCAACAATGATAATTATGAAGAACAAATTCCGGATGATGATGAAGTATATCCTGCAACGGATGATGAATCTGGCGATGAAGAAGAACAAACAGAGAGATTGGTTAAGAAAGGCTTACCTGATGGAGTCTTTAGTTTGAGGCAGTTATTCAATAGTGGGAGTGAGTTTAAGAAGAACATCATCTGATATATATTGAAGACGAGACGCAATGTGGTGTATGCTAGGTGGGAGAAGGATAAGCTTGAAGCTGTTTGTAAAGCAAAAGGTTGTACTTGGAGCATATATTGTGCTATAGAGAATCCGATTGGGAAGTGGATGGTGAAGCGTTATCATAGTGAACATCTATGTCATCCAACCGGAAGGTGTGAAACGATAAAGACTCCTATCAGGTAAGTTTTGGAAGACTATATATCAGATTATTACTTGAGTGAGAAATGGAAGGGAACATATAGAAGAGGCTTGAGGCCTGTTAATGGAGTTAAGTTCTGGGAAGATTCTGGTAAACCAAGAATTGTTGCACCTCCTTATAAACGACATGCAGGGAGACCTAAGGGAAAAGCCAGAATCAAGGGACTTAATGAATCACCACGCAAAAAAAAGTCTCAGACGAAGGTTGATCAAAAAGGAAGAATAGTGCATTGTGGTCTATGTGGTGAACAAGGACATAATTCAAGAAAGTGTCCTCATGAGGTATTGTTATCGGACATTTGATTTATTTTTCTTGTCTTACATATGGTTAATTTGATAATTTTATTTTGTTTTAGTCTCCGGAGAGCAGGGCAAAGAGAAGGAAGCTTATGGTGACTCCTCTATTGGAAGCTCAAGATCAAGAGGAAATGGGAGCAGCATTGGCAGCCATGGAGCATGAAGATCAACCGGAAATTGGAGGAGCTTTGGTTGCCATGGAGCATCAAGATCAAGATGATGCTGAAGTGCAAGATGTGTCATCAACAGCACCATAAGGAAGTCAAGATGATGTTGGTTGTTGTTGTGTTCGGGTTCTTTTTGGATGTTGTGTTTGGGTTCTTTTTGGATATTAACATACTTTGGTTGTTGTATTTCATCCTTGTGCCATCCAAACAAAAAGTTCTTTAAACCATCCGACTTTTGGTTCAATATGTTAAACGGACCAAATCCTACAAATCAACATCAATAACAACTACTTGACAAATCCAAGTACGATGAAATACATTACATAGTAATTAACTTAACCAAGTACGATGACTCCAATTGCACAAACAAGCAAGCCTGTCAAACCCGTGATAACGAGGCGTTGACGAGACACAATTGCTTCCATATCATCAATCTTCTTCTTCTACAACTGATTTCTCTCTAAATCCCCCTTCAGCTCCATGATTGTCGTTGATAGTTGACTTATTATCTTATTCTTCTCATTAATTTCTGCTTGAGCTTCAACCAATGCTCTTCTCGGCCAGCCTTTCACTTCTTCTTCATCAACCCAACTAAAGTACTTACAATGACCATTACCACCTTCCTACACAAACATCAAACAATTACTTAATCAACAAAGCTACTCACCTCAACATATATCGAAATTCAAGTGATACATACCTTGTACAGCTCACATCCAAGGAACCTTCGATTTGGATTTCTTGCCGTTTTCGAGATGAACATCTTCGCCGGCAATCCACAATCACAAACTTGCCCGACTCCAGACCTGCTCCTCATGCTACTAGACGATTCCGATGTTAATTTCATCTTCACTCTGAATTGAAGTTTCTCACACGATGAAGAACCCTAATATTCAATTTTTTGTCGATTTGGGAAAAATGGGAAATGTTATGGATCTCTGTTTTTTTTTTTTAAATTTAGATAAAAAGCCCATTAAAAATGGGTCCGAGTCGGGTATTTTATTTTGGTTGCAGGTGCTCGGATCGGGTTTTAGTTTTCCCCGATTATGGTTCTGATGAGTCAACGCCGGTCGTTGCCGGGAGAAATGACCCGGTAAATCGAGATTTTATGTCCATGGTGTAAAACACATGACGTCATGTACTTGATGTATGTAGCCATGCCAAACATATACTTAATGTAGCTGGGCATATATTATTAAACTTGAGATGTGTGGTCATGTATTGCATCATACCTCATGTAACTGGACATCTTTTTTCCAAAATACATTCACATGTTTGTTTTATACTTTTAGTTGAAACTCTACTTTTTGTTTAAACCCTACTTTTCTTAAGTTTCTCCGCCGTCAGTGATTATAAATTTAGAGGTCTCAGAAAATAAAGAATAATCGAAATCAGAGTTTCAACGCCGCCCGACACATTCTGAAAATCTGAGAATATATGTGGTAATATATATATGTTTTTCTCTATCTTTTATAACATTTTGAATTTTTGCTTCCAATCCTTGTTCACTAGCTTTTTTGGTTTCTGAAGGATAGTGGTAGTTGGGGTAACGCTTGCTTTCATCACGCTGCAAATGAGAGAGAAACTGAGATGAAAAAGCAAGTTCTCTCTTTGCAAGGTCTCTTCCACTATGAAACCGTAAGATTAATTTTTATTTTCCTATATTTTTTCCATTTTGTGCTTTACAAAAAATCCACTTTAAATCTTTATATTTCATTAAAAATAAATGTTTATGTATGAATATATTACATTATATGGATCCATACAATTGAATACTCAGGAATTTTGGAGTTCTTAGATCTGAATCTGTTAGGGCAACCCCAATATGGGGATTTATTTTAGGGGCTATTAAATTGTTTATTCATATATTTTGTAGTTTGAGATGATTAAGAACTTTGGGTTTGTTAATTAAAAGTTTTCCCACCATTTATTTTGAGTCTCTTAATTAATTTTTTTTTAAATAAAAAATCTAAATTAAAATATGAAATTATTGCATTTGAGATATATATTTATAAAATTATTGCATTTCATAAAATTTAAAACATATGAAACATTAAAACATAATAAATGACAAGTAAAATACATTAAAAGAGGAAATGCTTAATACCATAATACCAACTGCAGAAACAATCTTGAGAATAAATTTTTAAGCTAGCCACAGTAATTTGGTAACTTTTTATTCGCTAAAACAGAACCGAAAAAGAACTATATTGAACTTGTAAATTTTAGTGAGACAGCTGAAGAGTATGGTAACATTAGTATATGACTGATAACTCACACATAGAAACTAAATGCAACTTAAGCAAGTAAAGAGAGAAGTGATATTGTCTTAAGCTGCCGAACCAATCACTTTTAACAACAGCTTAGACCTTAAATGAAAACATGTACTTACAGGAAGAGCTTCCCATATTGCTTCATCATTTACGCTCTCTTCATCTCCAGGCATCAGTGCCCGACACATTCTGAAGATAAAACGTGTGGTATATTAAGAACTTCATATAGGAAAGCAGATTAAATAATTCCAAGAAATTTTCCTACCAAATAGACACCAATGCAATGCATAGACAGCTTCATAATTGGACAGTTTGATTGATTTTAGAGAAATCTCAGACTGTGTTTGAGAGACTAGGATCTGGAACGTTTCTGTCGGTAATATCACTCGTATACAAGTTCTGATCATAACCATAAACTTCATGCTGCATCAACCCGGAGTTACCCATACTAGACATGTTCTGATCACAACCATAAAGCTGCATCTGCATCAACTGATCCAGCCCATAGTTATTCACAGATTCTTGTACTGCTTCTGTGTTTGAGACGCAAGGATGTTGAAAGCTGCTGCTATTGATGTTACCCATACTACACATGTTCTGATCATAGCCATAAAACTCCTTCTGCATCAACTCATTCATCCCAAAGGATTCTTGTACCCCCGAGTAATGTTCTGTTTTTGTGACGCAAGGATGTTGGAAACTGTTGTTGAAATAGCTTCTTGCCCTGTAAATGCTAGAGGCAAGTTGATTCCTTCCAATGCCATCCAGTCAATCTCTCTCTCCCATTTCTCCCATCCCCACCAAACATAAGATTGCATCTTTGGAGCCAGTGTCCAACATTTTGGTATCCAAACAGACAGAAATAATCTCTTCCTTAGAAGTGCTGAAACATGAAGTGAGCTCAGAGTGATTCAGATTACACCAACCCTAAATAAACCCAAAAACTCTTAGTTCTACTGCAATTGTTTGGTTTTGCCTCAATTCTTCAGAAATTAACCTGATTTGAATCAATCAATTGAAAATAAAGGAACTTTGAATTAATTAAAAAGGGAAAAGCAAAGAGGAACTTTAAAAAGGAACTTTGAATTAACCTTCTTAGGGACGTTGTACTCGACGATGAAGGAACCATGCTTCTCGACGGCGAGAGAGAGGCCGTTCAAAGTAAGTCGGCGACGAGGGTAGCTTAATATCGCCGGCGTTTGATGATTCAGTGGCCGGATCCTCCGATTGAATCTCCTCCTAATCGCCTCCGCCGATTCAATCTCCTCCGCTTCGCATCTCCTCCGATGCCCAAACCATCTGATTCCATATCTTTGATTCTATCTCCTTCATTGTCAATTCGCGTCTTCCATCGAGAGAGAGAGGGAGAGAAAGAAATAAAACTATCGACCATCAAATTTTTTTTTAATCTTCTATTAATCGGTTGCCCAACAAAAACGTGACACGTATGGTCTCTTATGTCAAAATCAAGTCTACTAAATAAAAGATCCTCTTATCTTTTTTTCTTTTATCTGATTTATTTATTTTTTATTTTTAGTTAAAACTCCTCTTACAACTCCCCATTGAAGATAACCTAATATTTGGGAAACAACTATCTGGATATGGTCTATACTCGCGGCTATCCATATTCAATCCAGATCGGCTAAAAATATTAAAATAATAATAAAAATTAATATACTATATTATATGAATGTTTTCAAAATATCATAGGAAATTTATTATATTTTTATTCCTAAATACATCAAATTCTTCAATATATAGTTTTGGTAATTTTTTACACAATTTTCTTTACATAAAATAAATATAAACTTTTACATGTATCATAATAAAATTATATTTATAGTGGATCTGAGTTAGAGTGGAGTATCATGACCTTTAAATCTATATACCCTTATTCTAAGTTTTGGATATCCTATTTTCTGATCAGATTGGATTTCGAATTCCGGATACTTTGTTCAATCCTACTACATTGTAGTGATTATGGGGAGAAATTCATCGTTTTTATAATCTGATTATTTAAAAAAAAAATAAAATAAAAATTAGAAGATTGGTCAAAAAAACTAGTGAGAACAACTTGTAAAAATAAGTTCAAATAATCAATCAAGAAAGGAAAAAAATCCAAACAATAAATTGAGTTTTGGGTTATAGATAAAAAGTCTTTGTTCAAAGTATATTTTCATGAAAGACCAAAGAAAATAAATCACCTATACAAAAATGAATAATTTCTATTTGAAATATTAAATATGGAAATATTTTTGATACTCAGCAATGAGAATTTAGACTATATACATTTGTGTAAATATAGGAGAAAAACATATTTTGCAATATCAAAAATGATAATTTTACCATAAAATTCATATGTACTAATAGTTTCCGCATGTTCATCATCTATGGTTTTGTGTTTCAGTAAATTTTATTATTTGATGAGTTTTGCATTAACATTGGATTAAAAAGAAAACACACAGAGATAATTGTTAATTCTTTGTTTAGTAATTTGATGGTAGACGAAGATAGCTGTTGTCCTATCCTCAACATGACTTTGTGTTCCATTGCTTCATTCTTTTCAGTACCGTTGTATTCATGGATGTGTATTTTTATTGGTATGTGTCTCTTGATCTTTAGATATATCTCTAATATATTTAAAGATACGAAAGACAAAGAAATAAACATACACGCAACAAATGAGGACAACATTCAAGAAAAGAGAAAAAAAAAAAAAAAAAAAAAAAAAAAAAAAAAAAAAAAAAAAAAAAAAAAAAAAAAAAAAAAAAAAAAAAAAAAAAANAAAAAAAAAAAAAAAAAAAAAAAAAAAAAAAAAAAAAAAAAAAAAAAAAAAAAAAAAAAAAAAAAAAAAAAAAAAAAAGAAGACAATGCTACAAAACCATGGAATTACTAGACTAAAAATTAACATTATTCTTGTGTTTTCTTTTTGCATTCATCGTTAAAGTAAAACATCTCGAATTTTAAAGTTATAATGCTACAAAACCATGTAATTTTGAACACGTAGTAAGGATTAGTATACTACATATGATTTTTTGTTTATGGTACAATTACGATGTTTTATATTGCTAGTTATGTTTCTTTTCTATATTCGCAAATTTATTTAATCAGTCAACTCTTTTTCTCAATACAGTATATTTTCTTATTTAATAATTAATTAATCGTTTTATAATTTTTTTTTATTTTTATGGTTATAATTTAATTAAAATATACTTTGAACAAAGACTTTTTATCTATAAACAAAAACTCAGTGTATTGTTTTGGATTTTGTTTTTTTTGTGGGATTGTTAAAACTTATTTTGACTAGTTTTTTTTTTACTTTTTAGTAATTTTTTTGGCAAATTTCTTTGAACTAATAAAAATATTATGAAAAGGATAAATTCTTGTAACGTAGTGTACATATATGAAGAGTTATTATAATACTTATTATAAAAATTAAGTATCGAAACTTTAATTTTCAATAGTAATAAATTTGTATTCACTACCTTTTCGGCTATGACGAGGGAATATAGATTCATGCAACAACCCAAAACGGCTAGTAAAGTTTCCAAGAAAAATCGACGAACAAAGCATCCAAATAAGACAAATTAGAATATTGAGGCAATGTTAACACCTTGGAGTACTTATGGATGGCATGTGTATAGCAAAGCATAAAGTAAATGTCATATACAAAGTTATACAAACATAATTTTATTGAATCAATCAGTGATGTCACTACAAAAAAACAAGCCTATTGCGATGGCAAGATTTGTCGCTCATCCCTCGCAAAATGGTATTAGTGACGGATTTGCGAGCATCGTCAATTCCTCGCTAATCGCGTCTCGCAAATTATTACACGTAGCACTTCCTTCCCAAAATTTGCGAAGAATGTAACTCTATCGCAAAACACATGCAAATTGCGATGAACAATATTCCTTGCAATTATCTTGCAAAATCTGTCGAAGTAAATCTCTCGCAGATTTGCTAGGTTTTTGCGACATTATTTCCATCGCAAAATATTAATAATATTATAAACCCAGAAATGAATTTCGTCGCAAATCCGTAGCAATTTTGTATTCCTCGCGAATCTGTAGCATTTTGATATTTATTTTTTTGATTTGGAAATTTATACATTTATATTTTGACAATAATTTATAAGAAATAGAATATATAATCAAAATATAAAATAAAATTCAAACATATATTAACTGAGACAATTTTTTGTTTCTAAACAAAAAAATTGTCATATAAACCATGTCCAAAAAACAAATGAAACCTTAAAACTTAATATCAAATTGTCTTAAAAAGATGGTGATAGAGAGGGAACTCCGTTTCCGGTTCCTGTGTCTGTGCCATTACCAGTGCTAGTGCCGGTGCCGGTGTCGTCCCCTGTCTCAGCTATGGTTGGATTGCAGCCATGTTCAATCCTGCTTCCAAACTTAGCAGCAAACTCAGGATCCTTCCCGGCAAGTTAGTCAAAGTATGCATCATAGCTATGCATTTTTTATGCATTGTCTTGAAGTTGAGTGGCTTGAGTTTGGAGAGTAGTGGCTTGAGTTGCGAGAGTAGCTTCAGCGACAGCAAGCTTCTGAGCAAGAACAACCAGATCCTCAGTAGGCGGAAGCGATGGTCCAAAATGGGCTGAAGATGCTTCATTTTGCAAAGAACCAACTCCATAAAGTCTATTTTTCTTCTTCGGACAATTACTTTCATTGTCATATGAAAGAAAGAACCAACAACCAACATACAAGATTCGGATCCTAGAACAGACACAACAACACAAATGTAGCATATCCTACAAATGCACATTACAATCAGACCAATCTTAGCATATCATATGACAAACTAAAAACAACAACACAAACTAACACAAACTCATACAAGACAAACTTAAGAGATTTCAAAAACCACACGAGAAGTTTACCTCGGCATAAATTTTGTTCTTGGTATGAACAGACAACCCACCAGAAGCAGAACTCTCCGTGTTATCCCTTGAACAGAGCTGAGACTGAACCTCTTGTATCTTTGATGACACTTCATTGAAGATGGACTCTGACTTTCCACCGACAAAACTCCCATCGGGTTTTTTGTGAGTGTCTTCTAGGACACGTAGATAATCCGGAGTGCTTTCACCAGTCAGCTCAGACTAACACAAAGTAAAACAAAAGACAAAGGTTATTAGTAAGAAAAAGACAGTAGTATAGAAGTAACAAGAAGAATCTAGAAACTTACAAGTTTTCTGGCACGAGCTTTAAAAGAGGTCTTGCCTGAGCGTTGTTTATGTATGCTAGTGCCATCAGGATCATGATATCGAGCGTTACGACCGTTGATACTCTTTACTTCTGATTTGGGATCACGCCAATACTTAACTAGTCCAGCCCATACTTGAGGATCAATCCATCGCGGCCTTGCATTATCACCATTATCCCTCCACTTTCCCTTCCACCGGCTCACTTGATCACACATCCGCTCCTTCAACTTCTTCTTAAACTCATGTCTAACTCTACCGTTTATAGAACGGTCCCAATTATATGTTTGCTTGTAAAAAAGAAAACAAAATATATTAGTATTGATCCAAGCTACATAAGTTTCATACCATCGATTAAACTAAACTACATATGCATGAGGCTCAAAACTAAACTAAACTATTACTTACCACAAAAGTTTCATACCAACGATCTACGACCAGCTGTGGCGTTTTTGTCCAATTGGCATGAGGCTCTTTGAAATCTCTTTCAAAGATGCTGCGGACAGTGGCTACAACCCTCCCATCATCAGAAAACCTAGGGATATAATTGTTTTGATGTAATAAGTGTAAAATTGATCCTAGAATTAAAAATGCAAATTTAAAATTGAAATCAGTTAAATCATTCTCTAACCAGAGAGTTCCAGGGGGCGGTTTGGATCTAATCGTGTTAGATGTTGACGGCCAGGACTCTCGAGTAACTCCTCCAACGTCATATTGTTTAAACGTTGCGGCAAAGATGTGGCTGGAGATGTAGGTGTGGCTGGAGATGTAGGTGTGGTTGCAACGGACCTATCGATTGAGATGCAACAGCGGTTGGAGGCGCACGAATGGGTGGAGATAAAGCAGGTGTCGGAGGCCTATGTTGTGAGGTTGCATGTCGAGAATCTTGAACCCCCGATGACGACCCGCAAGAACCACCACTACATGGACTTGGAGCATTAGTCTGCGAGAGGAATCGTGTGTAGTCGTTCCCAGAAAACATCTACAAGAAAAAAAAAGTATGAGATCGAAATCAAAAACTTAGGGTTCTAAATCGGAAAATAGGATGACAGATCGACTGAAAAAAACCGTAAATCGAATAAAACAACATTTAAATCGAATGATTTAAGAGATGTCTATACCGTAAATCGAATGAAAAACCGTAAATCGTTTGAAGATGAAACTATTGAAAGATGACTGTCAGATTTACCTTTGTAAATCTGGTAGAATAGATCGACGATGAACCGGAGATGAAGGAGAAGCAGAATCGAATCGAATCGAAGAAGATTGAAGGAAGAACTTAGGGAAAGAAGAAGATTTAACCGGAAAATGGTGAGAGGTTAAATGGAGAAGAAGGAAGAAAAAGAGAGATTTTAGGGTTTTGGAAGCGGCGTGGTTTGAGCGAGCTCAAACTAGGGCTGCGGTGTATATATAAACTTTTTGAAGCCTCGCAATTCCGTAGCAAATATTGCGACGGTGTTGCAATGTTTCCCCGCAAATATGTCGCAATACGAAACCCTAAATATTGCGACGGCTTTGCTAGTATTTCTCGCAAATACGTCGCAATACAAAACCCTAAATAAAACAATAAATATGTATATAATTGGAAAAACCAACAAAAAAACTATAGATAAAATGGAAAAACCAAATTAATAATATTTACTTTACATTAATACTTTGTATTTGGCCTAATATTTATTGTTTTGGAAATAATATTATGGAATAATATTGCGAGGCATTTGCGAGGGAGACCTTGCTAATCCGTCGCAAATTTGCGAGGGATGACCTACGGCCCTCGGTAAAATCTCGCAAATACCTCGCAATATTTGCATACCTCGCAACTAAGTAGCAAAACCATCGTAAAAACAACAAAACATTATGTAAAAAAACACGACAAAACACCATTACAATGGTGAAGATTTGACGCTTCTTCTGGGAGCACGAAGTCATAGACGTGGCCCAAACCCATTACACGCGGAGTTACAAGCTCTAATATGGGCTATGAAATCTTTGATAGCGGCGGGGGTTGACTGTCAAGCCTTCGAGACGGATTGTGCAGAATTGATTGAGATGGTGGAGCTGCCCGAAGATTGGCCGGCTTTCTCGAACCTGCTGGAAGATTTCTCCTTGCTCCAATCTTTTTTCCCTTCCTTTACCTTGACCAGGATCCCTCGTAAGTCCAACGTCAGGGCAGATTGTCTTGCTCGAGCTTCAAGATCTTTAATTTCTGAAATTTCTTTTGTAAACTCTTATCCTCGTGTTTGGGCAACCAATCTTGGAGTAATCTTTTAATTTATTTAATGTTTGGTTGAAAAAAAAAAAACACCATTACAATTTACCTAGTTCCAAATATGATTCACTATCCTCATTAGAATCTACAAACTTCATTGGAAAATATTATTTCACCTAGTTCTAGAAACTTCTACCTAGTTATACATATATACTTCATTGGATAGTAATCTACCTAGTTGTACAAAACTTCATTGGATATCCTCATTATAAAGTTCAAGCTTCATTATCCCCATTAGAATCTACTCACTTCTTTGGATAACTTTAATAGTAGAACTAAAAAAAAATTAGCAAAAATAAATTTGCGAGGCATTTGCGAGGCATTTGCGAGGATACGTAGCAAAAATCTCGCAAATTCGTCGCAAAATTTCTAAACATCGCAATTACATAGCACTTTGCGAGGATTTTGCGAGGCCAATCTGGCAAAACGTCACAATTTTAACGCATTTCCGTCACAAAACGAGTAATATTTTTATTTAAAAAAATTAACAAAAACTACAATTACTCAATCATATTTATTTTCTTAATTACTAGAAAGTACATCATCATTAGAATCATCTCCATCATCAGACTCTTCGAATTCGTCTAATTTAGCCTCTTCTTCAGAGACATCACCAACATCTTCTACTTGTCGGTTTTGTGGATCAATGTGGATAACATCTTCTGTTGATATGTTTGGAATGGAAATTACTTCGACTCTCTCTTGTTGCAACACGACTTGCTCATCAACTAACCCGATGATACGGCCTCGAGGATTAACTTTGATAACTGATAACCACATATCACGTTTAGGCCGCAAACGAGGATAGGGAATAAAGCTCACTTGTTGTGCTTGTGATGCTAGGATGTAAGGATCAAATTGGCATACGATCTGTTGGCATTTACATCGACAACTCCCCAATTATTTACTCGCACGCCTCGGGGCGATGGATCATACCAGTTACACTTGAAAAGTACGCATCTCAGATTCAGAAGGCCTGGATATTCAACTTCTAAGATTTGTTGCAAAATGTTATAGAAATCGCTATCACCAGCTTGTACGTAGATTCCCTAATTTGCTGTAGCTTTTTGACTACCATGTGCATATGTATGAAAAGTGTAACCGCGAGTGAAGTACATCAGAGAAGCGGTGATTTTTGCTCTTGGTTCTTGAACGAGCTCATGCAACCAAAGGCAAGGGTTCATTTCCACATCCATTTTGAACCTATAATAGGAAAAGTTTATTAAAATTAAAGAATAAATAAATTATACATATAGTTTAAACCAATTATATATATACTTACATAGTATTTTAACCAATTAGCAAAATCCCGCTCTTTGTAAGCTTCATAATCAACTTCTTCTAAATTAGGATATGCTTCACGAATCTGCATTTCGAAAAGTCTATAAAAAGGATATGTGTTATTTTGTTATCTTAGTAAATAAAATTTAATTTTAATTTTTTTTTTTAAATAATACTTCTCAAAAGGTTGAACGTAATCTAGATTCTGCAAGATGTAATTGTGAGCAGCTCGACAATAGCTATGATCTTCCCACCAAACTTGCTTTAACTTTCCAGCGAGTCTACTTAGCTGAGCAAAGATATCTGGAACATCGGGAATGTTATATGTAGGTGTAACGCCTCCGTCGTCATATCGTCGAGTACGTGTTTTTTTTGTTCTGACGGTGGGGCTAAAGTAGTATGATGTGAAGTGAGACGTTTCCTCTGTTAAACTGCCGGTGACTATCGATCCCTCAACTCTGGCAAGATTTTTGGCCTTTCTTTTAAGAGATTTCATAAACCGCTCAAAAAGATACATCCACCAAAATTGCACTGGCCCACCAAAATCTGTTTCATGTGGGAGATGGACTGGAAGATGTTCCATCACGTCAAAAAAAGCAGGAGGAAAGATTTTCTTTAAGTTACAAAGCAACACTGGAATATTATTCTGTAACTGCTCTATGCCATCAATGGTTAATGTTCTAGTACATAAGTCCCGGAAAAATACCCCAATTCCTACAAGCCAATGCATACTCAATTAATGGGTGAATTAATTAAATAGGTTTATAAAAATGTATAACATTTTATAAATATATACCTGCAATAGCTTCATGAACGTTTTCCGGCAATAGCTCAAGAAATACAAATGGTAGTAGTCGTTCCATGAAGACATGACAATCATGACTCTTCATACCTGAAATTTTTTGGCCTTGCTCAACACATCTTGAAAATTTTGAGACAAATCCATCGGGAAACTTCACTTCAGATTTAACCCACTCGAACAACACCCTCTTAGCATCCGCTGTCAATCGAAATTGGGGTAATGGTAATTTCCCATCTCTTGTAACATGTAACTCGATCCTTGCGCATATTTCTGCCAAATTCAACCTTGATTTCATACTATCTTATGTTTTACCCTGCACATTCAAAAGCGTAGTGATGAAATTTTCAAATAAGTTTTTCTCGATGTGCATCACGTAAAAGTTATGCCGCAAGAGAAGATCTTTCAAATATGGAAGCTCCCAAAAAATACTCTGCTTGTGCCAATTGTGAGCGGTCCCATATCCATCCGACATGTTTGCTGGTATGTGATAGTTACCCCCACGTTTACATGTTTCTTGAGCACTATAGTAATCGATCTGTTCAAACAAATCATTGCCAGAGACGTAAGTTGGTGATGGAACACGCACAACTTTATTCTTTCTAAACAACTTCTTGTTCCTCCGATACGGATGATATAAGGAAAGAAATCGACGATGACAATCAAACCAACAAGGTTTTCGCCCATACTTTAACTGAAATGCCTCTGTACCACCCATACAATAAGGACATAATAATCTTCCGTGTGTGGTCCACCCAGATAACATTCCGTATGCGGGGAAGTCACTAATCGTCGAAGTTAGCACTGCCCGCATATTGAAATTCTGTTTTGTTGAGGAATCAAATGTCTGAACACCTTCATACCACAATTGCTTCAGCTCATGAATCAGAGATTGCAAGAAGATATCTAGAGCTTGCTTCGGATGCTTAGGACCTGGTACCAAAATACTCAAGAACAGAAATTCGCTTTGCATATACATATCGGGAGGAAGATTGTATGGCGTCAATATAACAGGCCATAAAGAATATTGTCTCCCTGACATACCAAATGGACTAAAACCATCTGTACACAACCCAAGATAAACATTCCTATACTTTTGAGCAAAATCAGGATATACCGATTAAAATTGTTTCCACGCCTTTGCATCAGATGGGTGTGTAATTTCTCCTTCGTGTGTAGAATGTTCTGCATACCATCTCATTGCCGCTGCAGTCCGTTTTGATTGGTATAGGCGTTTCAATCTATCAACAACAGGCAAGTACCACATACGTTTATATGGCACTTGTGTCCTTCCTTCAGTAGGCTGATATCTCGGCTTCTCGCAAAACCGACATTCCTACAGCTTAGCATCATCTTTCCAAAAAATCATGCAATAGTCAACGTACACATCAATCATTTCAGATGGTAATCCAAGACTCGCAACCAACTTCTGTATTTCATGGTAGTTCTCAGCCGATACATTTTCAGGTGGCAAATACTCTTTAATGAGTTCAGCCCAAGAATCCATGCAAATCTCACTTAAGTTATTATCAGCTTTAATTGTCATCATCCTAGATGCCAATGATAACTTAGAATGCCCTTCTTTACATCCATCGTAGATACGTTGATTTGCAGCATCTAATATATCATAAAAACGTTGTGCATCTACGTTGGGTTCTTCCGTATTATTCTCAGGAAATGCAGCAGTAGTTTCATGAAATGCATCATTAACCATATGATGAAATATATTTTCCTCATTATACCCATAAAAACCAAATTGATCAGATTCTTGATGCCCATAATTACTAGGTTGATCAACAGCATAATTCATACTACTACTTCCAACGTTACTGCTACAACCATCTGCATGACGAAATCGTACATAGTAATTTGGTACAAATCTTCTATTATAAAGATGCTTCTTCACTAGATTAAATTCCAAATATTTAATGTTGAAGCACTTAGGACATGGACAAAATATTGTACCGTTTTCACGAGCAAAATCTTGGTTTGTCGCCTGGTACATGAAACCGCGCAAGCCATCACAAAACTCTTTCGTCACATCACCGGTCTCCGGGTCTCTATGAATGTACATCCACCGTTGCATTGTATATATCTCGTGCTCTCCACCTCCAAACATTATTTTCTCTAGACTTTTTTTGTAGCCTTTTTTTTTCAAAAAAAAAAATTTTTACAATTGTTTTTTGCTCTCAGAAGTTTTTTTTTTTCTTTTGCTCTCAGAATTTCTTTTTTTTTCCTCTCTCTGCAGTTTTTTTTTCTTATTGTTTTGTGTTGTGGTTTCTATGTCTCATGGACTGGCTATTTATAGGCTTTCTAAAATTAACTGCTACGGATTTGCTAGGGAATTTGCGACGGCTTTGCGAGGGTTATTTTTTAATATTTATTTTTTGCTACAAATTTGCGAGGCTGTTTCCTTTTTGCCGACAAAACAGTTACACTCGGGGAAAACTTGTTGGTTGACATCTAGGTCCCTCGTAACTCCCTCGCAAATTTGTTACGGATATTGTTATCACTAATTCGTCGCAATGGTGCTAGGGAATTGCGAGTCATTTGCGAGGAATTTACTTTTCCTTGCAATTTGGTCTCACCTTCGTCGCAAATTTGCGAGGGAAATGTTCGTCGGACATTTTGCGAGGGAGTTACGAGTAAGATGAGTCGCGTAGCTAAGTACTCGCAAATTCATAGCAAATTTGCGACGACGTTTTTCCATCGCAGATATACGTCGCAAATCGCGTGTTTTCTTGTAGTGTGTGCAATCTAAAATTTGAGAAGAGATGATCATTTCGTGAAATATAAAAAGTAACCGATGAGAAAATTATAGATCTTAGTTATCTTCAATAAAACATCATATTCGACATCAATGTCTAACTTTGCAAAGAGACCAATATAATGTATTTTTATAAAGCTCTCAGGTTCATGATATTTGATATTCACATACTCAAATCATAAATGTAATTTGTGGGTACTATGCAAATATTATATGAGTATAGAAGCATACAAACCTGAAACCTTTACACTAATACATTGTATTGGTCTCTTTGCAAAGGTAGACATTGATGTTATGTTTATAGGATATACAGATTTTACAAAATGATCATCTCTACTCGAACTCTAGAGGTACACATGATTTATTGAGTCATTGATATTATGTTTGTACAATTTTGTATATCGTTTTTAATTTCTTGATTTTTATATACTTGTGTCATCCATGGCTTCTCCAAAATGGAAACATTGCCTTAATTTTCTAATTTGCTTGCTTGTATGCTTCATGACTCGATTCTTGAAAGGACTTTTTACTAGTCTTTTTGGGTTGCTTCATGAATCTGCATTATTTCGTTTATCATGGTGTGTTTCTTTTTGTATTCATTGTGAAAGTAGAAACTTCAAATGAAAATCAATACAATAAAAGAAGAAAGAGTTTCTCTCATTTGTTGACATATCAGTTTTTTAATTGAAGGAGGAATTGACATATCAGTTAAAATGTATAACCAATAAAATTATAACAATGAATACAGCTCTTCTCTAATTTTGCCAACATATCAATATTTACAATTCCAAGAAAATTGGTTTTTGAAACCTGGACCGGACTGGTCGGTCAAGCCGGTTGAACTGCAACCCGACAGGTATTCCGGGCAGTAGCCTTGGGCATATTACCTTGAATCCGAAACCCGAACCCGACCCAAAATAGTGGGTTCAGTTCGGGTAGTGTGTAAAACCCGACCGGTGTAATATAAGGTTTGGATATCCAATCGGGTTCGGGTATTACCCGAACTAATCCGAATTAAATGTAAAAATATGCATCTAAACGGATTTGAACCCATAACCTTAAGCATTTAAGGATGCATCTTTAACCATTTTGTCATCTTAGTTTCTCTGTCCTAACATGAAACGTTAAATATTTCTATATATACAAGTGTTTTAAAATTTTAAAAAAATAAAAATTAATTTTTTTTTTTTGTTCATGGTTTGTTTGGGTAATACCCGAACCCGACCCGATAGTAAAAAAACCTGAACGGGTTCTATATATCTAAACCTGAAACCCCGAACCCGATCGGGTTTGGAAACTCGAATGCCCAGGGCTACTGGGCAGATTTCTTTCTAAAACTCAGACTATTTCAAACTAAAAAAACCGTAAAAACCCCGTTAAACCCGGCGAATCGGTGGTCTAACCGTTGGGCCGGGTCAACTTCAGCCACTGAAACTTTAATTTTGAAACGTGGACTCCTACGCCTAATGAATTTAAAGCAACTTGTGCAGCTAATATATTCAATCACTAATATTCTTCTTCTTCTTTAAAACCCAATGTGGGACAAAATATTTTTAAAAGTTAAGTGTGCCATATTTAGTTATTTTCGGTCATAGAAATTAACATTACTTATAAATATTTTAGATCAACCAGAAGTCCTACTACTATTGGATTTGGATTGAAAATGTTTTATATTTTTATAATAATTTTGAAGATTGTATACTTAAAAATATGATTTCATATTCATAAAGCCTATATACATATGATAGATATATATATAACATATATAATTTTAGTAATTTATTGATCCACGGTCAGACTCGGTTGACCCATTGACCCGGTGACCTAGAAGGCTTTTCAGGTTGCTTTCTGGGTCAGGTTTAAAAACATTGATTAAAACCTTATAAAAAAGGCAACGAATGATCGATCAGATGTTTTCCGGTTCTCTTTCTGTTTCAGTGACTTATGTTTTCATGAACAAATCATCTGTTTTGTATTGTTTGTGACTTTAAAATTTTCGATTATATATTAAGTCGAACGTTGATTTCAACGGAATAGTTCCTACCGTATTGAGCTTCGATTGAGAGTGTATCCTGCTTTTTTAAGAGAAAACAAGTGTGGATGGTTCTTTTTGCTTAATAATTTGTATCTGATGGTTGCAATCCATGCAAGTTCAATCGCTATGTTAGTATTTGATGCTTGTCCTCCATATAATAAAATATGAATTTATTTTGTGTATTTAAGGTTTGTAACCTAAGTTCTTCTTATGTGATTTGACTACATTTTGTGTTTTTTTTTTAATCTTTTTTGTTTGTGTGTTTTGTAGTTCCAACTTTGCTCTTTCATCATATTTATACATTCTTTTGTTGATGAGAAGGCAAGCAAAGTAAACTTAATGATGTATATTATAATATGTATATATAACTGCATATCTCTTACGCTAATGTCGATTTAATGTAAACGAGTGGTAGAGAGAAGTGTCACTCGTGTATACCATTCGCTGTAATGTTTGGTGCTTCTAAATGGATTAGGCTTACCAATGTTGGCTTTCCTTAATGTGTTGTTTGACACTCTTAAGTAGTGATTTTGTGTTTAAATACTATTTTCTTTGGCCAAATTTAAAATGCCTTTTCTAAATTATAATTAGTTGATGACTGGAATAGATTCTTTAGATTATTTACTTTACAATATTTTGGTAGAACAAACATGGCAGAATCTCACACATGAAATTCTTCAAAATAATTTCTTTAAGATTTCAGCGTAGTTAATAACTTCGCTGCATATTTTGGTTTATATTTCTTCAATATTTTGGTTTATATTTGAAAGTTTGGTATATAAGTTTTTCACAAACTTACTAACTTATCGACATTTTTTTAAAGTCTGTTTAACTTGATATTTGTAAAGTACTATTTCACAGCCAATGATTATTTTCTGGTACAACTTGCTATATATATATAATTTTTTGTTAGAAAATAACTTATCAATAAATTATGTAGACAACTTATCGTTATTATATTAGAGACTTATATTTCATGTTAGTAATGAACTTGGTTGGAATTTTTTTGTCATCTAGATGTTGAAATCTCTAAAAATGAGTTTTGGAATTAGAAATATATGAATAAATTTTTTCAATCTAAAATATGAGTATAAGTAAAATTACTAAAATGAACAGATACAAAATACTAATTTTAAAAGCATTTAACAATTTAACTAATCATACTTACGACAAACAAATTAAGCTTAAAAATCTATCCCACAGCGTAGCGTGGGTTTTTACGTAATTTTTATAAAACATCAACACCATGCAATAATAAACATGTAGTAAGGATTCGTACATGTGATTTTTTTATGGTAAAATTACCATGTTTTTATCATATACAATGGCAAATATATTTAATCAGTCAAAACTATTTTTCTCAAATTAGTATATTTTCATATTGTTTTCATATTTAATAACTAACTATATTTTCACTCGCGGTACACCGCGTGCATATAATTTTTATTATTATTTATATTTTATATTGTATTTGTTTGTTAAGTATTGGATATTTTCTAAATAGAGGAATAACTAAATTTCTGACCATGTGCAGCTAAATATTTATATTAATTTTTAACCCGCAATATATTTCAAGACCATTTGTTTAACCCGCAAAATTTTATTGAGTTTATATATATTAATCGCGGTACACCGCGTGCATATAATTTTTATTATTATTTATATTTTATATTGTATTTGTTTGTTAAGTATTGGATATTTTCTAAATAGAGGAATAACTAAATTTCCGACCGTGTGCAGCTAAATGTTTATATTAATTTTTAACCCGCAATATATCATAGTTTTTGTTTCCATATTGATTCTGCTGTATTTTTTTAGTTGGAATGGTATGTAAAATATTTAGAAAACAAAATCTGAATTAATGCTATTTTTTTAAATTTTTAAGGAATTAACTTTGTAAATAAGTACAAATAAAAGGATAGAACCTAAAATGTACTTTAAAAATGTATATATAGATTAAGTATTTGTACGTAAGCGTCTTATTTCTACCTTCATAGTTTCATTAAAATACTCTGAAAATGATTTTTTAAATATACAAATGGAAATCAATGTATTATTTTGATTTTGTCTTTTTCGGAATAGTTAGAACGTATTCAGACAAATTCTTCTAAATACTTTTCATTGAAATAATATGAATGCATTCCTATACCATAGTATACTCAGTTTCAACAATGAAATTAATTTTCAAAAGTGATAAATTCATTTTTGGGTTTTCTCTAATTTGATTTGCTGTTTTTAATTTTTAAAATTTTATTGACGGTTTATCTTGTTTTATTTCGGATTTTCCTAGATTTATTTTAATATCATAACTCTGCTACTTTTTCCAATTTTTAAATCTACAAATTATTTTACTTTGTTCTGCTATTAAATTAATTTGTGTAAATTTCTAATGTTTACGAAGCTACTTATTTAAATATTATTTTGAAAATGAATCAAAATGAGTAAAAATAATACAACATGAGTTAAAAAAAAGTTTCAAACTATTTAAATATACATATTGTTCATAAGTAGTCTAGCTAAATTCAAGCGGTGAGTAATCCGAGTCCTTCTTGCTTGAAAGGAGTAGGCTTCTAAGTCAGGTTTATCCACGTAAAATTATGCATATTGTGTTTGGCGGCGGATAAGACAATTGCAGTCTAAGTGAGGAAAAACATATGGTAAGACGGACTTGATCAGACGTAGACCGGTCTGTTTCACATCTCTAGCAGTTTAGTTCATCGATCAACTAGAATTCATAATTAGAGAAGAGTTTGTATTATGAGATTCAAATCATTACATAACTATCGCACTATATGATAATTTTATAAGACATCTCCAATAGTAAAGATGTAAACAAATATGTTAATATTATTTTAATTAAAATAATTATAAAATTAAAGCTAATAAATTTTTTAAGATACAAGTTAAAAATTTACTTCGAATGGTAAAGTTTTAATTCAAATTTCTTATTTTTTTTAAAAAAAAACTTGCTTTAATACAAGCTTGAACATCAAACAAGAATCATGACAAACAAAATCTGATATGATCGTGAGACCATCCAAAAAGATTATTGAGTCTTGTACAACACGCACAAAGTCGAAGATTAATTCTTCCAGCCAAAGGACTATTAGAGATACATTCTTACCTCATCTAGATCATATGTCAAAGTGTAATCAGTCCAATCAGAGTTCAAATGAAGAGGTTATTCATTTTACAAATCAGGTGAACTCATGGCTACGCAATTTGGACCTACGAGCATTCAACGGAGGATTCCGACCAAGTCAGACGGATTCAAGCTATGAACTAAATGTTCTGGAATCTTGATCCACTCCACAACCACGGAGAATTGGAATCACATTAATATCAGTTCATATGTGAAAGATATGGATATTTTCAAGTCAGTGGATCTATCCTAGTCCCAGTTTCATGTATGAGCCAAAGATCGTATCACACAGATCAACTCAGAAACAATTTCGACATGAAACTACTTGGAAGATATTAATGGATCTATTATGTTTCCAACAAGCTCAAAAACAGAAGATTTGGCATACAGAATACAAAGATACACTTCATTTGCCACAGGTGGTCAATCTAGTTCTTTACCTGAAGAGTGTTAGGTCCAATTGGTTTAGATGCTTCCAGAATTATGTTTGACAACCAGGATTTGTTTCTACTAAGCCTAAGATAAACAAATCATACAACCCATTTTGTTTCTCATCATACAGTTGGACCAAGGAGTCAAAGAGAGAGAAGATCAAGTAAACACTTAATGGGTCAATTCAAGAGCTTATGGCCAAAGAACGCATGAAAAATTCTATTGGGGATGATATTTATCAAGTCCAGTCCACTTTGAGCCAAATACAAGCCCAAGAAAGCCCAAAATAATCACTTTATTTTGTGATCAAAGATGAGTGACGAAAATAGAGTTCAACACACCTTGGGAAGGAAAACTTCAAGAGTTGGATCTTCATTCAACTATCTATATTTATTTTCTTTTAGTTTCAAGAACAATTAATACTTAGCTTTGTTACCAAGTTTTTTATCTCTATATAAACACATGTAATCTCATTTGAGAATAATCAATCAATTTCCTTTTCATTTTAAGAGTCTGTCTCTTTGTTCTTTGTCTAGAACACTTTCTTGTTTCTTGGTGTGTAATATCTAAGCAACAGCCTCCTTTTGTTGGACTAGTGTATCATATCTAGCAGCGATTGGAGTTGGGAATATCAACAGCCTTCCGCAACTGCTGTGCAACCCCTCAATCCATTAAATCTCCCTCGTTGCACCTTGCACCTTGACGAGTTTCTATCATTTCTAATCCGGCTGAGTGATCCTGGAATTTGGGCGTATCAAAATCAAATCGTTCATTCAAACGAAAGAAGAAGAAAAAATCATCGAAGCATAGGGCAGAGGGCATAAAGTCACCTGAAGTTGGTGTTGTTGGTGTTGACTAGAAGATTGAAGTTGCTCTCGGGTTGTTGGTGCTGAATAGAAGTGATGACACAAAACATGACACCATGACACAAACCATGAAACTGGAGTTGATGTCGGCTTGTTGGTGTTGTTCCTCTTGGCTCTCGGCTCTTTCCGCATATCCTCATTCAAGATCAGAAATTTAAACATAAATCAGTCTTATTCAAGAACACAAACACTCATTCAAACTCAATTAATAACAGAAACTCATTCAAGAACTCAAAGAAAATAAACTGATGCTACCACATATCTTATGAACACAAACACTCATTCAAACTCAACCAAGAACAGAAACTCATTCAAGAATTCAAAATACAGAAACATAAACTCATTTGAAGCAAACACGGATTAAACATAAACTGAAACAAACTACATACATTAGTTGGCAGAGAACATTAAACTCATCCTGAGCAACCATTGTTTCCTGCATTACAAAGATGGAAGCCTTTTGAACAGCAAAAGCGATTATCTTTTGTTAAGGCAATACGTACCTGATCTGATATTGCATAATGACCACTCTCTACTGCATCTGGACCAGCTATGTGGGGCTCAGCTGATAATGTGTTGATATTTTGACCCTCAATGATTGCTTCTGGCACAACCTGATTTCCAGCTGGTGAAGATGGCAAAGGATATGTAACCCGATCGCCCTGTCCACAGTGTCAATTTTATATTAAAAATGTGACTTGATCATTAACCACATCACAGAGCTCATTTTCAACACGAGAAATTCTGAATGAACATTACACAGATCTGCTCGTTTCGCCTTCGGAGATTACAAGAATGACATCGTCAGAGAGAGAAGGAAGAACAAAAGATATATTACGCGCAAGTTTTTTTTTTCTTTGTTTCACTTAGACTCCATCTATTCCCCATTTGACACATGTTCTAGGAATTCAGCTGTGAAATATCTTAGCTAAGATTTATTTCTTAGCTAATTCCCCATTTTTCATTTATTTTTTTGCTTTAATCACTAAGATATTTATTACCATACTCCGCTGAAGATGGTTTAAGTAGAGTAAAAACTGTTTTGCTTTTGAGAAATCTGATCATTTCCATTTAAATTTGTCATTTTTATGGTAATTGTCATTGTTTGTGGTAATTTTCAATATATTATATTACTGTTATTGTATAAGTTACAATTTTATATCTAGATAATAAAGATCAGTACGTCTTTACAAATCCGATTCTTTCAATTTTAATTTTTATTTTTTGAAAATTTTAATTCTTATTTTTTGAAAATTTTAATATATAAATAATATTATTGTTATCGTAAATCGTAATAATAAGTTACATCTCACCGTAAAAACACAGTTCCTCTAAAATGTCATAAGTTTATTGTTATTAATATATGTAAATTCACTTCATTCATTCCTCTTTTTTCTTACGTCCATGCATTTTCGAAGATACTAACAAGTCAATCTTGAGGTAATGCCAAATACGAAGTCAAGTGTGAAAGCTTAAGATTGGTGTTAAAATGTCGTAAGGTTGTAAACCGTCAGAGAGTTTACGAACGTTACGAAAATGACTTAATAACGCCTTGACTTGATTAGCTACTCAATAAATTACTAACATTCAAAACATTAAGACAACAACGACGCACGCAAGGCTCGTGAGCAGACCAAACACGCGGCGAGACATCGCTGGGAGATGTTTCATTTCAGGCAATGGGCTAAACAAATCGGATGAACGTACGCGCGAGGCGGTGAGATCACGTGGTCTATGTGTGGACGGTGAGTAACACGTAATATCGAAGTGCGTGGAGGGAAGACTAAATACTCTCCGCAGAATCTGCCGACTAAAAAAAATTGTAGGACCCGAACATATCTGCTTACCGGACCTTAATATGAGTCCCACCCCCACTTCGGCGACTTATCCAATGCAACCAATAGGGTTTTTTTTTTGTTTCTGTTTTGGTCCTTATCATAGAAAATAATCTCATAATTAGAAAAAAAAAGTGTATTAAAGTTCATGAAATAAAGATGGGATTGACTTTAAGGTTTTTGTTTTTTTGATCTTTGATCCTTCTCTGGTTCCTTTTGTAAATTTTTATTATAGGTTTTGGCTGTTGTTTATGTTCTTCTAGTAGTTCTAGTTTCCGGAGATATATTTCCTACCGATTTAAGTTTCCCTTATTTCGGTTTAGTTTAGGTGATTTCTATATTTTCACTTTTTTTGTATTGAATAGATTGTAATCTGTTCAGTTATAATATAAAATCAAATGACAAAAAAGAAAAAACTTTAAAGTTTTTGTTAACAACGAAAGGTTGGAGAAATATATGCATTTTGATAGTATAACACCGGTACTGTAGATATACTGTATTATCAAAATCCTTAGTTACACAAAACAAATTTTGTAATAATAAGACCAAAAAAAATTGTAATAAGAAGGAAGTTTTTGACCAATCATCATCTTTTGTGTTTTCCCAAATCTGGTGATTTATTCCAATATACTTTACAGCATTTGTGTTAATTTTAAAGTGAAATGTCTACACTAATTCTTTTTTATTTTTCGCCAATGTCTACACTAATCTACAGTATACAAATATGAAAGTAATTTATAGATAAACTAGACCGAACCATAAGCCCACTCTACCAACAATATTTTTAAAAATAGGAACAAAACAGATGAGAAGAGAAGACGCGCCTGGTGGACGGCGAAGGCACACGTGCTACCCACCTGACACTCATGCCATCATCCCCCATCTACACGATACTCGAAGATTGGACTCATGATGCTACCACTCTACTTTCCAATTTCTTTATTTCTTTTTAAATTTCCTAATTTACTACAGTCATTTCTTCTTTTGAACCTTTTTTGTTCTTTTCTTTTCACGATTTTTTTTTTCCAACTTCTTTTCACGATTTTTTTTCCAACTTCTTTTCACGATTCTATAATGAAAAAGACAGCTTAATAATGATCTTTTCAATTTTCACGTCTAATTTATAAACATACTCCCCCATGAATGAAACAAGTATAATGGAAAAAAAAACATTAATGAAAACGACAACTACTTTTTGTATTATGATGATCTGAATTTTTGTACTCCCCTCTGTAAACTAATTTGTTTGATGTTGACAGACCATATAAATGTTCGAATTTTTTGTTGGTTTCATATTCCACAGCCATTTAATGGACTCATATCTACTACCTATTTAATACATCAACTAACCATCATGTCATTTTATAACATCAACAAACAAAAAAAAGGAGATATTTGATTAATAATTACATCTACATAATTAGAGGAACCATAGTCTAAAGAGAAACTAAAAACAAAAAGAGATTTCTAAAAACATGTCCTCTTACTTAGCCAAAAATATAGGACATTTTTCTTTTTTTTTTCCTCATCTACTAAACACAAAAAGAAGATCAAAATATTAATTATTTTCCGGGAACGTTAACAAAACATATTACGATCCAAAAAAAAAAAAAAAAAACTAAA
>NC_025695.1:33444172-33469231 GCF_000633955.1 Camelina sativa
CAAAAAAAAAAAAAAAAATCTAAACGTCCACAACCGGTGGAGCTAGGTTAAGATCCAGGTTTAGTTCTCTTCTCGGTGCAACTTTCACGGTTTCCCGAATACCAATACTCAGCTCGATATTAACCGGATCAAACCGAACCGGATAAGCCCGAGAAAGCTCCGCTCTCAACGCAGCAGCTCTTGACGGATCGAAGAAGAACCCGGCTGCAGCGTAACCGTCGACGACATTACGTTCCCTTTGACATGCAAACGGGAATCTCTGACGCGTCATCTCACGCGCCGCTGTACGGTTGACGTAAGAACCGTTATCTCCTCCGTCGTTAACCATAGTACTAGCAGAAGACTCGCCGGGAAGAGGGAAATTAGTTTTCGCTTTCGAGCCGCGAAACTCTCTTGCGGCAGTGTCGTAAGCTCTAGCGGCTTCTTCCGCCGTGTCGAACGTACCGAGCCAAACGCGTGTTTTCTTACCCGGGTCACGGATCTCAGCCGCGTATCTTCCCCACGGACGCTTCCTCACACCTCTGAAATGCACTTCCTTCCTCGTCGTCAACGTTATCTTCGCGGCGGCGTTACTACTACCATTCACCTGTTTTGGAGCCATTGCTAGTTTGCTACTACAAAAGAGAGATGTGTTCTTTGTTTATTATATGAAGAAGTGACGTTGTGTTTTAGTTTATGAAAGAGAAAGGATTTAGAGAGAAAGAGAGAGAGAGGAGAGAGAGGGTCAACGAGGGTTTGACTGAAAAGCGCCGCCCAAAAAACAGACAATGTGAGTGGTTTTTAATGTTTCTTTATTGTTGTGACGGCTTTTTGCCTTAACGTCCCGTTACTGCGGCGTGACTTTGCGTAATTTTGATTGCTTTACTTCACGCTCTCCTTCATTAATGTACGTGACTCCCACGCTCTTCTCTCAAGGCATTTACATTACTTAATAGAGATTTTGCAAGCCTTTGTTAATTACGCACCAGTCACCACTCACCAATATGAATAGTGTATGTTCAGCAGTTTAGATAATAGCATAATATTCAAATCTATAGTACGTGATGTGTATATATATATAGTATGGATACATTTTTTTTTTTATCAAAAGTATGGATACATTTAATAAGAATCCGTTTTGCTATCAACTCGGTTATATGACACAACATATTGCAAAAAGATATGGATTTTTTCCTTAAATACATGATATTATTATAATAGAGGAATTTCTCAAAATACCATACTTTTAATTTTTTTTCTCTAAAAATATCACACTTTAGTTTATTTTCAAAAAATATCACAAAAATCTACTTTTTTCTAGACCACCACACACACAAAAATTTGATTTAAAAAACGCAAATTTTATTTTTTTATGTTTGAGTTGGCAGTTTTAGATTTAGAATATAGCTTTTACGGAGTATGGTTTAGTTTTTAAGATTTAGGATTTAGTTTAAAATATTGAAACTTTAGTTTAATTTTTTGGTATTTTTGAAAAAAAAATCATTTTAGTAGTATTTTTGGAAAATAAAGCTAAAAGTAGTATTTTTGGAAAAAAAATCTCAATTTAGTGATATTTACGAGAATTGTCCATTATAATATTGAATTATAAGAGTACACAATTTTATTTATTTTTGTAGATTGCCATTGGTTTTCGGTTTTATGAAATTAACAACAATCAATTTTATTGATGAACATTGTGGTGTAACAACTCTAAAACAATTTACAACTAGTTTCTTTTTAGGATTATGTTTCTATTTCGATATAAGTGCCAGTTTCTAGTTTTTAATGTAAAATTTTGGTATAAATTTCTAATTTAATCTCAAATTCGTAGAAAAAATCAAAAGTCACTTTGAATTTATAGGATATGATCGAATTTTGTTAATCTATATTAACATTTTTGCAGCAATTTTGGCAAACAAGACTTGAAGTTGGAGCATATTTACCAACAATGTCATTATCACTAAATATATTAGATTTATAATTTACGATTAATTAAATTAATGTATAAGGTTTCCATTTTTGTTAAAAATTATTCTCCCCCTAATCCCGACTGTCCAAAACAGTCGGACCAAGTTGTGTTCATTCCAACAATAATTTGTACCAAATCTAGAGAATATGTCTTATATTTTCTATAATTTATTTATGCAATAAATATTGAATAATTTGATTGATTTAAAGTTTGCTATATTTTCTAAATTTAAAGTTTGCTCACATTAACGCGTATAATTTGATTGGCTGGTGAAGTGGAGAGATTTCTCAATTTATAATTTGACTGAAGTTAGTTTGATTCATTTATCTACGCTACCTACTGATGATTTCTTTAGACAACATGAATTATGTATGTTTGTGTCATTTTTTGTGCTAAAAAATTGTTGGGTATAGACGTATGTGTGTGTGTATCCACTGTTATTTTGTGAGCTTTTTTTTGGTGAAGCTCTGTGTTGGTATCGCAACAGGTTATAGTTATAAAAAACTTTTTTTATTTTTTCTCTCGATATGGTGAAATCGAGATAAGGATTTGTGCCATGCCAAGATCACCAAGTTGTTAGGATTTGGGATCGAGAGAGTGGGTAAACCGAGTGTATGTAAGTTTGAGATTTTTGGCTATATAGAATCACATAATTAGGGGTTTTAAAGGTGTTTTCTTTCTTTTTTTCTTGGCAGGATTGTTGTTGGAATCAAGTGCGAAGGTGGGATTGTAATGGTTTGATGCTTCTTCTTTTATATTACCTTTGATTGTTTTGTTTTTAATCTTACTTTGTTAATGATAGATCATCCAACACCCTTGTAAAGGGATACCTAGATTCTGGAAAAGAGAATTTATGATCTAATGAGATTGAAGAAATACGGAATCGAACCACCGCTCATAGAAAAGCTTGACTACATCCTAAGATTGAAGAAAAAAAGAGGTGAAGAGACCATTGAGCGTGAAGCTAAGCAAAGAAGAACGTGAGGTATTAACTTTTTTTGGATTAATTAACCTGCAAAATCTTTATAAGTTGTCTTCACTATACTTAGCTCCTTTATATTGGAAAAAGGTCCATCATGTGCACAACAAAATATGGTGAACTGCACCCTACCACTCCTCAATGATTGAATAAAAGAGCGACTTAATGTACAGAAGATAGAACAATTTAATCACCTAGACTTAAAACTGGTTTAAGAATCAAAACTTCAAATATGCAAGAAGGTTTGAAATTAAAAGTAACAGAGTTTACTTCCAAAAGTATTTCGCCTAAGATCACGCAAAAGAGTAACAGGATCTTTAGGAGGATACTAAATGAAAACATGACAAAAGCAATCCAGCAAATCTGTGAAATTAAGAAAATATAAAGGAAATCTGTAAGACCACGAGAATTCCATACACTTGGATATAACAAGTCAAAGTAATAAAAGTCTTAAACTTGCATTGTACAAAAATCAGCAAATTTGAGCACTACTAGAGCAATTTGCTGGACTTGAAAAAAAAAAATAGCAAGATACTTTCCAGTTCTAGATGGATAAAAAAATTATTAATGGCGGGTATGAATTTTGGTCAGTAGTAATATAAATTTAAAATCTCACTAATTCCATGTTACAATATGAGCAAATCATCGTTTATTCCAGAATGAAAATTAGCACGTTACACGGAATTAATTAAGTTGATTAAATTACAATTTTGTGAAAAATATATTATTTTGCAATATACAACAGATTAAGTTTAAAATTAACAATCAAATACAAAATCATAATTTTAAAATTAAACAAAACAAACAAAATTAACACATAAACAGAACTATTTTTCTTGTGCAAAGTACATAAATATAACTTAAATTTTATTTTTTTAAATTAGAAAAAATTATCCCGCGATGTACCGCGGGTTAAAATCTAGTATGTGTGACAAATGATACCATGATCTTAGAAGTGTCGTGATCTTAGAACTTTCTATTTAACCATATCCTAACTCATTCCATTATATTTATATGACTTGCAAGCTCTTAATTTTTTTTTTCTTTAAATTTAAAATGATATTAAAAAATGAGCATTTTTAAAATATCTCCATTTAATGTGAAATTTTGACGTAATACTGTTTTTCTTGGTAGATTGAACAATTTATACTCATTTTAAAAATTCAAATTATGGCATATGCTGGAAACATCTATATTTTATTGTACTAATGATGTGATGATTTTTTTGTTTCACAAAAATAGAATCAAACAAAGATGAGAGGTAAAGTATAGATATAAAATCTTATTTGTTCAACTTGATTGGTTATTAATTATTTCTTTAAATTAATACATTATTTTGGTTTTGCGAAAGTAATTAGATTGAAGAGAATAGTATTTTGGAAATTTTATTCCGCAATTTGATGTAATTTTTGATTATGTACTTTTGTAATATTACAAAACGGATGATTTTTTTTTTGAGAAAACCAACATTTTTTAATAAGAGATACATGTTAAGTTTGCTTAAGATATTCAAATTATGTGGTAATCCACATAGTTTTTTATATTTTATTTGGTAATTTCTATTAAAAAAAACTGAACTTGAACCTCTTGACTCCCTCTTTCAATACAATTTAATTATATTTTTCATTATAAGAATCCGAATTTTAGTACTACGCATTTTATCTTAATACATATTAGATAATTTTGATATCAAAAATAATATTTGCATTATATCTAATATGTGTATCTTAGTTTAGTACTAAATAAACTAAAAACATATGCACTTACGATGTACAAACTCAATGATGGATATATTCACATAAATATTTGTGGATGTGATACAAACCTTTTATTAAAGCGAACCAAGCATCGTCACAAAATATGCGCCACAATATGTATTCATTACGATATGATATGTAGGCTCTTTCAACTTCATCAAGTGCCAGTTCATAATATTTGAAGACTGTTATTCTTCTTTTCCTTCTAATGTTTTTAAGCAATGAAGTTATAAATATAATTTAAGATATCGCAAATATTTTTAGACTTTTTGATTTTTCCTTAAAAAAACCTGTTACTAATCGTAATTGAGCTTGATTATATATCAAATATTTATTTCATAATCTTATGATTGCAAAATTGGTTGAGACTGCAACATTATCAATAACATCTAACTAAACTAAATCCAAATGCATGCTTATTGTTTTTTACTTTTCATCACCATATTAATACTCTTGAAGAATTTTGAATTTTCGATACTCTTTCCTATCACAAAAACTCTTGTTCACCCACCTTTTTTTTGCGTATGGTACATGATAGCCATCATATATACGCAAAAGAAGTCATTGAACTAGACAAAGTGAATGACATATATGATGTATGTAACGAGTATAAATTTTACCAATTAATAAAATCGCGAGTGCATAGTTTCACCACAATAATATTTTAGGGATCAAATTGACAAAGAACAAGTAAATTACATGAATGATTATATAGATTAAATTAGAATAACAAATGAGTCACATTTAGTCAAAAATAGCTATGTTTAATAGTTATGTTTTTAAGAAAAAATAAAATTCAAAAATAAATTGAGTCTAGTAGCATTAGCTTTCATATAAAATACAAAAAAAAAAATCATATAACTTTGCACATTCATTTTGTTTTTAAGATTGGGTCTAGTAGCATCTAGATTGCATTTGAATATGCATATCGAGGTTGATGATTAGAATATCTTGAGAAGTTTAAAATTAGGATTGAATCTAATCTCCTAATCTCATTTATTTGTTAATTAAACATCTCAAAAAAAAAATGAAAAATCAACAAATGTTTGGAACTTTGTTGATTTGTTAATTAAACATCTCAATAACTCATGATTGTTGTTTGAATTTCTAAATCCTTTAATTCTACCAACCAATAAACCTTCCTTAGAATGAGTCCTCTTTTGAAAAAAAAAAGAAAAAAAAGAATGAGTCCTCTATCCTTTATTTTAATATTTTTCCAGTTTTAATTGATTGTTGTGTGATGCATTTTATTGATAATACTATAGTTTACAAAATCTTGAGAGTATCGAAAACAAGAAAGGATTTACTCTTGTTTTTTTAACAAAAGAAAATAAAGTTATGGTTTAGAATTCAACTTCTATTTTAAAAAGAAGTCAAAACTGAAATAATCGAAACCAAACCAGGGGAAATATTTGATTATTGGCAAACAGATAATTGTGAACCGAAACCAAACCAAACCAAACCAAATATTTGATTTTGTCATAAAGCGAAATTGTGAATTTATTGCAAAGGTTCTGTAACCGCGGATACTCGAGTCGCCGGAGTGTTCTGCTTCTCTATCACTTCTTCTTTTTCGTTTAGAAAAAATTAGGGTTTTTTTTAGGAAGACGAGTAAGTAAGTGCCTCTCCGTTTTGATTTTTTTCCGCTCACCTTCTTCTTCTTCTTCTTCTTTTCACTGCGCATAACCTAATTCGAGCTATATCACCTCTCTCTCTCTCTCTCTCTCTCTCTCTCTCTCTCTCTCTCTCTCTCTCTCTTCATCGCAGATTCACTTCTCGAGAGGCGATGGCTTCTTTGTTCAAGGTACACAAAGTTTAGATTTTATGTCTGAACCTGTTTCTTGGTTTTGCCTTTCGTAGCATAGAAACTCGAGATTCGTAGTGAATTGAGTATCTGGGTTGTCTGGAATCTGATGGGTTTTGAAGCGATTCGAAGAGTTGTGAAACCCAAATCGACTAATTCGTGTCTAGGGTTTGGTCTTTAACTTCGATTTGTTTTGAACTGAACTCGTTTCTTCGTGCATTAAGCCACTCCTAAGGATTCGTTTTGCATATTTAGCGATTGGGTTTATGTCAAGTTCTTCATATTTGGGTGTTCTTGGGTAACAGGAGCAAGCTAAGCTCTCGGCTTATCGAGATAGGAGATTCTCAGGAACACAAGAGGAGTTCGATGAGGCGCTAAGGACATCTACGACTGTTTACATTGGCAATGTGTCTTTCTACACAACTGAAGAACAGCTTTACGAGCTTTTCTCTAGAGCAGGAGAGATTAAAAAGATCATCATGGGTTTGGACAAGAACACTAAGACTCCCTGTGGCTTTTGTTTCGTCCTGTAAGCTTTTGTTTTCAACATTGTTGCCTGTAATTTTCATGACAATATACTTTGTTTTTATCTGAGCTTACGTGTGTATGTGTTTGTTGTTATCTCAGGTTCTACTCGAGGGAGGATACTGAAGATGCAGTCAAATATGTAAGTGGGACTATTCTTGATGACCGGCCCATTCGTGTGGATTTTGACTGGGGATTCCAAGAAGGAAGACAATGGGGACGTGGTAGAAGTGGTGGCCAGGTATTTATCAGATGCATCCTCGCTGTAATATTCTGACTTCTTGTATATGGATTTAGATGTATTCATGTTTTTGAAATTTCATGCAGGTTCGAGATGAATACCGTACAGATTACGATCCTGATATCCTTTCAGTCCACATTGTTTTGCTTTCAAGTAGTTCTTGTTTAGTAAACCTGTTTTTGTAGTAGGAAAGCTTGAGCACAAAGTACATCTTGATTTCTCGGTAATGTTGCTGCCCATCCATGTGTTTTTTCTTTAACTCGTTGACACCTAGAGGTGGTTATGGAAAGTTAGTTCAGAAGGAACTTGAAGCACAAAGGCAGCTCGTAGATTACGGTACTGGCTCATTGGGATCTTATCCTCAAGCTGCGCCATCGAATTGTATGTCTTTTTTCTACTTTCAAATCTACTAGATCTTGTTCCTAGTTGCATGATCTCGCATTTGACTGTGGATAAATGGTGAACATGTAGAAGTGCCATGAATGTGAGTCGAAAGCTGTTTAACTTCGCATTTTAGTGCTCAGAAAATGATTCTTTATCGTTTACCGTTTTATCAATGCCCTTTGTGAGAGAGTTAAGATGTGGAAACAAATCATGAATCTTAGTGTAGAAGTAGGTTATTCAAGTCCATCATGTGAGAGAATCCATATATAGAGCCTGCATAACATTAAGTTCCTAAATGCTTTTTTGCATATGTGTATTAATCACGCAGATGGAAGGCGTGGTGGATATAATCAAGGAGGATCAAATCGCCAGGGAAGAGGAGGAGGAGGTATATTCAAATGAGCATAATGCTTAACAATAGTATAATGATGCTAGTCAGTTGCACAATTCAATGTTTTTAATGTTTTTGCAGACTACCATCGCAAACGTCAAAGAGACGATGATCGCTATGGACGTGACAACTCAAGAAGAAACACAGATCATGAGTCTAGGAGAGATACTGATCAGGACATGAGACCGGTAAGTGACACAACTTTATTCTTTTCCCCTAAATAAACTGTTTTGAGTAGATTTTGTATCTGATGCTAAAACAATGTCTTCTATGGGAATGTTGTATGATTGCAACAGGAGAAGAACCCACGATTCCGTGAGAGCGGTGACTCGGACGATGACGGTGACGATGATCGGAAGAGAAGATCTTAAAAACCAACTTTAGCAGTTACCAGTGTTGTTGTTGAAAGATCAATGTAATGTCTAGATTTATGAGTCTGAACTCAATTTGGGTTTTCTAGATGTTCATTACAACCTTTATTGAAGTTGGTTTCATCCACTACTCACTAGTAATGTCCTCCTGTATAACCTTCTCTACTTTTCATCAACGGAAAAATCATAACTATACTTTTGGGCCGAAGTAGCCAAGTGAAAGCCCATTGTACTGCTCACTAGTCACTCTAATCATATTGTATCAATCTGCCTCACCTTCTTCAGGCTTTATCGAATTGAGAATGAGTATAACAAGTTCATATTGTATCAATCTGCCTCACCTTCTTCAGGCGTTCTCTAATGGAGGAGTAGTAGAACAAGTTCACACATTTTGTCACCCATACATATTCACTGAGTAGAACAAGTCCATAAAAATTTCCAGATTCTACGGTCAAAGGTTTATATAACGATGAAATTGGACAACTAATACAAAGTTGCTTAACTTGGATACATGCAGTCATCATAAAGAGAAATACATATCAAGCAACTAAGGATTTTTAGTATTTTTCCTTGCAAAATATTACTTAGAAGATACCAAAAAATGAAGTTAACAGTTGAGATTTCGGCGAATTTTTTTTCTCTCAAGGAATAGGAGGAACATTAGTAACTCCCTGAAGTTGCAACTCCACCATGACGCCATCAACTGACGGCGGTTTCAGCCCTAGAGGAAGCGGCAGCCACGGCTTTGCTATGACGTCTCCAATAGCGGCGTCTATGCTCTCATTCGACTGCACCGTCAAGTAATGAAAGATAGTTTTATCAAAATGAACAAAGTTATTCAAAAACTTTTTGTTATAATCATGTCATAATCACTCACGGGATGAATGTCGATGAGAGGATTAGTGGGTCCTAATGGTCTTGTGGGAACACCAATGCTTGAATGATTCGATGATGCCATACCATATCCCTACACATACATCAAAAAAAAAAATCTAATTGAAACACTATACAATAATATGTTTTTATATGATTACCAATCTACTTGAAACCGCGATTTAGTATACTAAAAGCAAGTGGTGTACAAATACTAGCTTTTTGAAGTTTCATGATTTTTCAACAAAAGTGATATAGTTATGTCATTTCAATTATATATTTTGAAGATTTAACCTTACAACTAACTGAAATAAATATATCAAATGAATTATTTACCTGTGGATATAGTGGTTGTTGGGGCCAGTACGGCGGATGACCTGGCCAAGATGACGGAGCAGCCGCAATCGCCGGAATCGGATACGTCCGATGAGCAGAGGCCGGAGTACTAGGCTTGTGTTTAGGCCATGTAGGATGACCCCACACATGCAAAGGCCTGAAGTGGCCATGATGCATTGGTGCCACGTGTGGAGGATAGCCTAAGGCAGGAGCCGTCCACGGCTTCTTCCCTCCTCCACCAACTCCGGGAACTGCCACCGTCGCATGCCTCCGGAGATTCCAGCTTGCAGCTTCTGCTTCACGCGCTAGCAAATGCTTTCGATGTGACCTATATTTCTATCGTTACAAGAAAAATACAACACAAATTAATTTTGTTACACAAACCTGAGCTGGCTTTGTATTTTACTTGTCTTTTCTTATAAAAATTTAAGCAATTTTTGGTTAAATAATTAATTAATAAGAGCTATATAATGTCAATTAGTAAGAACTTTAAGTATAATTATAATTTTAATTAGGACTATCTAGAAGTTTAAAGTACCTGAAGATGGCTAGCAACGTTGTGACGAGTGAGAGATTTGACGTTCATAATTTCCAAAATCCTAGACGGCACCGCCTTGTCTACCCCTAATTGCTCCACCGCTTGAACAAATTTCCGGTGTAACTCCGGCATCCAATCAACCTTGATTTTTACGGAACACATAATATATAACTTACTCAAATAGTGGAAAAAAGAAATTTTTCATTAGAAATAAAACAATTAAATAGTTCAAATAAACACAAACAGTTTGTGACAAAACTTGTATAGTCCTACACCAAACTTGGTTTCGTCCGAGATGTACTCCGGTTATTTAAGGTCGGTGATTTTTTTTTTACCATTAAGAAAACAGTAAGTTAAACATGAATAGTTAGGAAATAAATCACACCTTAGGTTTCTTCTTGATATCGTTATCATCGGATGAACAATCCTTATTTTTCTTCGCTTTACGTTTGCCTCTACGCACCGTTTTGTCCCTAACACCACCGTCGCCACCACCATCACCACGCTCTTGCTTACACACACCACCACCTCCTCTCTCCGATGTCTCCGACGCCGTCGAAGTGTTACCCTCCATTTCTTGCTCCTCATCTCTTCCGCTACCGGAATATTCCCCAAGAATCTCCGAGTCAATCTCCAAATCCGGCAACACATCGTCTCCATCGAAACCAATGAAAAGATCGTCGTAGTAATCGATCCCTTCAAGAAGATCGTCGGAGAAATCTCCCACGGTCGTGAAGTCCGGCAAGTCTTCCGTCGTAAAATCTGCAAAATCTGCCGCCATGTAAGCGTCCTTGGTGCAGTTGTTTCCGATGAGTGGAGTTTGAGACACAGTTAACATCGATTCGTTTCAAGATTGAAAAAAAAGATTCGATGATTTAGAGAGAACAAGACTGATGCAGTGAAAGTAGCATATGAGTATATATATAGATAAAGAAGATAGACGTGTGTGTGTGTGTGTGTATCAGTGTATGTGTGTGTTTGTATTAGATATAGATAGTTCCAAGGTTTATTAAAATCTTTTTATGCCGTATATATGTGTTGGTGGATACTGACGTGAATAATATAATAAGTTGTGGTTGAGAGATAGGAGAGAGAGATTTTTAAGTTTTTTTCTCCTTTTTTTCTTTCCTAAAGTTAATATTTACTTCTAGAAAAAAATACACATTCATTCAATAGTCAATACCATATTTATATTATTATAGATTTATTATTAACAGTTTCCTTCAATACGTATTTACAATTAAGGGAGAAAAACACACTCAAATATAGGAAATGACATATACTATATATATCTTTCTATTTCTATGTACAAACTAGTGAAATTTTTCCCTTTTTTGGTTTCCCAAAAATAAATGGGATAATATTTTCCACTATTTTTAAAAAATATTTACAGGTAATGAAAATTTTGAATAGGAATTATGTAAATCATATGGTATTTTCAAGAAGAGTGATTTTGAAGTATTTTGGATGATATATCAATTTTTATAAAACTATCATACTCCCTTCTTTTTCAATTAGTTTTTTAGAAGTTAATTTTTGTTTCAAATTAGTTGTCGTTTTATTTGAAAAACTTTAAACGACAGCTAATTTTAAACAAAAAAGTAAGATTGATATTTTTGGGAGCATAGTTATAATAAATTTGACTTAAAAGATGCAATTAGATTTTATTTCAAAAGTTTACTCCCAAATATATAAACAGAATAAAACTTTATGAAAATAATGGCTAACAAAAAGTAAAGCGTATGATCTGATCGAATGATTTGTTCATGATATTAATGTTGATACGAATATTTTTGGACTGATTTAGATCTTGAAATATGTCGTTTATAGCATTTGTCATCTTTTGGAAATTAATTAATGAAATCCTAAATCACACATTTACTCAAACTGTTTTTCTCGACAAAAATATTTTATTTATTTTCTTTTTAAAATTTTATATTCATAAAGCACATATTATAAAGATTGATATTTTTGGGAGCATAGTTATAACAAATTTGACTTAAGGACGCAATTAGATTTTGTTTCAAAAGTTTACTCCCAAATATATAAACAGAATAAAACTTTATGAAAATAACGGCCAACAAAAAGTAAAGCGTATGATCGGATCAAATGATTTGTTCATGATATTAATATTGATACGAATATATTTTGGACTGATTTGGATCTTGAAATATGTCATTTACAGCATTTGTCGTCTTTCAAAAATTAATTAATGAAACCCTAAACGGCACATTTACTCAAACCGTTTTTCTCGACAAAAAATATTTTATTTATTTTCTTTTAAAAAATTTATATTCATAAAGCACATATCATAAAGATTGATATTTTTGGGAGCATAGTTATAATAAATTTGACTTAAGAGACGCAATTAAATTTTGTTTCAAAAGTTTACTTCCAAATATATAAACAGAATAAAACTTTATGAAAATAACGGCCAACAAAAAGTAAAACATATGATCGGATCGAATGATTTGTTAATGATATTAATATTGATACGGATATATTTTGGAATGATTTGGATCTTGAAATATGTCGTTTATAGCATTTGTCGTCTTTCGGAAATTAATTAATGAAACCCTAAATGGCACATTTACTCAAACCGTTTTTCTCGACAAAAATATTGTATTTATTTTCTTTTTAAAATTTTATATTCATAAAGCACATATCATAAAGATTGATATTTTTGGGAGCGTAGTTATAATAAATTTGACTTAAGAGACGCAATTAGATTTTATTTCAAAAGTTTACTCCCAAATATATAAATAGAATAAAACTTATGAAAATAACGACCAACAAAAAGTAAAGCGTATGATCGGATCGAATGATTTGTTTCATGATATTAATATTGATACGGATATATTTTGGACTGATTTGGATCTTGAAATATATCGTTTATAGCATTTGTCGTCTTTCGGAAATTAATTAATGAAACCCTAAATGGCACAGTTACTCAAACCGTTTTTCTTGACAAAAATATTCTAATTATTTTCTTTTTAAAATTTTATATTCATAAAGCACATATAAAAAAATTATTAATTAGACAAAAGCTATCTCTCATGAGTCCATCAATAACTCAATTACTATTTGTTGATGGCTAATGTGAATGTATAGGGTTTATAGAAACAATTCGGGACAAGTAACTAATCTAATATATCCGTCCTTTTGAGTTAGGAACATGTATTCTTTACTGTTTGGATGGAAAAACATACTTTGGACAAGTATTTCTAGGGCTTTGAATGGATGTTGCGGTTAGTTTGAAATTTATCATCGTTTCAGTCGACTCTATTTTTGAGGCGGATAACAAACTGAAGATTTAATTTATTTTATTATAAAATTGATCCGCATTAAATTTTTTTACAGTATTATTCTGCACCATAAATAGTAAATAAAAAATGTTTGGGCTGTATATGATTTTGTCCGTTCAAACCGTTGTAATCATTCTAACAGTAATTTGATAGGCATATAAATTTTAAAATAGTTCAAATTTCAGAGTTTCTTCATTAATAAATTACTTTTTTTTTACAAAATAATGTCATTTTTGACATATTCACACTAATTAAATAACTATGTAAAATTTTATAAAGTTAAAAATTTTCTAATTAAATTAAAGATACTCCATAAGTTTTTTTCTAATAATCCACACTTGTTTATACTGCATAATCCAATCTCGAAGTTGGTGAAACACTAATTGTTATAACTTATATAACCCTTTGACCAAAAAGTGGAAGTTAAAGTCTTGTTTTGGTATATGTTTTTAAATTAAGTTTAGTGGATGTGTAAACCAAAAAGCTTAACAATTTATACTACCTTTGTCAAAGCAATGATGCTACTTGGCGTCAATGGCGTTGTTTTCCATATTTACGTTTTATCCATATGTGCATGTGCAAATGCAACAAACTATTGGCGTTACAAATTTTAAAATAGACGATGCTACTTGGCGTTAGAAACATTGTTTACTACATTTTTTTCTGGCATTAATGTTATTAAGTGACTCTTGCAGTTTGTTCACTTATCACAAGGGTACGTTACGACTTGCAACGTAACGTCTTTTTAAGTAAAGTTTAATAGGATTACATTAAGAGGACATTGGTATGTATGTCTATGTAATTTCACATTTGATTCATTAAAAAATAGTTAAACTAAATAAATGGTTCTAAATATTACAGAAGAAACTCAGTAGTCACTTATACGAATACTGAGAATTTTGTGCTTATAGTATAGTTAACATTTTAATTGTCTTTGGTATTATATAGTTTTGCTGTATATGATTTACGCTTCTATTTGAAAAAATATTAGAGTGCATATTGTATATTATATTTGTGGTGAGATCTCAACCACATCTTTATTTTCTTTATTTTTTATTAACTAATTTCATATATGTATATATATATATATATATATATTATATTATTTTGAAATGAATAACAGTGCAACGGGGCTGGCTACATTTTGTTATTTTTCATATATTACATTATTATTTTATTGCTATGTGGACTCCAATTATTTTGAGAGTTCTAATATGTGAAAATGTCATATCATATGCTTACTCTTCACCAAACGACATCATTTTCGTTTATTTTGTTGGAGGTTTTTACATATTTTTCGTTTTCATATGTGAAATGTTAATATACATATTGTTTTGTTTATACAAAAAAAGCAGCAAAATGTAAAAGAAAGTCTTCCACAAAGAGAGGTATATTATTGAAAAGAAAAAAAATTGAAATATATGTAAAAAAAGAAATGAATGATATGCACAGATTTATACAAAACAAAAAAAAAACAAAATATGATGGAGACGAGACGTCGAGACAAGTGGGGGCGTCGAAATTGACCTTCTCGTGAGCCACATTTGGATAATGCTTCCTTTTAATCTCTTTCTCTTCCCATCTCATTCAATCTACATGTTTTGATTAATTACTATTGAGATATGAATTGAATTATGTCAAAGAGATTGACTTTGAAGCATAAGATTACAATTATATATGTCGTCATATAAGCAAGTAACATACATGTAGCCATGTAGGTACCGTACATGTTAAAACATTTCAACTAATAAGCTGCTCGTACTAATCAAATTGGTTATTCATATAAGGAAGACAAAGTCAAACAAAGAGAAAGAGAGAGGATAACAAAGCTTAAAAATATGACAAATAATAAAAAGAAAATTGTTCACAAAAGGAAAGAAAAATACAAATCACATGTGGAGCGTTGTAATAATTGAAGTCTTTACCAATATTTACAAAAAAAAAAGTGTCTAAACCACTATAGATTAACAAGAGATAATCCACAAATTTGGAATACTTTAGTTCAAAACATGTAGCATCAAATGTTTTTCAAAAAGGTTTATACTATAATATAAACCTTTCCCAAAAAAAAACATGTGCCATCAAAATTGTTCTGCACGTAACATTCTTCAAATGTTTAATCAATTTGGATAGTGTTTTATCTAATTAAAACAGGTCTCTAATCAGGTATATATGCTTTTTGAAGTAAGAAATTTTTTTTGACCCGCAAACATAATAGAAATTATAGAAAACCAATTAACTAGTAATGGTATGTAATTATTCTTACGACACATTTATGTCATAATGATGAGAATTATGAAGTACAAATAATTCAATGCGTTTTAATTGCCCATCAAATCAAATTAAGCTGACGCATAATTGTGAGGGACATGAATTGTAACGTTTTTGGCATTTAGGTCCTACTTCTATCAATAAAGTTTGAATATCATTTTCTTAATTAAAATGACATTCGACAGAAATGTATAAATCGTCGTACTTGTGTTATTCGAAATTGGAAAGATAACTCTGAACCTTACAGATTTTTTCACTAATTTTTTTTTCCACCATTTTCCAACATTTTTATACCCTCTATTTTCTTAAAGTTATTTACAATGGTTTGTAAAATATAAATTTTCTTGTCTCCTACATAAAACACTAATTGAGTGACATCTTTTATATAGTAATTCCTCCATTTTATACTACTTGTCATACTAGGCAATTTCACTTCTTATTAATACACTATTTCATTTGTATAAGTAATTAATAAGCTAAAAATTATGAGTAAAACTGAAAATTTAATTCATAAAGTTGCATCGTAAATACAAAAAAACAAATAATATAAAATAAAAAATTAACTTAATTAAAAAATAAATAGAAGGAGAATTATGTTGCTTTTTAGTTGTAGAGACAAATTTCATTGTCGAGTTTTTATCAGAGCATTTTGAATGGTCATTAATTAGTTTTGAAGTAAGAAAAAGTAAAGATTTTTTTTGTGTGTAAACAAAATGGTCACTAGGTCAAAACACATAAAATATGAAGAATATCATATATTTTAGACTTATGTTTGTTTACCATAGAGTTTTCATTACACATATATATTTTCATACTTATCTCTTATCATTATCACAAAGAAGGAGAACGCTATAACGATAAAGAGAACTTAGAACCCTCGAATTTTGATCTTAGTTAAATCTACAACGTCAAAAATGTAGACGTATCTCTCAAATTGATAGTTAACTGCTATAAATTTTATTTCTTGATTTAATCCATGTTCTAGAAGTTGAAATTAGAATCCATAATTCCTAACAGTTTCCGATTAATAAACTTTGTTATGTTCATCCTTCAATATATAAAATCTATCTAAATTCAAAAAGAATCGATACTGTGGAAAAGAAAGTATTTTCTTAGATGTACTACTAGAGATAGTGGTCGGGCACTTAAAAAGGCCTTAGGACATGCACAATATGGTGTTTATTTCGGAGAGAACTTTTATGTAATACGCTGGATTTGTTCAACAAATTAGGACATTTGAATACCAAATACGTAGTGAAACATGTCAGGTAAAATCACTCTGATATTCTGATATATATTGTCCATTTCCGATCATAGTTTCTTTTATTAGACCATCAGTCTCGATTTTATAACCATTCCAAATCCGTTGTACCAGCCTACCAGGCAAATACCCCATGTGTAGTACTGATTTACTATGTTAGTATATTTTAGATGATTTTTTGTTTTTGTTACAGAATAATTTGATATCAGTAATTACTTTCCAGAGTATCAAAACAAAATTGGATAACTTAAATTTAAAGCTACTTTTTAGTTTTGAGTTTTGATAATCATTATATTTAAATTTCTACTTGTATTTCTAATTCCTAATAAATAATTTACTAAAATGTAAACTACTTAACATTTACTTTCAAATTTTGTTTTAAATAATTTTCCGATCATATAAGAAAAATACTTAATTCATTTCAGCTCAACAAATAAAATAAAATAAAGAAACTAAGCACATATGAACACATATAAATTTTCTTTGGCAAACAAGTGTACTCAAAAGCTACCGTTTAAAAATTATATAATACAAAAAGGAAAGTTTATGAAATTTGTCTTTCAGTGTTTACAAAAGAAGTCCTAAATTTACATATAAGACACCATCTTAAACTTGTAAAACAAAAAATCAAAAAAAAAAAAATGATATATTCGAAATTTCTTGAAAAGTTATGAAACTTTTTTTTGAAAATGTAATGATTAAAATACTAGTTTTCCATTACATGATTGAGATGATATTTTTCTAATATAAAAAAAATCAGGAAATGGTGTGATATGTGGAGAAGATAGTTTTGTATTTCATATGTGCCATGAGAGGCGAGCAGTTCTCTGTCTGTAAGCTCGTAGAGAGACATATGCACGACGTCGTTCTCAGTCCCACTCTATGTCACTCTTTACAGATCCCAAACTCTTTGATTCTTTTATTCTTTCATCTACTTTACAACACAACATGTACAACACCAACAATAATGTTACAACGTCACAAATTTACAATCACAACAATAACAGCTAGATTTCACGGTTCCTGTTTTGATAGTACTACTACTGTAATACCCACCAAGTTCTAGAAACATGCGTTGCATGAGATAAGGTTTATGGTTTATTTTGGTACTGAATCGAATAGAATTAGATTAACCATTGCTAAACCGGACCAGAACCTAGTTATAAACTTGTAATGCAACTGAGACAAAAGGGTCACATTGACGTTACCTTCAGAAAAGGGTTAATGAAACTGTTAAACTAAAAGAAGAATACAAAGAGAAAAAGAAAGCTTCGTAGTTCTGTCTAATAAGAAGACGATGAAGATGTTAGATCGGGATCATCGAACATAAACCTTTTCCGAGCTGCATCGTTGCTAATCTCCGGCTGCTCTCTTCTACCAAATGAATCATCGTTTATGTAATCTACATCCATTTTCGTGTTCATGTCTTCTTCCTCTTCCTCTTCTTCGTCTTCTTCTTCGTATTCATCATCACTATGTAAGCTAAATTCACCCCTACCTACTAATTTACTTGACTCACCGCCATCATCAAAATCATCCATTGGAGCCATGACCTCATCATCATCATAGTCTTTATACTGAAACGATCTACCTGAGCTGCTAGCTTCCCCATCATCGTCCTGCAGTTCAGGCGTCTCGATCCAATCGTCTTCGTTATCAGGAAGAGTGGTCTTTGCAGTTACAGCAACTTCCTTAGCCAGACGTCCTCCTACTACTTCATTAGATATACGGAGCGTTCCTTTCGTCGGTCTCTTCCGGCCTTTGATGCTGCTACGTCGTCCATTCTTTTTACCCCGTGGTTGAGCTCTCGGTCTCAACATAGTTTCTCCATTTGTGTTTGCTGCACCTCGTGGCGGTCTACTAGAAGAAACTGCCGGTTTCTTGCCATTTCCACCACTGCCACGGGAACGAGGCCGGCCACGTCCTCGTGGTGGTCGACCTCCTCTCCCAGAGCTTGACACACCACCTAAACCAGGATCTGTCCAGTTCTCTTCTTGCGTGTAACCACCTTGCACCGGAGTCTCCATTACATCCTTTTCTGGAACGTTTCTCAAAAGATTTGTCTCCAAACCCTTGTAAAACAAGAAAACTTTCAGTGTGTGAATAACGAAAATATCAGCATTCGTTGTTGTTATATACTTACCACGAGATCTTCGGATTCTTTGTCTTTTAAGGGATCGTTATTTTGATCAGGTGTGTAAACAATCGCACTGTCAAATTCAAAGAGTCTCAAAGCTACACCTCCCGTTGTCTTCGGTATCCACGGTAGTACATTAACCACACAAGTTAAATCGCTGGCGAGAGCTTCTTCTGGTAAACCCAAGAGTTCAGAAGTTGTTTCAAAGTTTGAAGACAGGAAATCTCTCTTTAGTGCAACCTCTAACGTTGTGAGAACCTGAAAGAAGCAGTTTTCACAGAATCAGAATTGTCCACAAGATAACTATGAATCATTACACCAGTTTGGAAATACGAACCTGATTAAGTTCTTCGACGGAACTTGATGACAACAACTTCACACCCCATGATTTCCTATGATTCTCTGTCCAAAACGCTTCAAGTCCTTCGGGTGGAAGAGAAGCCTGTCCACGGCCAAGAAGAATTGCAATACCCATTAGTCCTAAAACCGATTTGGCCTTGGATACGTTAGTAAGTTATGTAATGAAGTAAGGAAAACTCTAGAAAAACTCACTTCGACAAGTGCTAACTGAATCTTGAGTAGTCTTATTCTAAGAGGAGACGAGATCGAACTACGCAAGATAAAGCCAGTATCTCCTCCTCTCGAATAATCACCGAGTTGAGCCACTTGGTCAGCAAAACACAACTCACCAACATCCGACTTTTGTCCACAACTAGGACAGCAAATATCCTCGAGTAAGTGTAGTCCCGCACAAGTTCTGCATATGCGAAAAAGCGGACTGCTTTGCTTGGCACCGTACTTAAATGCAGATAAGGCACCCGGATGCAGCATATTATCCCACATCCACTTTTCAAAACTCTGGAACCGTTGCAATACACTGCATCTCTCAATGGCGTTACTATCCCCTAGCTCGATCTTAAACGTCGTCGAGATCTCTGCAGTATCAGAATCCAAGCTAGAAGATACAGAACACAACCCGGGATTTGCTTCCACATTCTTCCTCACTGCTTCCTTGAAAGATGCTTCGATCTTCAGCAACATAAAGTGTAAATGTGATTCTCTTACACCGCGAACGTCTAGTGACTTTACCAAGTAATCAAAGTCCTCTTCGGAATCAATGAGCCTCCATCGGCCATCCTGAAGTTCCACAAATATTCTACCACAACCAGGATCATTTCGAGAGGCAGAAGCTGAAAACCGCCAATAGCGATTACGTCTTCGATCTTGACCTAACGGAAGCGACCTATATACATATAGCTCTTCAGCTTTATACCCAACATACGCTTTTAACTGTGCACGCAGCCTTTCACGGTCAGCTGTGTAGCCGCCTTGCTGCTGATACTGCAAATTCTCCATTCCAGATACATTTTCTTGCAACTGCAAGCTTGGTCCTGCAATCACGTTATTCACATCCATCTGTGGAAGACTCAACGGGTCCTGTGAGGAGATTGGAGTCACATCTGCAGATGAACTTTCTTGATTTCCCGAAGCAGGGGTTGCTATATTAACCCCCGGCTTTGCTGTTGGGTATGAAAGGTAATTCGCTCGAAGCAAAGACTCTTCTTTCCACCGTTTGTCGAGTTGCACTTCACCCCACATCTGTTTCTTTAACGTACTCGCAACTTCCAACCGTTCCTTCACGCAACACAAAGAATCTAATTAGGGTAAAAGACTAAAGATAAATGCAAGTTCACGATTATTTTTCAAGATAAGAAAATAAATACCTCGAGGGCGACTCGTATTGTGTTTCCTTCGATGGCAATACCAATCAGAGCAACAAGTGCATTTAAACGTTCCTCGCTGCTGAGATTCGAGTAATCTCCTTCTACGAGTCCTTGAACCCACTGTTCCCCAAGTTTGCTCTCGTCAAAACAAGCACTGTCTGCATCGTTTGCTACCGCATCCTCTAGAGATTGATCAACTAAAATGTCATCTCTTTTCTCATCTTTAATATCCTCAGGGAGAGAGGGAGTAATAGGCAGTCCTGCTTTGGTCTTCATGGTCACGGTATCCAATTTCCCATTTTCCAACACTGGTTCGACTTTGATTGAGTTTTCTATCTCCAGAGCATCAGGATCTTCCTTTTTAAGGTGCAAATCAACCTCTGGGTCATCTCCAACATCACTTTCAGAGTCTTCATCTCTCTCAGCGTCATCAACATCTTCTAAATCAGTAATGCCGCTTTTGAATGCACGTATTTTCTCTCTCGCTTCAGCAAGTATAGTCTCAGCACCACCTGCTTCCTTTCTATAGGATGCACGCACACAGTACGTGGAAGGAGCTACCCTCTCAAACAGTTTTGTATCCCGTGACAATGCAGCAGCAACCGAGGCTTCAGGTGTCCTACTCGTCGTTAGATCCCTCAATCCTGATCTCTGTGATCATTAACAAAGCAAACGAGAATGAAACAACACGGTAGTTAAATAATAAGTTCAAGAGAAACAATCTTTAGACCATCTTTACCTGAATCTTCTCTGCAACATCAAGAATGGTTAAACCTTTTTCACCTTCGAGAGATAAAACATGAAATGCAGCAAATTTAACAGTGCCTGGAGTCAAACGATGCCGTGAACGTTTCGGATTAGAAAGTCCTCTTTCTTGCATCTTAGCAAATGCATTCTCAGCTGCTACTCCTTTCCTTAGGTTGAAAATCACATTCTCAGAGTCGTTGGCCTGCACTTGAAGAGAAACAGAAATCACAATATAGTAGAAAACCCAAAATTAACGGGATACTTTAGATTACCCACCTCATTCTCATCATGAACAGATACAGTCTTAATGTTCCTTTTTTTCAGTTGTGGTCCTAATCCGGCAGAGAGAGCAAGTTGCCTCAAAATTTCAGGCCATGTAAAAACATTCAAGTTTCGTCTCCAGCTGCGTATATCAAAACCCCACGCATATGCCTAATCCCAAAATAAAAAAAAAATCATCATCATATTAGGAGGAATAGGAGAAATGTTTACATTATAATTGTAAGAAATACTAAAATGGCTTAAACTTACACCCTCCACAACATGAGGATGACCCCCTCCGGGATTAGAAGCAGCATTCTGGTTTGCTCCAACACCGGTTAAAAGCGTTCTTGTAACACCCTCGATATCTTTGATGATAGTCTTCAAGAGAACAATGTGTATCTCTCCCATTAGCCGCGGGTCCTATACGAACAACAAGGAAAAGTTTAGAAAAGCAATCCTGTTTAGATGTAAACGTATCAACTTCAGAGAGATAGAGAGAAACACTTACATAGTCATGGAATGCCTGAGCAAACTCGTCTAGGGTAAATGGCCAAAGACCAAAAACATCCGCGAAAGTGATTAAGAATCTCCACACCTAAACGATGTCAACCAAATTAAAAAACAAGTTAAGAGAGTGACTAAACTAAAGTAAGAAATCGTCTCAACGTATATAGTCAAGTTTGTTACTTCTGTTGAAATCAATGCATGAAAAAGTTAAGGACAAGTTAGATGGGAAAAGTCACCATTAGAAGATTCGCAACATTCTCATCAGAACCATTCCATGGCTTAACTGTAAAGGGCTTTTTCAATTTTACAGATGATGGGGGAAATAGCACCTGCTTGTCTGAAAGAATATAATCCATGAGATGAATGTAAGCTACAATTCTCAAAACTAGCTGAAAAGAATCAGAAAAAAATAAATGACAGTTAAGATAGAAAGAGTTAATGATTCACCTCTATATTCATCAAGATTTTGTAGAGTTTCAAAGTCAAGAGCGAGCATTGAAGGCAATCCTTTGGTTAATGCAGCAACCTCCATGAGTTCTAAGCGTTCATCTTCAATAAGTTCCATAGATTCCTTTGCAATCTTACGAGCAATGGCCCTCTCGTTAGCAGCTTTAAGCCTTGCAACCTCTTTTTCTCTACGCATCTCTTCTTTTTGTCGCATTTTCTCAGCCTAATACATAACAAGAGGGTGCAAATGAGGAAAAAACATTTCAACCGAGTTCTCAAGAAACTTAAAGGTAGCGCATATTTCACATTACCCTCATTGTTTCTTTCTTCAAGAACTTCTCTCTTCGCTGCAACTCTCGCATCTGCTCTTTCATAAACCTCTCTTCCTCTCTCTGCCTTTCACGTAAAAGACGTTCTTCCTCTTTCCGTCTTTCACGATCTTGCCTCTCCATTTCTTTCCTTAATTGCTCTTCTCTCTGCATAATCAATACACACAATGAAAACAAACAACAAAACACAGTTACTAAAGTATGTGCTTAGCTTAAATCAAAACAAAGACCTTTCGCCTCAGCATATCTTGTTTCTCTAGTTCTCTTCGGATTCTCTTCTCATGCGCCTCAAGTTCCCGAGATATTCTTGCTTCTTCATTCTACAGAGAATATCAGGACGACAAAAAATGATGAGCACAACTACCAGCTTTATATACAGAGCAAAAAATTCACAGAGAAAGCCTTTCTACAAACCTTGCGTTTTCTCTCTAATTGCAAAGCATCATCATCTTCATCCTCATTACCAACTTCTCTCTCTGATTTCACAAAAGGTTCCTCATGAATCGGGTGATCATTTAAGTTTCTTTGTGCAGGAGTATCCATGTAGCTTTTCTGATACGGTGAGTCATATTCGGGCAAGTTAGGCGAATAGACATGCCCTGGCTTCCCTTGATGAGTTGCAAGATTCAAATTTGGTATCTGAGGTGAAATTTTATAGTCACCCCTATGTCCAGCAGACACCGCTGAAGCCCTCATAACCGAAGCATCAAGTGGAACTCCATAATGATGTGACGGAGAAACTCTTTCGGAATGATCAGTCCTTGAAGATGGCAGGTCAGGAAGGAACTGATATTCACGAATGGGCCTCACATCCTATAAAGAGAAGATGACAAATCGCTGAGAACAAAGGAGAAAAATACTTGAGTAGTAGTAACAACAAATCATGAAACAAAACTAACTTTATTGGGTTTGACATCGGATCGAACATATAAGCTGGTCTCAAAAGCTTGCCTAGTAGCCTTACGATGGCTTGGCATCTCTGTTCCACATAAAAAAAAGTTATACATTTTCATTTCGATTAATAAGTGTATAGCTAACTGAACAACATTTGAATCATAACTAAGAAGCAGAATGTAGTGTATACCAATAGGCATGCCAAATGCACCAGGGGGCAAAGGATCAAACTCCATTCCAAGAATGGGTCCGTTATCTCTCAAACGCTCACCCAGTTGAGCCTCCATATAGCCAACAGCTCTAACCTCAGCAGAAGAGGGTTCATTAAACCGCTTAACCACAGTCACACCACCACTACCACTACCACCACTAACTCGAACAGCTCTCCTAGAATCAAAGTCATTTCCCGCCACCAAATCAGCGGCATTGACGGCTGGTTTAGGGGATTCAACAGCCATTGGTGGTGTAATCAACTCCTTACGCTGACGTTTGCTGCTAGGCGTAGTAGTAGTAGTAGTAGATTTCCGGTCTTTAAGCCGGCGGTGACAAAACCACATCTGTAACTGCCTGTCTGAAAGATTCAGTTTCACTGAAAGATCCGCTCTTATAGCTTCCGAAGGATAAGGCTCAGCTGACCAACACAAAATTAAACACTCACTTTTAAAAAATAAAAAATAAAAATTAAGACACTTTTTAAAGAAGAATGAGAAACAAGAAAGCAACCTGCATAAGTGGTTTCAAGAACTTCAAGCTGAGCAGCAGTTTTCATTTTCCGTTTAGACTTACTCTCACCACCTTCTTCAGGTGTTGTTTTAGTATTCTTCACAGTTGCTTCATCAGACCCACCTTCCATTTCCTGCAAAAAAACAAACAAATCCCCAAAATCCCAAAATTAGAAACCCTAGAATCAACAACCACTCTAAAAAAAACATGAAATTGACTACAAAAAACTTACTTAATATTGGTAGTGAGAAACAGAGACACAGATCAAAAAAAGGTTGAGACTTTGAGGAGGAAACTAAAGAA
>NC_025695.1:33469911-33477086 GCF_000633955.1 Camelina sativa
AAAAAAAAAAAAAAAAACTTTCTCTCTCTCTCTAATGCGAATGTGATTGGGAATTTTCACACAAATAAAATCAAAAACATTAAACATTAGCAATATCGACAAGATCATTAATAAAAACAACGAAGAGAACACTTTTAATATTAAAAGAAATAATACTAATAAGAAATCACGAAGAAGAACAGCAACTACTAAAGAACGAACAACACCAACACCAACAACAGTGCTTCTTTTCTGACTATTCGTTTCTATCATAATCACAATTTTTTTTCTTCTTCCTTTGGATATTTTTATTGAAAAATTATTAAAAAGAAATTTGATATTGGATTGTGTGAATTGATTGAGAGAGGAAGAGGAAAAAGAAATGAAAAAAAGGTTTTTAAAAATTTAATTTTTAAGACTTTGGAGAGAGTTGTTTGGTGAATTGTCAGATATGCTCTTTTCTTTTCTTTTTTCTTTTTTTTCTTTGGTGGGTTTTTGGGAAAATCGAGGGGGTTTGATTCAGGGCTCGCATTTCTCTCTCTTTGTTTCTCTCTCCTCTCTCTCTTGAAACTAAATTTTGGTTTTTAAAATAATGTTTTTTTTTTCTTTCTTTCATCGGACTTGTGTTTTGTCGCTTCTGTTTGGATTTGGACCTGACGTTGCCATTTGGGTAATAAAACCGACCGCATATGTTTTTTGTGGTTCCATTGATTCGGTTCTTTTAAAAGCCCATTACCAAAATAAGCCCATTAACAATCTCGTTTACCGTTTCTATTCTTGACAAGCCTGTTTACTAATATAGTTGCTAATTATGTCTTTGTCTTTTGACCTAAAGCATAATGAATTGGTTTTGAGTGACAATAAGAGGAACTATATTAGTAAACAGGCTTGTAGGTTAGCTCATGAATTTAAACTTATATGTACTGATGTTGTAATGCGATCACAATAACTAAGAGTAATACCCTGACTTAAACTATATGAATATCATCTTTGGTATGTATCCTGTTTGATTTGGGTCTGGCTCTGGCTCGTTGTTTCTTATTTGAACTTGGTGTTTTCACCGCAACCCCTAATATGCCAAACTCACCAGCACAGTCCCCTCATTGAAAGTTTAACATAGGTTCCATGAACCGGAACCAATTGGAATACTCGAACACTCATATAACAATAATAACATTGGTGCTTGGTGGTAACATTGACAATATGAGAGATAATTCAAAAATCTTTCTTTCTATAGCAAAGAAACAAATTACATTCCATTGTAACAACAACAACACAACATTACATAGAAACCCTAAAACTAGCTTCATGATTCTGATTCTGATTCAGCTTCAGTCACTTTCTTAACCTTCTTCCTAAAGATGTAAACATCAGTTTCCTCATAAGCATACTCATGATGAAGATGCTCATGAGGAACCTTCTCAATCCTAAAAACGACGTCGCACATCTCCCAAAACAGCTTATCAGCTTCCGGCGACCTAATCTGATACCCTAACAACACCGCACCATCATCCGCCAACAGCGACTCCATCGCCGTCACTAGCTGCCCTACAGATTCCTCGATATACACAACATCCGCCGCGATCACGAGATCGAACGGCGGATTCAACGCCGAGATCTGGTCTCTATTGTTCCAGTAAACAACCGAGGCTTTAAGAGATTTACCTAGCGCCGCTTTGTTCCGTTTCAGATTGTGTTTTAGCGCCGGCATGACTGGTGCGATGTCTGTGAGCACGATCTCCGTTAGACCTAGTAGATGAAAAGCCATACCGGCGACTCCGCATCCGGTTCCTAGCTCGACGCCGCGACGGCGGCGGAAATCGAAGAGTTCGGCGTATGGATTCGGAGTTGTTGATGATGATGAGTCTAGTGTGGACCATCGCTCGGCGAATTTGGAGAGGATTAGTGAGCATGGCCATACGGATGTACCGACGTGCATCGAGCCATTGTCTTGTTGGATTGAGAGTTTTGTTCCTTTCACCGTCAGATCGATCACCGGAGAATCTGTAAATTTCATTTCTCTTCTTCGATTTTTTTTATTTATTTTTTTCTTTTCTTTCCCTCTTTATACTCTTAACTTTGTGGTGTATTGGAAATTAGGGCTTTCGTTTTATTAACTAATAGGCTTCTTTATGGGCTTGAATTTGTTATGTAACCCAACAGTTTTGGACATTGAGATAAAAATAATTTGAGTGGTTGTTTCCTTTTGTTTTGTTAGGATTTCTAACTTGGGTTTGATGATGATGATGACTGATTATAGATTGTGGTCGTCCAATTGGTTAAAGCCAAACACAAGTAGTGATTTTTGTTCGCAATGGAAATAGACACATCGAACATGTAAGATCCACTACGCCATCATATACAAATTCAAAATTGTACACTTCTACACAAGTTCCACATGTTTTGAACTAGTTATAAACTTATCATACATATACTTTTCGGTCGTAAAAGTAATGCACACAACACATAAAATAATAATATAGAGATCATTGTAGTTGAATGTGTTTAGAACATAACCATTGTTAAAAATGCCTATACTGAGCTTGTGCAAACATTATTAGTAGGTTATACAAACGATGTCATAGGCAAAAGCTAAAATTTGGTGGTTGGTCTAATATTTTGTCCTAAATGGACAGTAAATTTAGTTGCCCTACATGTTTCTTTTAATGGGTCAAGTCAGGGATATATGCGTTTGTTTTTTCGACAATCAGAAATGTTCTTTTCTCTTAAATATAATTTTAAAGCACAAACCTCTTATTACTCAAAACTATTTGGGAATTAAGAAAAAAGGAGCGTAAACTATTATATCAACCTAACTTCATTTTTTTCTTGTTCAAATATATTAATCTAAATTTTATCTCACTTATGTAACTAACAAAACATTTACAATTTTTCATCAAATCTTCAAACATATAATATCCAATCAATTTTAATTGATATTTGCCTCGTATGTGTCATGATAAGAAATATAAGCTTGGCGTTGAGGCAAAATTAGGATGATTGACAAATAGAGCAGCTTCATATAAGTCTTCCCAAAGATACCAACTAATTTACTTGGTAAGGCTGATGACACAAAAACGGACCTAAGCTCCTAAAGATGTTGATGATGCTTAGGCACAACTTGGCCAAGCTGCTGGCTGCCTAGACACAAACTATCATATTTGCTTAGTAAAAGTAGGTTGGTATGACTTCAAAAATTACTGAGTTTGGTGAAAAATATGTGTGATATTATAGGTGACAAGCATTAAGTAACAAAATTACATGATTAATTGTATTATAATAACGCTGATTTCTTTTCAAAAAAAAAAAATTGATGATCATGGTTAGAATCAGCTTGGTAAAGGCTATCGAGACAATAACATAGTTGTGACCTATGATTTATGACTGAGAGTAGGATACTTTAATTATCATGTATAGAACTTTAATTATCATGTATAGAACTTTAACCTTATAATGAGTAGCTTTCTTATTGTCATTAAAACAATCAGAATTTTCATTATTATTATTTTCAAAACTATCTTGTACATATTTTACATTTTCTCTTAAATAATGCATACACGATAGAAAATAATATAATATATCGTGTTGACAACTAATATATATATATATATATGTATATATAACATAAAAAGCTTTCCTAATTTTTATAATATCATCGAACAAGCTTCCTATTGTCGATAAATTTCAAAGAAAACTTTAAAAATGTATTTAAAGATTTTTTTATTTTTTAATTATGTTCTTCCTTTTTTGGAGTAAAGTGTTGGGCATAATTATAAATAAATTCTATTATAATTACGATATATTCTATAAATAATAGAGAATTATGCATTCTCTATAACATTGAGTCAATACCGACCGTAAGTCGTAACGATGAACACTGAGTCAATATGGGCCGTAACGATAACGGACCGTAACGGTAGGCAATAAGTCAATACGGACCGCAACAGGATATGGCTACCGACATTGTTAAGAGAATATTCGAGTCTATCTCTTGTAGAGAATATTTGAAATGGCTTTATCTCATCTAGAGGGGTTACTTAAATCCAAATCCCATGAGGATTAGGGTAAAAAAACTTATCTATAAAAAGGGAACGGTATCAACATAATACCACATGAAATCGAGAGCGAAACAAGAAACCAGAAGCATAGTCACACGACTCAATTCCAAAGCAAAGCTAAAGTTTCTAAATTGACTCGTTGTGCCTTAAACTCTTGTATTTGAGTTCGATACATTGATTAATAAAAATGACTATTCAACCTCTATTTCTTGTTTCCGTAGTTTCTAAACAAATCTGATTACTTTTGCCCAAACATAAACTTATCGAGTTATCTTTACATAATTATAACATGTAATGTAGGTATGACTGAATCTAATTTTCTTCATGAGAGCAAAAGGGAGATAAGATAAAAGGTGGAAAAAGCCTAAGCTAGGAATATCAAGCTTTTTCTCTTTTCCTATTCTTTTCCTCCACTATAAAGTATGCAAAATTTTGCCTTCGAGTTAGGGTTAGGATATAAATAATTGAGCTCCGAAAGTCTCCACCTTTCATTGTCCCCACAGCCACCACTTCTCCACTCTATATATGCTTTTTGTTTTTGTATATTCTTTGCATACAAGAAGAAAATACCTTTCTTACTCTTTAATGGAGAATATGCATGGATCTTCACTTTATCTTCTGCACCGAATATGCCTATAAAACCAGATTATTTCATTGAATGCCTTTATTCCTTGACCCAATATATACGTGAATCAATCCACTAATCGATAATATATACAACTTATTCAACTTTATGTATTTTGGGTTAAATGACGATGTTCAAACTTTCATTATAAATCCTTAGCCTTTTACACCATATTTCCCATTTAAATGATTAATTCGACTATAGACCATGCATCCCATGAAAAAGAGTTTTAACACCATACATAGCATTACCCACACCAATTGAATAAAGTTGATTCTTTAGATGAATGAGATAAATAGTGAAATTAGAAGATGAATATAATAGAGATGAGTGGAGTATAAAACAAAACAATATTAAGGGAGGGAGGGGGTTTTGAATACGAAAACTTTAAAAAGCTTAACTATTGGTGAAAGTTAAAATATTAGTTAAACCTTTTGATAAGTTTTTAGAAAATAGTAATAATTAATTAAATTATAACCCTCGAGTGTAGGTTACATGTCTTAAAATATTTGTTGTATACCCTCTAAAGAAATAAATACAGTATTATTCTAATTTCTAAACGTCTTGTTATATATATGTCCGTCAGAGTATTCCAATTGGAAACATGTATACTCGAAGAATATATATACATGATTTTTTTTTTTTTAATCAACAACCAAAAAAGATTGACTCAAATGAACTCATGTGAGGGATCAGTTCTGAGCGACGCGCCAAATATATCTTAAAGATTTAAGATATTCATTTACTGATGACATTACACATATATATCATAAGCTTTAAATAAAATCTTGAATTAATTAAAGGAAACAACTTCCATTACCATATGTGTTCTTTAGAAAATGGTGGAAATTACAAAAGATTCCTTTTTCTTTTTCGTTATTTATGCATTGACCTCAGAAACTTTATTAAACTGTTTCAAATCCAACCATTGATAGACGACGGATGGCACAATGTTTGTACACCCACCCCAAGGAAGTCCCGAGTTTGCCCTCCTCCTCCTTCCCCTCCTCCATCAACCCTTCTACGTTTCCAGGGGTTGTTCTGTAACTCATCCATTGCAGACGCAACCGTAACGTCATTTCTAGCGTTCTCAGTCTCCTGATCAAGACTATGACTCATTAGTCCAATGTTGTTGTTAGATCCGAACAACGCAAAGAACTTTTCGCCGGCGTCGTAAGTGGTGGTCTGATCTGAAGATTTAAGCGGGAAACTATGAAGATACGTTGAAGGATCGTTGGTAGCCGCCGTTGTCATCGAAGAGGCGCCAATTTCAGCTGCTTTCTGTAGTAACGCTGTTGCCGACATGTTCGCGTTTGCATTTACGTTTGCGTTTTGAGATTGGTCGTTGCTGAACAAAGAAGGGACAGAGAGAGTAGTAGTAGTGGTCGAACTTGCGTTTGCGGTTTGTGTAATGAGCTCATCGTGATTATTGTTGTTATCAATGCACTCAGACGCTGCCGCCTTAGCGTTTCCAAAAACCCAGTCGTAGTCTTGCGGTTGCGGTTGAGGCGGCGCCATGTCTTGTCCCATCCATAGGGAGAGGGATGAGGACGACGCAGGTGGCGGCTGAAAATGTTGATGATGATGGTTTTGATTTGTTTGCGGTAGAGGTACAAATGGTTGAAGCGGTGGGATTAGTGTTCCCATGAGATATTGATAGTTGAGATTAAGAGGTCCTGCGGCTCCAGCGGCGGCCAAACCGTTGAGATGAGACGCTGCGTTTATCTTAGCCGTTTCTTCCGCTAAGGCATCGCAAAAAGCTCTATGAGTGATGAAGCTGTCACGCCTGTTTCAACCACAATCAACATTTATATTAACACCTTTTTTTAAGGTTCAGCAGTAAAAGTAGAACGGCTAAGTACAAATTTCCGTAACATCGAATATCGTGTTGACACTTTTTCGGCATATTAAGTAAAAATTAATGTTACCATTTTGAACCATACACGCATATATATATACTCGCTTTAGTTATTTGAACATATTATGATATCTAGCTTATGTGTTATATGTTCATCATGGGTATTATAAATTTCCCAAGCGAGAAACTTTACCCTACTTCAAGAAGATATAACAAAACACATAGAAAATGACAAAAACATACTTATAAAACTTAATCAAACTAGATGTTGACAAAAACAAAGATTTAGGCACTATAAAGCTACTAAAGAATAGCTTTTCGGACATGATCAATACAAAAGACAACAGTATATATGTGTGTGTGTATTTACTATTTAGAGAGAGTTCACATGAAGTTTAGTTAAGTTTAATTGTGGGGTTGATAGAAAAAAAAAATTGTACCTGGAGAATATGGTGCCACAGTCGCAACGGTACTCTCTAGTACCACAAGTCTTGGAATGAGCTTTACAATCAGATTGGACTGCGTATCTCTTGGCACATTTATCGCACTTCCACTTCTTCTCGCCATGTTTCCGGCAGAAATGCTTTTTGATTCCGGTGAGATCGCCTAGAGCTCTAGAGGAGTGATGGTGTACGCATGTCTTCTCGGGGCAAAC
>NC_025695.1:33478243-33481208 GCF_000633955.1 Camelina sativa
TGGGAGATAAAGCTATCACTTCAGCTTCCGGATCTAAGTGGATCATTTACATTTGTGTGGTTTCAGTTACTAGGTCAAATAGGAAAACAAATTTTTTTGATCGGATCATGCATATGTATTTTAGTCAAAAAAACGTATTTGCTTTTTCTCTATGGGGCAAAAATAATAATAAAGGAGATGTAAATATATATTCTCATGGAAACCAATAAAAGTTCTAAGAAAAAAACTCTTAATATGGATCATAGAAACATTTTCATTAAGAAAGGCCTCGTCTTCTACACATTAATTAAACTTGATGATCCAATGATCATATATAACTCATGCAGAAATATAATACTTTTGGTATATATAGGTCAAGATCCAGGACAAAACGATCAAGAAATAAAATTAATTAATTAGGGGGAAAAGTAGAACAAAGATTCTAGGGTTTTCTTTTTAGGTGATGATCAAGCTGCTTATATTTAATTAAAATAAATAATTACCAGGATTTCCAGGGAGATTTCTCTTCTTCTTAACAAGAGGAGGATTGATGAGGGATTCATCATGATCCAGAGTAGTTGATGAGCTCTGAGCAAAGCCTGATCCACTAGAGATTGTTTGAAGAACTTCACCTGTCGTCATGTCACCTTCTGGGTTCTTGACTTATTTGGAAGAGAAATTAAAAGTATGTTTTTGTATATAGCTGAGAGAGAGATAGAGAGAGAGATGGGAAGGAGACAAAAGAGTAATATAAGAAAAGGATTAGTGATACTAAGAAATCTGCAAGTTAACTATGAATGAGAGAAGGAAAAAAACAACAAAGACAAAGATAGATTGGGTTCTCCACTTATATATGGCTTTTGTCTTAACCTATACCACTCTATATTAGTTCCTATATATCAATGTGTGTGAGGGTGTCTACCTTGATCTGTTAAACTGTTGCAGCCATTTTGATTAAAATAAAAGGTTAAATTGTATTTTTCCCCCTCTTTATCAGATTATTTTAAGATGGCAAAGTCGATGGCGGTGGAAAATCATAAGCTGAAAGTGATAGCATCATAGCAAAAAAATTGCCATGCCTTGCAAGTTGCCATGCCTCTGCATTTGCAATTTCACTATCAATTATAAAATGTAGTATGAAACAAGTTGTTTGTTTGGTCTTCGTTTTATGTCATTACTAGATTAGGACCCGTGCTAGAACACGGGTTGAAATCTTTTTTATTTATACTATAATTTTAGAATAAAATATAATTTATATGATTGTTTTTAAAAATTTTTTTTGGATAAAACATTATGCAATAAAATTATATGCTAAATATGAGATTTGAATTCTACATTTTGAAAGATACTTAACATGAAAAAAATGAACTTAAAAGTAACAGCTTGCCTCGAATTTGGAAGAAATAAATCAATTTAATAAACAAAAAATAAGGATTAATATTGATGTTGTATGATGCATAAATATGCAATTAGCCGTTTGAGTAGGCTTTTTTTTTTTTTTGAACTAACTACTAGTTAATTTTTTTTTTTTTTTTGAATTTTGATGTGGTAGTGCGTTATGACACATCGAAGGTTTGATATTTCTGCCTTTTCTATTTAGAATGATGATCCCGTTATTTGTGTTGCCTTTTCTTCTCCATTTTTTTCTGTCCAATAATTACTTACTTTTTGTTCCTATTGCTCATGTTAACTTATAGTTCCTATTTTCTTTTCTTACTAATATAAGATTTTCTGTACTCGTAAATTTACCTAAAATGAATAATGTTTACAAACCAATATACATCTATAGTTACACTAAAATACAATCACTTTATCCAAAAATCAAAATAAAATCATAAAATTATATGATTTATGAATTGTACTAATGTTTCCATGTTAGAATAACTAAAGACTGCTGATTTTGAAGGTTATATATAAACAACTTAACATTAAAAGTAAAATGAAAAATGAAAAAAGGCTTATTTAATTTTTACATATTGCTTAGGTTTATTAATTAGTGAGTGATTATAAAGAAATTATAACTATTTTGATCACTATTTTTTTTTTTTGGGGTGCAAAGATCACTATTTTCTTTGCAAGGATTGGATTGACTTAAAAAAAAACACAGGCAACTGGATCAATCCCATCCATCAGATGTATCATATATGTAGATATAGTCATTCATATGAATCAAAATTATTCATCAGTATATATGAAAGAAGTAAAACAGATCCTACGGCGTTGGTTAAATCTCTTGTTTGTCGAACAAAGCCTGCGATGCACGTGTACCATGCACGTGCTCTTTAGGTATAGTCCAACAACATACGACAAAAAATACCTAAGATACATTTAGACATTCATTAAGAGTTCACTCGACAGTAAAATCGAACTTTTCTTTATGACGAAAGTGATTTTATTACTACGATGAAGTTAGCTGAAATCAAACTCTTCTGATCATATAATTCTTAGATTGATTTCGCTACCTATATATTTATATTATCTCTTCATTAACATTTTTTTTTGTAATGAATATTTGTTTTTGGATTTGAGAAAATATTGGCAATTATTGAAAACGGTAGATAAATGTATAATTTTTCTTGCTTTTTTTTCTTACAATAATTTTTTTTCTTGCTTTTTCTATGATAAATTTTCTCCTTTTTTCCACCTCTTTTTCTTTAAGAAAGTGAGTCAAGTGACAAAGCGTATTTTTCTTTTGGAAAAAAGTATATACATATACATAAGAATATATTGGTCACAAATCTTTGCGAAATTCATTTACATCTCATGCTATATGTAAATCATTGTCTTCTGGAATATCATCAATCTGAACTTCTAGTTTACATTAATCATCATTACATATTGAATTATTGACAGTCATGCCAATTCCTAAGCTGTATTTTATCTTATTCTTCTTTTTGTTAATTAATCAACTCTACATCTCTAACTTGAGATATAATCTCTTTGTACATGGTAACATGAACACGGTTTTAATGAAACAATTTTATTG
>NC_025695.1:33481291-33484938 GCF_000633955.1 Camelina sativa
CCCCCCCGTTAGGAGGTCAATATTGCAACTGATGCATGATTTTTTTTTCATTCATATCGATCATCTAACAAATAAAAATTAATTAACTATATCTACGTAGTTTAGTCTTGCCCTAAGCTAAGACGTGAAATTTTCATCGTTTAACTAGAAAGGAATAAAGGTGAGACATAGAACTGACAAAAGGCAGGTAAGGTTTTGGAAGTCGACTGCTTGTGGGCTGACTTACTTAACAATTCTTTTTGAGTACAATTAAACTTTAATCATAATGTAATGATGTTTTTAAGAGTGTCCTTTTTGTGTTAAAAACTGGTAAACTTTTTTTTATTATTTAAGTTTTGGATTTTTCTTCTTGAACTCTGGTGGCACCAGAATATTCTCCCACAAATTTCAAGACCTTATAATGTATAGTATTGTTCACATATATAAAAAGATGTCAAGACAGATAAGTAATCAGTATATATATTTTGGCTCGGAAAAATTATGAAGATTAAATTAAACTTGTGTGTGTGCATTTATAGTTTATAAAAAAACCAAAACTGACCGTGGAGGATTGAGAGTACTCACGGTTTTATGATTTTATCTCCTAAGAAGTTAAATGAAAATAAATAGAAATAGATAATATTGCAAAGCAAGACAAGATGTGGATCTAGAGGGTACATTACAGATATACCACATGCTCTTGGTTCATAATAAAGTAGAAGAATATATACTTTTTTGCAGATGCATTATTAGGTTAAAACGCAGAGATATCCCTATTTAACTAACATATATAATCATATATATATATATATATATACAATTTACCAACCTTGCAATAGAGAAATTAATGCGTATGTATATGTATCATATATACATAAATACATACGGCTAACTAGTATTTCAAAAAACAGCGTTTTTAGAATCTCTAGTTCGATTTTTGAATGGAAAGGGAGTGTCCACTTCTCGAAATGGCTCCAAAATACGCTAGAACTTCCTCAAACTAAAAAGAAACTATATCATACGGCTAGTTATAGCTATAGCTAGCGGTCATTAAATTTCAGGCTAGTGCGAATTTGTTTTAAGGTTTGACTCATAGTCTAGAATTAGGGTTCAAAGTTAAGGGGTCGTATGAGTATATATATAGACGAGTATAAAGTAAGTATAAATGGACAATGTTGCGATCAATAAACGACATCTCAAAGAAGACAAATAATAGATTCATGGCATTAAAATTTGGCGATATATATCATATAAATAAGATACGATTAGAGTTAAAAGTATACATATGTCATTTAGTGAATGATAATGGCGTTCTTGTGTTTACTCATATAGTGACCAATCCAATACATAAGGTCAATCACTATAGACAATACTTACAAGACAAAAAACCATTTTGTTTCTTGACTTTTCTATTACCAATATATATCCTAAAGTAATTAATAAAACTGAATATTGCTTGCTAAAAAATTAATATAGGAAGACCACCGATCAAGGGTGATTATATGAACGTAACTACATGTGGTTTTATACATTAAATACATTAGCTGGTCTTATTTTGTATGATTTTCAAGGAATTTTTCGATTATATAGCTCACATGATTTTTGAACAAGAATTCGAGATGAATTAACGTTATATATTGATTACTTGAAATATGTTAATTGTTGCTATACATAGCAGCTTGGAAATCAGAGACCAAAGAATACACCGCAATTCAGCTAATAAATAAGCGACAGTTTGAATGGGTGAACGCTTATGTTCATTTATGTTTTTAGCCAAAACACTACAACAAGAAGTAGAACTATAAAATAAATCTCAAAGTCACATGTTTTTTTTTTTTTTTTTTTGGTTTTGTGTGAGTTGAGAACCTGCTCCTTTGGTTCCTGAATAAGGGAATATAACACGATCACTAAATAAATACGATAGTCGTAATTTCTTATGTTAGAAAAAAAAATGTATATATATATATTTTAGCAAGTAGATATGTAGAGGGTCTATATAAGCTGTTAACTTTTCCATGCAACTTCGTGTGAAAAATGAAATGGGACCTTAATTAAGATTCTCTTTCATGGGTTATAAAAGTAACTAAAAGATAAAGTCACACTCTCCAACCTTTTCCACAAAGTTGATAGATGATACTCGGTCTATCCATTATATAGTTAGTGCTAATAGAGAAATAGATAGTATTATCTCTAAAAATATAAGTAGTTGTTAACTGTCACACACATAATTAAATATTTCATTTTGCCATTATATATACTCAGAAGTCAGAATAATTTAATATCGTATTGAAAATCTCCATTGTTTAGATTTCTTAGTTAAATATACTGCTCACAGTCGAAAAAATAATATAATAACGATTTCTTATTTTCCCTCACTGTCAATTTGAATCATTGAGTGAAGTGAATAATAAAATAAGACATTGACGTTAATAATACTATATATACATATGGATGGAACAACAACAGATAGAATAGAAAAGACAAGTTATATAATATCGGACCTTATCAAATATGGTCAGACTTTGGTCCACTTTGATCCATTCCATAGTTGTATTTCTTTTCTGGCATCCAACTTGATCCCTTAATTCATGGCTCGTAAAAGCATATATTAAAACATAAACTGTGATATGAAGCTTTGTGCCAAAGCGTTTCCCAAATGCTTGAAACATTGTAAATGTCATGCTTGCAATCACCAATCTTTCCCAAGAAAAAGACTATAATAAGCTTTCATGCCAATCGTAGGAACATTTCTTTTTTTTTCTTACATGAATATCTTTGCCTTTCTAGTTAAAAAAAAGACTTGGAGTGGGCCAAAAAAAACCGCAACTAGATAAACCAAATTTTCACGTAAATAAAAAAATTATAGTTTTAATATTATATATACTTATTACCAAACTCGATATACATCTTTTTAATAATAATTGTAACAATAGATAAAACATCATTTATTTATATGTTAAAACTTAAAAGTTAGTTATTAAACTAAAAAGAGCACCAAACAACCAATGGTTTTATACTTTTATATAACAATTGAAAAACCAAAAAAAATTGAATCAAAACCAAACGGTATTGGTCTTGTCCACCCCTAGTCCAAACTAAACGTTCTAAATTGCACCATCACTAAAGAAGAACATCCAAATGAACACTTTAAAATGGAAGCCTCATCTCCAAGTCTCGAAATACTGTTTTCAGAATGCCTAAATACCCACAGGAACTAGAAGAACAACTCTTTCCACTAGAAAGAAAGACACAATGATCAAATCTTCAATGCATTCGTGAAAGAAAAAAAAATGTTTAGGGTGTAAGATAATGGGCTTTATGGCCCAATTATAGTTGATCAGAAATGATGTCGTATTTATCGAATCTCGATTGTTTCTGTTTCTTCTTCTTCTTCGTCGCTCAGCGCCGTGTTCTTTACTCTCCTTCTCAAATTCCTCAAAATCAAAAGCTACTTCAATCTTCCTTTAGTTCGTTTCTACAGGTAAGTTTTGTTTGATCTAACATTTAAAAGAACAAAACCTAGCTATGATCATTCTATTGTGATTCCTTTTGGCTTTTGCTTAGATTAGTCTTTGAATATTTTGATTGGGAATCGAACTTTACCGATGATGTGTTGTCGTAGAAACCCTAATTTTGGTTCAGTTTCTCAATTTGCAATTTCTCAGAAA
>NC_025695.1:33485234-33510041 GCF_000633955.1 Camelina sativa
TCACTGGCTAAATCCAAAAGAGCTCATACTCAACACCACAACAAGAAATCGCATTCGGTTCATAAGCCGAAAGGTCCCGTAGTTTCAGAGAAGAATCAGGAGAAGCTTCAAGGAAACCAAACCAAGACTCCGGTTCAATCTCGACGAGTCTCTGCCCTCCCTTCGAATTGGGATCGGTATGATGATGATGAGCTTGATGCAGCTGAGGATTCGTCTATAAACCAAACTACTACGGATGTTACAATACCAAAAAGCAAAGGAGCTGATTATTTGCATTTGTTATGTGAAGCTCAAGCTGAGTCTCAATCTAAGATTGATGTCAGTTCAGATTGTTTATCATCGTTAGACGATCTTTTGCACGGTATGGTATCGAAATTGGAACATGTTTGTTTGTCTTTGTTCCTGTTTGTTGTTGGCACAAAGTATTCAAATGTATGAATTGTTGCAGATGAATTTAGTCGTGTTGTTGGATCTATGATCTCGGCTAGAAGGGAAGGTATACTTTCATGGATGGAAGATGATAACTTTGTTGTGGAAGAAGACGGATCAGCTTCATATCAGGAGGTAATGTTACTCTTGTTTTCTCGGTTTAGCACTGTCGTTAACTTGCTAATTTGTCTCACTCTTGCTTCGACGACTTTTCTTAAGTGAAGCCTGGATTCCTCTCCTTGAATTTGAATGCTCTGGCAGAAACACTTGAGAAAGTGGACTTGCACGAGAGACTCTACATTGAACCTGATCTTTTGCCTCTGCCCGAGCTGGTACTTACTGGATCTAGACAACTTTTATAATCAACGCTAGGCTCTATGTTTGACATATTTGATATTATGGGTTGTGCAGTGTACATCCCAATCAAAAGCGAGCTGTGATGAAGAAGACACAGAAGCTGTGTTAACGAGGCTAAATAAGCCGGCTCAACAAGAATCCAGTGGAAAGGTAAAGGTCGCCGCACAAGGAGTATCATCAGTCTTGGAAGCCGAGTCTCAGGATCAAGTTAAGGACATACCAATACTCGCAGACGAGTCAGTGAAATCTTCAGCGATTGAAGACGATCTAGATTTTCTCCTCAACAACGTCAGTGAACCACATACCCAGCCTAAGCCGGTGGTCAATGATGCCTCAAGTACTTCCAATCAGAATCCTTCTGTCCAAAAATCCTCAGCTTTTGAGACAGAGCTGGATTCTCTTCTCAACTTTCATAGTAGCGCAGAACCATACAACAATCCAGCCAACTTATCAGGTCAAAAGCTTCACACAACGGGTTTTGATGATGTTCTTGATGATTTGCTCGAAAGTACTTCATCATCGATCAAACCACAGCAGAACCAGACCTCTTCTTCCCCATCAGTTGGAAAATCCAAAGTTTTAGATGAGTTTGATTCTTGGTTGGACACGATTTGATATATTTGTTAACTTGCACCTTTTTGTATAACATAGGTGAATGAGAATATTACTTTGTTTATCTATAAAAAATCTCTGTTCAAATCTCAAAACGAATCCATAAAATAGCTATAACAAGATACAACTAAATGAACTAAACCTTATAATTGTAGAATTGTTGACGAACAAATCTGGAGAAAGAGCAAAAGGGCCATTTTGGGGACAAAGCGAAGTGACTTTTTTTTTTCTCTACGTGTTAGGGCTAGGCTCCAAGTTCATTGCTTGGAGATTAAGTAAAAGATCGCTGGAGTTTAGGTAAACCTTGTTGGCCGATTTTGCTATGGTCTGAGCAATCTCTCTTGCAGCTTCAATCTTCCTCAAAGTGATGAAAGCTTCGTTGTTCGCAATAGCTTGACCTATGAGTTGAGCACTCTTAGCTTCTCCCTGTGAATCATAACATTGGTATGTCACAACTTATAAACGATAGACATATAATGCTGTCAAAGAAATTCAGATAAATTACCTGGGCGCGGATAACAGCACTTTTCTTGTCTTGCTCAGCCTTTTCGACAATGAACTTAGCCCGTTCTGCTTCCTGAGCCGCAACTTGTTTTTTCTCGATTGCTTCAGTGAACTCTTTGCCAAATCTGAGGTTTGTGATGGAGACATCATCTAGAGCAATGTTGAATTTAGATGCTCGCTCTGTCACAATATTGCGTATCTCCCTGCTCACAGCCTGTAAGAGAGATAGCACAAACATCATAGGATTTTGACAAACAAAGCACAAAAATGTCGCAGTTAGAACATCAGAGTGAGAATACTGGGATACTAACTTCTCTCTGTGTAATGAGCTGGCTGGCATTGTACTGAGCCACTACTGCTTTCAGTGTTTCATTGATGATGGAAGGGAGAACTCGCTCTCCGTAATTCACACCAAGTGTTCTGTAAATCTCGGGCAAGCGGTCTCCCATAGGACGTGTAAGAACCCTAAGACCAACTGAAACCTGTACAACACCAACCATAGCATCAGAAACAAAAGAAGCTATATAGACAAGAAACACAGATCAGGCATATAAGTTCAAATAACAAAAACACAGACCAACATCAAAATAGGTACTAAGGCCACTATTACAAACACACACATACCGTTTGAAGATCATTACTTCCAGTTTGGCTATCCGCAAGGTAAGGACGTGCACGAACATCATAGATAATTGGTCTTTCAAACCATGGTATCATAAAATGTGTGCCCTCTGGATAAACCTGAAAAACAACCACAGCAAAAAAAAACCTTAACCTTTTTTGTAGCATCGAGAGATGTAAGTAGAGTATATAATTCCATAAACAATACAGACCTTATCTTTGATACCGGTTAACCGGTTAAACACGATGGCACGGTGTCCTCCTTCGACGTTATACATGCTGTTAGCAATGCAATAGAGTCCAAGCCCACCAATAACACCGACCTTAAGCAAGGCAGAGAGTGCAGGGGATCCAGGAACGTTTGGAACTTGTTTGACATTCATTTTTCCTAATTAAACACGAAATAATGAAACGATTACTTTAAAATTTAATCAGATTTACTGATTGATTACTAAAATGCTTCTTGNGTGTTTCATTGATGATGGAAGGGAGAACTCGCTCTCCGTAATTCACACCAAGTGTTCTGTAAATCTCGGGCAAGCGGTCTCCCATAGGACGTGTAAGAACCCTAAGACCAACTGAAACCTGTACAACACCAACCATAGCATCAGAAACAAAAGAAGCTATATAGACAAGAAACACAGATCAGGCATATAAGTTCAAATAACAAAAACACAGACCAACATCAAAATAGGTACTAAGGCCACTATTACAAACACACACATACCGTTTGAAGATCATTACTTCCAGTTTGGCTATCCGCAAGGTAAGGACGTGCACGAACATCATAGATAATTGGTCTTTCAAACCATGGTATCATAAAATGTGTGCCCTCTGGATAAACCTGAAAAACAACCACAGCAAAAAAAAACCTTAACCTTTTTTGTAGCATCGAGAGATGTAAGTAGAGTATATAATTCCATAAACAATACAGACCTTATCTTTGATACCGGTTAACCGGTTAAACACGATGGCACGGTGTCCTCCTTCGACGTTATACATGCTGTTAGCAATGCAATAGAGTCCAAGCCCACCAATAACACCGACCTTAAGCAAGGCAGAGAGTGCAGGGGATCCAGGAACGTTTGGAACTTGTTTGACATTCATTTTTCCTAATTAAACACGAAATAATGAAACGATTACTTTAAAATTTAATCAGATTTACTGATTGATTACTAAAATGCTTCTTGAATTGAATGTTACACCATCATCAGATTAACCAAAATCTTCAGGAGTTATTAGAAGATAATTAAAAAATTTCGTTTTTATAAGACGTAATAGAATAAACATATCAGTAACATTAGTAAGAAACTCGAATTCACCAGAATCAGTATACATACGAATCTGAAGGCATCTTTAGCTAATCACTTGCAAAGCTAATGCGATGAGATTAAGGGTTCATAAGATTGACTTGACCTAGCTATGTGCTTTTTGATTATAACCAACTTAAGTAAAAAGGCAAATGGCGATACGGTCGTCGGAGGAGACACAGTGAGAGAAAGAGACGTACCTCCTAAAGTGAGCTCTTGATCGCCGGCGAAGGTCACGGTTTAAGCAACGATCGGAGATTGAAGCAAGGGTTTTAATGTATTAACAACAACTAGAAGGCGGTTAATGTACTTACAGAAGGCTTATTGGGCCTATAAAGCCCATTAATAAATATTTTGCTTGAGTAACACGTACAAAAAAAGATGTTAACACGGTCAAGATGTCGACAGCACTTTTCTTGTATTGGTTGGATTCAGACTAATAAAAAAAAATGTTGACGGTTTTGTCTTTCTATATTCGAGACAAATTTTACAGCTAGATATTAAATTTAGCTAACAATCTTGATTGACAAAAATGATAGTTATGCAGAGAACTAAACATTGTAAGAAATTAATAAAAATACAGAACTCTCTAGAAAATGGTAATTAAATCATTTGAGTACTAGTAATCAACTGTATATACAGTAACTCTTAATATNAGACCTTATCTTTGATACCGGTTAACCGGTTAAACACGATGGCACGGTGTCCTCCTTCGACGTTATACATGCTGTTAGCAATGCAATAGAGTCCAAGCCCACCAATANTTATTACAAACCGCACAAACAAATCAACATACATATAGAAACAAACTCAGAAGAGGAATTTCAAAGACAAGACAACAAGTCCAAGACCAAAACCTAATCCAGACTTCATATCACCGGAGCCAGACTTCTCCGTCGGAGCAGCTGCTTTCTTAGAGGAGTCTGAGTCATCCGAGACATCAGGGGATTTTGATTTCTTCGGAGCAGGCGCCACTGGTGAGGTCTTACGCTCTCCGAACATCTCTTCCGGCAACAGTACCATGTCCACCACGTAAACCGCTAGAGGACGTTCTTGTCTTAATGAAGTACTGAGACGTGTCTCAACGACACCGGTAGATACTTTGACTTGATTCCCTTGACCGGTGAAGTTAAGCCCGTAAACCCCGCCAACGTCTCGACCTGAAGCTTGAGTCCTGACCGGGTTACTTACAGAGAGAAGATCCTCCAATGTGTAGTATTTGGGACTAACATGGTAAAGAATGAGCTTGACTTGGTCGTCCGGGCTTAACTTGTTCAGTGTTCCGGGTTTAAGGTTTTGGAAAGCGTTGTCTGTTGGTGCTAACACGGTCATGCCTTCAGATGAACTGTTGAGTTGGATGTTGATTTGGCTTCCGATTTGAGTTGTGTTTAGAAGACGGATAAATGTAACAAACTGACCGCCTTTTTCGAGTATCGCTGTGATGTTGATGGGACCGGCAGGGCCAGGGGCGGGAGCGGCGGGTTGAGCAGTTATCTCTGTGGAGAGGAAGACCGCGGTGAGGATAAGTAGGAGGAGAGGAGCTAGAGTTAGATGAATGGTGGCCATTGCGTTTTGAATTTATGTGTGTTTTGAGTTTAGTAGGAAAGTGAGGTTGGGAGTTAAATGGTTTATATATGGATGAGAGAAATGTTTAGTGATGAGTTGTGGCTTAGTTGGAATGAGATGGGTTAATACGTCATTTTGACAAAATATTTGCCGACAAAATTAGATTTTAATATTTTATTTACGTTTTGTGTGATCCTAATTTGCGTATATTCGGAAAAGATATATATGAGAAAATTAGTTGCATAACATTATAATGAGGTATAAGATAAAACAATATACAATTCCCCCAAGAAAAGTATATGATTCACATCAGAATTGCAAAGCATGAATAATGATAAGATTGGAATCTTGCCTTTACTATGAATGTAAATGTATACTTACTTAGAGTAACAACCGACACTAACACATACCTCTTAGTCACAAAACTCCCAACTAATTAATGGGTGGTTGGTACTTAGTAGTCTAATAAACAATGAAATTGATGACTTGATTATTTATTATACACATAAATATAAATATAAATGGATACTTTTGATACTTTGCAAGAGGTGTTTTCTTTGATAAGAAAAAGGTTAGTATATATAGTTGATTAAGAAAAGATTAGTATTTATGATTAGATGTAGAATTCGAATGCAAGTGGGAATTACAAGTTAAAGCATCCGGTTTTTTTATTTTATAATTCAGGAGTGATCCTAAAACATCCGTTTTAATATAGAGATAATTAAATTCGTCCACCATAAGGTGGACGTACGGTGAATACAAAAATATAGATGTATTTATATCCATATGCTATACGTATATATGTTGTACACTCGTAAATGTAGTATATAGACATGTTTATTACATTGTATGTTGTAAAAGGAAAAAAAATCAAAGGACGAACAAAAGTCTAAGGATGGCTAATTAGTGACAGCCTGGGATGAACAAGTTGTCATATATGATGGTCATTACTAATTTTATATTAATACCTTTCTATATTTTGTGATCATTATCAATTTTGTTTTGTTGCTTTTGATCGATGATTACCAACCGTTACGAATATTATTAATATCCCTCTGAACACTTTGTTTTGGTAAATAGTCGGTTTGATAAAATGGTTTATTAAACCGGTTCGAAACATTTTTTAGGCAGTCAGGAAAATTGGATAAACCGATGATTCAAACCAAACAATTAGAGATATGAAAACTGTCTAAAGACTAGTACTTGTTTATATCATCAACTTATCATTAATGATTCTTGGTGTAGATAGAGCCATTTACATGTGGAGCATATATCTCGTGTTGCTCTCAAAATGCATGATGCTTTTGTCTCGGCCAAACGGCACGTAGTTGAGGAGCACAAGAAAACTGAATTGAGTTATCATAAAGCATCGACTGGACTTATTAGGCCAGCTTGTACATATATACATGATCCATTATATATTATACCTCACACCTAACCTTATTGAATAACTGTTCTGCTGTTCATGTGATATGACTTCAATATTTTGGCCATGAATGGGTGTGACTGTGTGAGTTCTTAGATAATGTTTACATTATAGTTTTAAAGTAATGTGCGTGGTACATCCACAGCTAAGATCATGTTCAAGTTAAATACTGCAACAACAACGCTAATATTTTCAACAAAAAAGAAAAAGAAAAATAACGTTATTACGTTAATATGAAATTGATTATAAAAAAACATAAATGAATATATGTAAGAGTCTAGTTTTGGTTTGTTTTACCCAATTTTGTATTCTATTATCAAAAAAAAAAAGTCTGATTTTGATGTAACGTACAACCACAATAAAACCCAGGAACTAATAAATCATCCTATGTGTGAGACAGTTTGCTGAGCTTATTTGGGTTCCAAACTTTGAGAAAAATTAGGGTTGACAGCTTCGCAATTATGTCTTTTTTTTCCTTTACCCAATCCTATTTCGAGCAGGATCATCCATTTTCAAATTTTAACAGCATTAAGATATAAATGGTGAGTTCAGCCTCAAAGACGGAGTATAATAAATTAAATCTTCATAACCTTTTTTTGTTTGGCTACACACATGATAAGGTTAGAACTTTCGAACGACGATGTTCTTTACGATATGTCTTTTTTTTTTGGTAAGAACTCTACGAAATGTCTTTGTCTTAACTCCTTATGGTATAAATTGAATGAATTGGATTTGATTTGAGTGAGTTTTTATATGATTTTTATGATTCTATGTGAATTCAAAAAATTGTTATAATTAACCGTAAAATTCTCTTCAATCCCACTTAAAATTATGAGGTTCAGATTTGTGTGTGTTTAGATAAAAAAAATCCTCTAAAATCCAATAGTAATAGTCCAAGATTTGATTTTTACAATTGGATACAAGACATACGACTACGAGGATGGGCTAGCTACAAGATTTGAAAATGTTGCTTTCAGATGGATGTCACGTCCAGCAAACTTTCTTGCTGATAAGTTAGCTAAGTCCCAAATATTTGCGGGCACAGATTTCATATTGCATAATTCCATCCCACTATATATTCTTTCTAATTTCAACTCTGTATACGACAAATCTCATTAATAAATGCAGTTAAAGGGCTTTTAAAAAAAATCTGCTAGAGTTAAAAAAAAATTTCTACATCCTGAAAATCAATTTTTGTGTTTGTAGTATTCCCGGAAAAAAATTTGTGATACTTTTAGAAAAATAAATTAGAAGCAGAGAAGGATACAGATACGAATTGATAAAAAATTTCTATATCCTTAAAATCAATTTTTGTGTTTGTAGTATCCGTATCCGAATCCGCTTTGAAAACATAGATATCCGAACAAACGGATACGGATACAGATAGTGAAATAGCAAATAAAACAGATACAGATACAAATAAGAATAGTGCTAAATTTTAAAATGGTTAACGAATATTCGTTTTTTCCTAGATATCCTTTATTATATATGAATACCGATACGGATAATACTAAATTTTAAAACGGATATTCATTTTTTCACGGATATCCAGTATTTATATTCGGATATATGATATTTTTCTCCAAAAATATGCTGTATTTTATACAAAATACACTGTATTTTAGTTTAAAATACGTAAATTATTTATTTATTTTTACGGATATCCCCGGATATTCGCGGATAATCGGATTTTTAACGGATATCCAAAATTTTCGGATACGAATATGAATAATAAATTATGAATAAAACGGATACGGATATCCCAAAAAAAAGCCGAAAATCCGCTCCGTTAATAGGGCTAGCTTGATCACTTGATGGTCTCTAAAATATTCCAATAGTACGTATTCATATATTTTTAATCCAACAATTCTTTTGTTACTTTTGGTATTATAAAAATGTTTAAGTTTGTTTTCTTAAGGTTATCTTTGTATGCTATTTCATTTTTAATACAATTTTTTTAAAAAGGTTATTGTGAAGGGGTATTAACTATGTTGCATGGAAACTCTTTCCAAAACATTTCGGAAACGGAAACTCTTGGAAACACGGAAACAAGACACAATAACACGATTTCTAGAAATTACTATTTGGAAACACGATGGAAACTCCATTTCCATTATGGAGACACTACCGAAACTTTTTTTTAGTTTGAAACTTAATAAATAAATAACTTAGAAATATAAAATTTTATTATAGATATAAATATATAATATTATTAGTGTTTTCGTAAATCTATTTAATCCAATAATTTTAAACCCAACAATTTTTAATCTAATAGTTTTTTTTAAGTCATTTTCCTAATCAAATAAAGTCCAAAAGCTCCTCCTCCAGGAAGCTCCAATCAAACCACAACCACAATGCCAAGGAGAAGTACCACAACAACTGATTTGTTCTTGTTCCTTGTTACGTTGGCGAATGAACAAGAATGCGGTTGGTCTTGTTGTTGTGTTTGACATCTTTGAGGGTGTGAACGAGGCAGAAACAGAGGTTTTGGTAACCAAAGAGAAAACTCAAAGTGTCACTCAACCATTCTCCAACTCGAGTGCAATCGTTACCCTCCCTAAGCGTCGAGACCTGCTTCCTGATCGCCAACCGCAAGAGACAAGTCCTCCCGCGCTTGACAGTTTGTCTGAACTCCAAACAACCAAGATTCTAAGGGATACAATGACGGAGTTAACAACCATGTTGGAGGAGATGAGAGGGCAAATCATGCAGCTCCAGAGTAAAGTTAAAATCTCTTCTCCAAGAAAAGCAAGACAGAGGTTGGGGATAATGAAGAAGAGAAGATCTTTTCTTATTGAACCTGGGCAGAATGTTAAAGAGTATCTGGCTAGACCAAACATTCTAGAGGGGTCTCCAAAGCATCTCTATGACCCTCCCAAAGCATAAGGAGTATGCAAAGTCAAGCTAGAGACTTTAAACAAGCTCACTTGGGAGGAAGTCCCAAAGGTATCTCTGTAAATATTTTTTAGGATCCTTGTGTTTTTAATTTTTGTTTTTGGTTTTCTTGTGTTAAGTAATCTACAAAAAGGTTTATAAGCAACAGAAAAAAAAAGGCAGTTAAAAGAGTGAGTTCAGAGTCAAGTCAAGTATGATGGGTTCTACAGGAGAGACAGAGGATACAGAAAAATTAAAGGAAAGGAAGAGTCCGACAAAGTGTGTTGGTCATGTGGGAACAGAAAAATATCTAGAGAAGAATCTTCACCCACCAACCATCACTCAATAATTCACTCACTCTTTCACTCTCGCTCTCTCCTTGCTCGATTTCACGACGAGACCAGCTGCATCACACACCGGAGAGTTCAACCACCGCCGCTGTCTCATTCTCGTCGAGCCGTCCACCGTCGTCCTCGTTCGAGCCGTGCACCATCATGTTCGAGCCATCTCTGTTACTCCGGTCTCGTCGCCCCCGTGAAGACCCGCTCGAGCCACTGTTCGAACTCACCACTCGAGCCACTGTCCGAACTCACCAATCGAGCCACTGTCCGAACTCACCAATTGAGCCATTGTCCGAACTCATTAATCGAGCCACTGCCGCACTTACCAATCGAGCCACTGCCGAACTCACCAACGAACACCCTCTCTAGTCCATTCTCCAGCTCGCCAATCTTCATATGTGTCCCGACAGCGTCAGCCTTCACCCGTTCCTTCACGCCACTCATCACATGAGTCTAGGGAGAGAAGAAGACAAGGTTCACGTGGTTTCAGAGCCTCCTCAAGCCGTCGGTCAGCGCGTCGTTCTGCAGCTCGAGATGAGCATGAGGTTGAGGTTGAGCAGCGAGATGAACATCAAGGTGATTATCAGGGCATGCACGGAGTTGAGCAGTGGGTCGAACATCAAGGTGATTATCAGCCTACCGAGGTGGTTGTGCTAGTATCGGACCATGTTGAGTCCAGAGTCGATGACATGCAGTGTGACGAGCAGCCGAACATGTACCAGAATACGCAAGCGGTTGAGCAGCAAGTCGACCAACCAGCTGAGGAACAGACTCAGTTTCATGCAAAGGACATAGTCAGTTTCACGCTCCTCCTTGGGCGAGCAAAAACTCTTTCTTCTACTACTGAGGTACTCCTACCTTCCCTTTGTATATATCATTTCTGAAATGACCCAACCTTTTTTTTTTTGTATAATAATAATAAATAATAATAATAATAATAATAATAATAATAATAAAAAATAAACTACAACTAGTGGTCCCATACCCACTAGCCACCTAACCACAATCATAATCAACAGCTGAAATAAACAATACAAATATCCAATAAATATCCAATAATAATCCCATAATTATAACATAAACAATATCAAAAATTCAACCAACAGGAATCATAGAACCAGCAACCTAGCAATGTTTCTAATGACCCAACTCTAGCAACCTAGCAATACCAGACAACAACCAATCGAGTCCCTAGAACATCCTCCTCTTCATTGCCTTGATTCCACAATCAAACTTTGCCTTTACCTGCACCACAAACACATATTGAGATGCATGAGTATTTGATAAACACTCAGTGAGGCAATCCTCCCATCTACTGGGCTATACACACAAGCAACAGTGATTCCAATGTTACAAACAAACAACAAACAAAACATACAAACCAGGAAAACAAACATCATCTCGCTGGAAGGGAGGTGTCGACCGACACCAGCCAAGTGTCATGCACTCACCTCTCTGCAGGAAGATTCTGACCAGCCAAGTGACACTACCCCACAGTGTCGATCGATGCCGTTCTGTTGGTGTCGACCGACACCAAGTGGTGTTGATCAACACTACCTCTGCAACTGCGATCCGCACGAAGCCGAGAGTCGAATCTCGCTCCCAAAACTCCACCAAATCGTCCAATACTCAAAACCCAAGCCGAAAACATCCATAGGAACCTGTAGCAACCAATCCCAGCAAGAAAAACACACAAAACAACAACAAACAAGCAAGAAAAAGGAAATCAAAGGCTTAGATTAGCCATGGTCATGCACTCACCTCTCTGCAGGAAGATTCTGACCAACAATGAATGAATCTCACACTCCCAGCAAGCTTCCCACATGTTCCTAGCCTTGAATCCTCACCCCCACAACAAGATCTCACCCACAAATCCTTGAAATCTCACAATCTCTCCCTAGAACCTCAAGAATAATTTTCTCTCTTTCCTTTCTCTAAAAACGGCAAGACAAACACCAAAACACGACCTATGTCTTTTTTGCCCACTTAATAGTCCGGTTATGTGGTTTTTCCTAAACCAAACCGACCAAAATCGACGATTAAATCAATCTGATCGAACCAGATAACATTGGTGTCGATCGACACCTATCCCAGAAAACCAATAATTGATTCGCGGATGTTACAATTCTCATCCACCAACATAGATTCGTCCTCGAATCTTGAACAATCAACAGCCAAGGACTCCCATGCAACCGTCTCCACGGCCTGCACTCCTCCGATCGATCTACGGAAGGTCACCTATAGGCGATAGACTCACGCTCCAGGCATTATTTGCTCTCAACTTTTGGACTTTCCCTTACTCATAGGCCTCAACCTTGAGTTTTTTTTATTGGCTCCTCATCATACCTAAGTCTGCATGCCATAATATTGGCTCCTCATCGGGCATAAGCCCGCATGCCATAATATATAAGAAAGTCCAATACTCATCTCTCGGGTTGCCACCCTACAGCGTGCCCCCGGATCTTCATCCGAAGTCGATATACCAACCATACTCCCAAGCCACAAAGTCTCAGAATATGGCAGTACTAGGAAAATCAAATTCCTCCNTCCGCCACAAAGGCCACACAATTGGCTAAACAGCCCGCCACAAAGGCAACAAANTTCCTCCAAGAGTCGCGAGCAAAAAATTCTGAACACGTCTGAGTCCTATCCCTATCCAGGTATCCTTTCCGTGGCTCGCGTAAGAAATCATNGCCCGCCACAAAGGCCACACAATGTCTCAAAAGACCGCCACACACGGCACAATGACTCAAAAGTCTGCCACGAAGGCCACAAAATGTCTCAAAAGACAGCCACACCCGAGCACAATGACTCAAAAGTCCGCCACGAAGGCCACACTAGCCCCTTCAAGGCTCACAACCACAAAAAATGGATAATTCTAACTCCCATAAAACTTCCCATTTTTAGAACTTTCCACTTTTGGAATCTTTCCTCTTTCATAAACTTCTATTTCAGGAAAATTTCNCCGTCACAAAGACCATCTGTCCCGAAGGACCGTCACAAAGACCATCTGTCCCGATGGACAGTCACAAAGACCATCTATCCCGAAGGACCGTCACAAAGACCATCTGTCTGGAAGGAGNGGAATCTTAGCCAACAACTGATCATCCTCACGGAGACACTTCCGCAACATAGACACATGGAAAACCTTATGGAATGCTCGCATAACCTCAGGTAACTCCAGCCTATATGCCACTAGTCCAACTCGCTCAATCACTCTGAACGGACCCATGTACATCAGACTCAACTTAGTCTCAGTCAATGACCTGTTCGGACCCTGCAACATGGCCATATTGAAGTACACTCTATCTCCCACCTGAAACTCAAGATCTCTCCTCCTCCTATCGGCATAACTCCTCTGCCGATCCTGAGCTTCCTTCATGTTCAGCTTGAGAACCCGAATCTTTTATGAGGTCTCCTGAACAAATTCTGCCTCTTACATGCTCCTCTCCCCCACCTGAGTCCAGCATAACGGTATACGACACGATTTCCCATACAAAGCCTCATAAGGAGCCATGCCTATACTCGCTTGGTAACTGTTGTTGTAAGCAAACTCTACCAAGCTCAAGTGATCTGCCTAATGGCCACCCCAATCCAACACACACATCCTCAGCAAATCCTCCAACGTCTGGATCGTCCTCTCTGACTGTCCATATATCTGAGGATGATAAGCTGTACTCATAAGCACCCTAGCACCCATCTCTGCCTGAAACGCTCTCTAGAACACCAAAGTGAACTTGGAATCCCTATCAGACACAATGCTCGCTGGCACCTCATGCAACCTGACTATCTCCTTCACATACTTCTTTGCCAAGACCGCTGCTCCATCAGTCTTCTTAATGGCCAGAAAATGTGCTGACTTAGTCAACCGGTCCACAATGACCCATATAACATCAAACTTCCTGGACACTGGCAAACCTACCACGAAGTCCATAGTAATCATATCCCACTTCCACTCTGGAATGGGAAGACTCTTCAACAATCCACCTGGTACTTGATGCTCAGCCTTCACTAGCTGACATACATCGCACCTCACAACCCAACTAGCCACGTCCTTCTCCATCCCGACCCAATGATAGTACCTCTTGAGAACACGGTACATCTTAGTCGCTCATGGATGAATAGAGAACATGCTCGCATGAGCCTCTCTCAGGATCTCCTGTCTCAACTCCTCATCCTTGGGCACACAAATCCGACCGTGCACCAAGATAGTACCATTATCAGAGACTTGATACTCTGAATCAACATCCTTTAAGGCATTCACCAGCCCCAAATCCCTCTCTTGAGCCAACCGTACTCTGCTCAACAGATCTGCTCTATCAGCTGCAACCAAACCCAACGGCTCCTGAGACACATCGCACAAACTCAATGCACCGATCTCTCCTACCAGAGACTCCATCTCCTGCTCCTGACCCAGAAAACTCATCTCACGCTGCCAAAAACTACACTTGCTCAACTTAGCAAAAACCTTCTGCTCCCGCAGCTTCTCCAGAACTGCCCTCACATGCATGGCATGCTCCTCAGGACTCTTAGAATAAACCAGGATATCGTCGATAAAAATGATGACAGACACATCCAGAAAACTCCTGAAACACGCTGTTCATCAATCTCATAAACGCTGCTGGCACGTTACTCAACCTGAAAGGCATCGCCACGAACTCATAAACCCATACCTCGTCCTTCTACTTGACGAACACCACCGACGCTCCCCACAGTGAAGTGATAAGACGAATTAATCCTCCGCTCAACAAATCCTCTTGTTACTTTTTCAGCTCTACTAGACTAATAATCAAGTATGCTGACAACAACTCACCACCGCCCGAATATCAACCCCTCTTGCCTGTCCAAGAGCCTCTAGTAACTTGACTCTAAGGAAAACTTCCTCAAGATGGCTTAATCCAAAATTAGCTTCCGCTTAGCAATTTTCCACAGCAAATTATCAATACGAGCGTAATAAAACAAACAAGTACCATACGTTCGCATATTCCGATTCACCATATCAAATGCTTTGCAGGCCGCCAACTCAATCCACTTGACTTATTTCCCCCAGCAAGCTTACCAAAACCATGAATCTAGCAACCCTGTCCATCTCCAATGAACTTCATCCAACATCGTCGCAACGTTTAGTTTATCCTACCGTGAAGGCTTCTCGTGAACTTATGTATCTGACAAACATGCCTTTCCCGGCTCATACCTGCTGCAACTCCCCTTCCCGGGACTCCAACACCACCGGCCGCACAATCCTGGCGCAACATCCACACATTCATGACCACTCCGGTCATAAAACCCTGACCCACTGGTCAACACATCCAAAACCCAAGATTAAACCACCATCACTCTCTCAAGGTCTACCTTCAGTCATTATGTTTATACTCACGTCTTAGGCATTGCTTGCTCCCAACTCTTCCACCTTTAGGTCGCAACCTTCGAGCCATACCGAACTCACTCTCAGACCACCGTCTTCGAGTTATACCGTCTCACTCTTGGACCATAATCCTTAAGATCTCGGTATCAGGGGAACTAATCATCCCCTCAGGGGAACATCATCCCCTCTGCCACTCTCGGAGCCCCAGCCCCTCGAGCTATCGGTATTTAGGGGAAACACCATCCCCTCAGGAGCAACAACTTAACGACTATAAACATCTCCCGACCAAGAGTTACTTCCCGTGGTACGAGTATAACATTACAATGTTACACCTGCCCACTCAACTTCTAATATCCAACTGGATTACCCACCAAGCAGAGATATATCTGCTCCAACTACAAATGTCCCCCTATCCGCCTCTCTAGGCTTGATACCTCTTGCGAAGAATCTCGCACTGGTCATCTACCACTGCTCCATCATCCTAACATAAGATGGAAAGTCCTCAACAACCACAGCCCTCGGCTGCACCCTGACACATGCGGTACAACTTGAGCCTGCACTGGTACCCCTCTCGGTAACCGCTCCAACAGTACGCCAACAGATCCGCCAACCGATCATCTCGATCCTGGGCTCCACCTGCTGCAACCCCACACCTGGGTTCCCAGCACCCCCGGCACGCTCACCGGTTAACCTCTGGTCCCTCCTGATACGCTTGCGACCCTCTGACGTACCTCCTTGTGGAACTCTGGACCACACACTCGCTGGCCTCGGGACCCGCCGACCATGACCATGACCACGTCCCCGTCCAAGACCAAAAACTCAAACACCTTTAGCCACTGCACTTCTAAGAACAGAGGCTAACAAGCAATCTTAACATAATACAAAAAAACAAAAACCACAACTCATCGTGGAATCACACTGTAAGCTCGAAGAGGATGTTCTAGGACTCCATGCCACACACAATTGACTAACTCACATAATCAATCAAGACATGCAATCCCAAACATCTACAACACAAAGCCTAGTGAACCCAAACCTAGAACCGTAAGGGCTCTGATACCAAACTGAAACGACCCGACCTTTTTTTTTTAATAATAAATAATAGTAATAATAATAATAATAATAAATAAACTCAACTAGTGGTCCCATACCCACTAGCCACCTAACCACAATCACAATCAACAGCGGAAATAACTAATACCAATATCCAATAAATATCCAATAATAATCCCATAATTATAACATAAACAATATAAAAAATTCAACCAACATGAATCATAGAACCAACAACCTAGCAATGTTTCTAATGACCCAACTCTAGCAACCTAGCAATACCAGACAATAACCAATCGAGTCCCTAGAACATCCTCCTCTTCATTGCCTTGATTCCACGATCACACTTTGCCTTTACCTGCATCACAAACACATATTGAGATGCATGAGTATTTGATAAACACTCAGTGAGGCAATCCTCCCATCTACTGGACTATACACACAAGCAGCAGTGATTCCAATGTTACAAACAAACAACAAACAAAACATACAAACCAGGAAAACAAACATCATCTCGCTGGAAGGGAGGTGTCGACCGACACCAGCCAAGTGTCGACCGACACTGGCATTGGTGTCAACCGACACTACCCCACAATGTCGATCAACACTACCTCTCCAACTGCGATCTGCACGAAGCCAAGAGTCGAATCTCGCTCCCAAAACTCCACCAAATCGTCTAATACTCAAAATCCAAGCCGAAAACATCTATAGGAACCTGTAGCAACCAATCCCAGCAAGAAAAACACACAAAACAACAACAAACATGCAAGAACAAGGAACTCAAAGGCTTAGATTAGCCATGGTCATGCACTCACCTCTCTGCAGGAAGATTCTGACCAAGAATGAAAGAATCTCACACTCCCAGCAAGCTTCCCACACGTTCCTAGCCTTGAATCCTCACCCCCACAACAAGATCTCACCCACAAAGCCTTGAAATCTCACAATCTCTCTCTAGAACCTCAAGAACAATTTTCTCTCTTTGTGTTCTCTAAAAACGGCGAGACAAACACCAAAACACGACCTAGGTCGTTTTTCCCACTTAATAGTCTGGTTCTGTTGTTTTCCCTAAACCAAACTGACCAAAATCGACGATTAAATCAATCTGATCGAACCAGATAACATTGGTGTCGATCGACACCCACCCCAGAAAACCAATAATTGGTTCGTGGATGTTACAATTTCATTCATGCATTGTTTGTGTTTTGATTCTTAAATCCTTCTGTAAATTTTTCTTACACAGGAGACTATGTAATTTAAGTTTGGCAGAGGGTTTGAGATGATGTATCNTACCTGCATCACAAACACATATTGAGATGCATGAGTATTTGATAAACACTCAGTGAGGCAATCCTCCCATCTACTGGACTATACACACAAGCAGCAGTGATTCCAATGTTACAAACAAACAACAAACAAAACATACAAACCAGGAAAACAAACATCATCTCGCTGGAAGGGAGGTGTCGACCGACACCAGCCAAGTGTCGACCGACACCAGCCAAGTGTCGACCGACACTGGCATTGGTGTCAACCGACACTACCCCACAATGTCGATCAACACTACCTCTCCAACTGCGATCTGCACGAAGCCAAGAGTCGAATCTCGCTCCCAAAACTCCACCAAATCGTCTAATACTCAAAATCCAAGCCGAAAACATCTATAGGAACCTGTAGCAACCAATCCCAGCAAGAAAAACACACAAAACAACAACAAACATGCAAGAACAAGGAACTCAAAGGCTTAGATTAGCCATGGTCATGCACTCACCTCTCTGCAGGAAGATTCTGACCAAGAATGAAAGAATCTCACACTCCCAGCAAGCTTCCCACACGTTCCTAGCCTTGAATCCTCACCCCCACAACAAGATCTCACCCACAAAGCCTTGAAATCTCACAATCTCTCTCTAGAACCTCAAGAACAATTTTCTCTCTTTGTGTTCTCTAAAAACGGCGAGACAAACACCAAAACACGACCTAGGTCGTTTTTCCCACTTAATAGTCTGGTTCTGTTGTTTTCCCTAAACCAAACTGACCAAAATCGACGATTAAATCAATCTGATCGAACCAGATAACATTGGTGTCGATCGACACCCACCCCAGAAAACCAATAATTGGTTCGTGGATGTTACAATTTCATTCATGCATTGTTTGTGTTTTGATTCTTAAATCCTTCTGTAAATTTTTCTTACACAGGAGACTATGTAATTTAAGTTTGGCAGAGGGTTTGAGATGATGTATCTGATATTGTGTTTTGTGATTCTTATTTCAATTTTTTTGCATCATATCATGTTTGAGTTTGCATCCATCTATTTGCATAGAAAAAACCAAAAAAATTTGAAAATTTCAAAAATTTCCACAAAAACAGAGTGTTCATGTAGTTTGCATTTGCATATTAGGATTGAGTCTAGTGTTATTCATATAGGGTTGTTGCATTTAGCATAGGGGTTGATGATGATTGTAACCTTGTTAGCATGCTGGATTCAATAGGATAGGATCAAGGCTCTTGTTAATAGTTCTTTGATGCTTGTTGATTGAACTTGAAATGTAAGACTGAACCAGGTTTTGAATTCTCAAAATTGCATTCTAGTCTTGATTGAAGCATGTTTTNGAATTGATATCATTCCCTATCTACTTGAACCTAATCCTGACTTGCAATTATCCTGTTATGCATTGAAGTTGAACTCATGGATACCATATACATACTTGGATTGTCTTTCACATTTTTACCACCCTTGTCAATCCAAGTAGCTGATTCCCATCTTTGGAACAGTTCCTCGCACCCTTAACAAACCATTCTTTCAAGCCAATTGTATTCTTGAGTGTCAGGCCTTTTCCGAGTTGAGCTTGTTAGAAAGTGTTAGGTTCTAACCGACAAGAGTAGGATCCTGTGTAGTTCTAGTTCGCGTTATCCGGACTAGTAGGACTAGGTGAGAACTCGATTTTGGGTATTGGGTATGGATTTGTGCAGAAAAGTGAAGAGTAAAAAGAAAGTAAAGGGTAGAAAGTCTTTAGGAGGGGGAGTGTTTTCAAAGTTTACAAGTCTAGTAAAGGATTTGAGTTGAGCAAAGTAAAAAGAGTTATTGGTTTTGGGCATAAAATAAAAAGATTAGACAAAGAAAAGAAAGTAAAAATGCTTAAGATGTCTAGAGTCCTTAGAAGAAAAGAAAAATTACCATAGTGATAATAAAGATTTCCCAATCCACTAGAATGATAAGAAGTGAACTACTCCTAATACTAAGTGTAAAGAGTAAGTGAATGACTTTGAGATGATGTTTCTGATGAAAGATAGAGATAGGACCAACTTCGGGGTTAAAATATTAGGACGAGTTTCCTTGGGGACCTTTGGGTAGACAGGGGGCTGCTCTTGTATGTATCAGTTGGTTTCAACCTGTAGCCTTCTCTTAAGCTCAACTCCTTTTCATGAGAGAACCTTATTATGTATTGATAAAACCACTTGAGAAGGAGACCATTTCCGTCCCTAACCTTTCACCCTAGCCAAATGAGTTCAACGACATTGCATATTCACGGTTCTCTGTTAATGAATGTTAAAAAGAATGATTGATAGGATTGTATGTGTAGATTAAAGATCAGAATCATTTCAGGTTGTGATGAACTTGTCAAAAGTTTTTAAATAAAGTTCCTTCACCATGCATCATAGAACTAAAAATAAGGACCTTGATTCTAACTATTTTATTCAACATGTTTTTGGTTCTGAGACCCCATCTTCAAACCTCTCTTCCATACTTTGTTCTTGTTATTTGCTTGAGAGCAAGCAAAGAATAAGTTTGAGAGAGTTGATATGTATATATTTTACACTCTTTCATCATGCATTTGTTATTCATTCTGTTCTCTTAACTTATTGTTTTGCATTGTTTTTAGTCTCTTTTGCATAATATGCATATCTAGGTAGTCTTTGCATTGGTCTTGCATACATCTTGCATATTGGAGTTATTTCAGGTGTTTAGGAGATGTCCAGACTGTTGGAACCGAATGGAGGTTGAGACATGCGGCTCGACCAAGCATGCTCGGAATGGACGTCATGCGACTCGAGCGACGCTCCCCGGAGAGAAGCAATGTGACTCGACCGACATGCAACTTGGACGCGCTCCCAGGAAGAAGCACCAGCATACCACACGATCCATCATGCCTGGAATGGATGTCATCCCGCTCGACCGACAACGCCAGTCATCCGACTTCTTCCACCTCTTTGATCGAGTCCAGTGAAGAATTTTCCTTGAGATTCAGCTTTCGACGTCTTCATATAAGTTGTAGGTAATTAAGTCATATTTCCAATGCCATTTATTTCAAGCCAATCGGAGGTGTATTTCAATAGTTATCATCATTTTAGTGGATATGTATACACCCAGCTCGAGCCAACATCACTCTGGGTCGAGCCAACACCACTCCACTCGACCCAGCTCGAGCCAACACCCCTCCACTCGACCCATCTTGACCGACGCACTCCCAGAACTGACGACACGCAAATTGGACAACCCGATTCCCGAACCGACGCTCTATCTTGTCGTTTTATGTTTTAGGGCTTTCCATGTTTTTCTATAAATACATTTTGTTAAGTTTTTACTCAGACATCTTTTATCTCGTTTTGTTCTTTACCTTAAGGTTTTACCTAGCCACCTAAAACGTTCTCAGACTTTGCAATCCGACATCTTTGAGTTTATTCAGTTTTTGCATTTGATTTCTTCTACAAAATTGTTCTTCCCATTTTTATCTATCTAATGATGCTGGATTCAATGTTTTCTGAGTTTGTGTCGTTGATAATGATTTCTAGATCCGAGTAGTGTTAGAGTTCTTGGGGATGGGATAGACTAGGTGGAGGATCTTAGGATGTAGGGTGTTTAAGCTTTGATTTGTATGATTCCCTTCTGGACTAGAGTTAGAAATACTAGTTTCTCTCTGATCAATTGGAACTAGGTCTTAGACATTTCCACACCCAAAAGGTGTTCGATGAAATGTCTAACGAACTAGTGCCAGAGACTTACATTCCTAGCATAAGAGATTAGTTGTCTAGGATGTTTGTTGACGTGAATGAACTTGTTTGTCATGCCTGCTTTATCATTTTTCTCTAGCGAGAGCTAGGTTTGGAAGTGGTTGAGTCTGAGTAGCTTCTGTCAAGAGATTAGATTAGCTAAGTCGTGATGTTCATTGTTTAGGGATAGTTTGCTTGTGGCATGATAAACACTCTGTAGACTAGGATACTCCATCGACATCAATTACTCCCATCCTTAGGACTTCTATCTTTTTGATTGATATTACATTCCTGAGATTGTTTCGGTTGTTCATGCTTAGAATCGTTTTCGGTTTCACTTATTCTTGTTCACTTCTTGTCATACATTTCCGTTTCTAGTTCTCTGACTCATTTACGTTTTGCATTTTGATCATTATAGGATTGTTAGATATAAAACCCCTCTTTGAATTGACTCGACTTGTGATTTCTTGATTGCATCTCAATTATTAGTAAAGTTTCCCAACTGGATTGACACCTTAAGTATTACAACTGCATAAGGTTAATTGAACATGCTAGGATAGATACAAAGATCCTAGTACCAATCAGGGTCGGCTTAAACATCGGCTACACCCGGTGCGATAGTCACTGAATATTCGATTTTTTAGGAGAAAAATAAAAATTTTACCTATTAAATATTATAATTACTTACCAAATTTTGAGGAAAACTTAAAGTTGCCAAAAAATAAGAAGAAAGACGACATATGTTTAATTTTAGATTCAAATGTAAATAATTTTATTAATTCAGTTCAGATTTTATAATAATTAGAGTAAAAATAAAAGAAAAACAATTGAATTTGGGTTAGATATTGTGCAAATGCACTCTCTGCATTGGGTCAGCGCCGAGGCTGGTACCAATGTATGTTCCTAGAATGTGGGACTTTCCCATGAAATTCATTAAAGGAAATATCCAGATTGGTTCAATTCAATTTGGTGAGCTCGAACAGAATAGTGTTAGTAAGATGATTTTAAGAAAGATCAGTACTTGAGAGAGAGGTGAGTACTATGAACCGTGGAGAGAAGGTTCATGGAGAATTGGAGATAATTATGATACTTTGTAAAACCGTGCCTGGGACTATATGGATAATGGACGGGAAAACGAGCTATTTCTCCACGAGAACTATCATATCTAGCTAGATAGAGTCCGAACTTTGACCACGATGTAGATATCCCCGAAAACAAACTTCGATTCCTATTTCTCCACAAAACCAAAGTTCTATACCTATATCTCCCTAAATCTGAGTTGCATCGGTTTGGATTGTAGACCCAAAAGTAAACCAAATATACCCTAAGTTAAACCAATTAAAGACCCGATTCTGTACCCAATTCCGATCCGCTAGTTAATAAACCTAGAAATCCCCAATTTTCAAAACATAAGAACCCTAAAATTGATTTGGCATAAGAAATTTACAGCAACGATGCCTCCACCGTAAGCTTTAATAATTGTATTGAGTATAATTGACTTTCTCAAGAAAAAGAAGAACAAATCATGTTTGCTCTTTTACAAAACGAAAATTTTCAGCAAAGTAAAAAAGTTATGAATTTGCAAAAGGTTACAAATTTTCCTTTGCAAAAGGCTACAATAATCTAATGAAGAAGAGAAGATCGAGTTTGAAAAACAGAGGGAGAGCTAATCACTTCGTACCACACACAATTTGATTCATTGCTTCTCCTCCTCTGATCAAATATTTAAAGCGACCAAAGATTTCATCGCCATTGGTTTTGTTGAAAACTAGTGAAAACCTCGATTATCAATCACCTTTCCACCACCATCTCCGACGGTTATGACTTCCCCAGCGCCGATGAAAGCACCAATTCCCTCTTCAGCCATAATCACTGCACCGCCACTTTCATCCCACTGATCAAATTCCAAATCCTAAATCATGTTGTCACCTAATCCATCGTTACCCAAAATCACTGCACAACCGCAAGCTTAGCCTTCCAATTCTCTTCTTATATTAATTGCATCGGCTCGATGAAGGAGGGATATTCTTAGTTCCCACCGGGATGGAGTTTAGGAAGACGAAGAGCCAATTCAGTTCCACAGTTGTTTCGATTTGCTGTGCCATTAGAGTCGTTTGCTCCCATGGTTATATTTAGGGTTTCTAATTAATGGGAATTTGGGGAAGACAAGAGTTTGGTCGGGTCAAAACGAAAAAGTCGGGTCAAATATAAGGTTTAGGTTGGTCAAATTGATTTTTTAATAGACGGTTAAGTAAGCAATAAACCAGTAGAAACCAAGGATTGCGGGTATTTAGATCTCGAACTTTTAATTCTGGGAGATATAAGTATAGAACTTTGGTTTCAGAGAGAAATAAGAATCAAACTTTGTTCTCGGGGATATCTACATTGTGGTCAAAGTTCGGGTTCTATCTAGCTAGATATGATAGTTCTCGGTGGGAAATAGCTCGTTTCCCTGATAATGGATCGGAAACAGTATTATTTAAAAAGGCTTTAAGTTAAGTACAATTTTTTTTCGAAATAATAACCAGTATAATCCAAAAAAAAAAAAAGAGAGTAAAACTAAAATTCTAAAACGCAACTTTTCTTCCTTCTTTTGCTACAAAAGTATTAACCAACTGTCAGGATGGTGCTAGAAAGGAATATAAAGGAATATAAAAGCACCAATAAGATTTTTATTTAAAATATTAATTATTTGAAAATCAATTCAATATGAAATAATTAATAAAATAAAAACAAGACTGAAATTACTAATTAAAGTACTGGAAAGCAAATTACAGAAATCATCCTAATAAGTTTTCCAAATGCATAAAAACAAAATAAACCAAAGTTGCTAAGAAATTTGGATAAACTTCTGTGTTGACTATGATCACTATCGTCTATCAAGACCATCATCATCTTCCTAAGAAAAATAAAATAGAAAACAGATTAGTTTATCATCTAAATAGTTAGTATCTGTGAAATGAATACATACGTAAATACCATTTACCTGGGGATTAGGTACATTTGATATGTTTAGCAATGCTGGATTAGGTATGTTAGCAAAAGCTGTGGCCCATACAGTTGCCTGGACGTTTAGTTTAATTATTATATTAGTTTTATATAATCAATTTACAATAAAATAATTTAGATTATTAAATTGTGTATATTACCTGTTCACCGGTTGAAGTATCAAGTATTTGTTGGATGAACGTACTCATTGCCTTTACCTGAGTTCCTAACTCTTCCACTTTTCCCTTCAGCTGAACAACCATTTCAGAATTTTCTACATCTGCTCTAGCCACATTTGAGCGTTTTCCTAATTTTGAAGGTGTGGGTCCACGACCAACACAACGTACTCGTCCTGGACGCTCTGGACCAAACAC
>NC_025695.1:33513469-33520177 GCF_000633955.1 Camelina sativa
GAGTTTTCTTCTTTATTTTCTCTGATCCAGATACCGTACTTAGCCTAACCTTACTCTTGGCAGAAATATTTTGTTTCCAACGAGAAGCTTCACAAACTTTACAAGTCTCCCTTTCTGCATCTGCCTCCCAAAATAACATGCAATCATTTGGACATGCATGAATTTTCTCGTAACTCAATCCTAATTTACGAATAACTCCCTTCATGTCATTAAATGACTTTGGCAACTTAGCATGTGTAAATGCTTCTTTCAGCAAATCAAGCACCATAGATATGCCTTTGTCACTTATCCCACACATACACTTGATATGGTACAACTTCAATATAAAAGACAACTTCGTGAATTTTGTGCATCCATCATATAGCTCTTGGGTAAAATCAGCAAGCAACTCATCAAAACTTTCTTCTTTTCTAAAATTTCCACTTGAAGTTGATGGTCTATCAGTGTCCATAGGCTGCTCACAAGATCCAAATGCATTTTCACCATACATATTAGTATTAATACCAGGGAAAAGATCATCCAAGAGATTCAAAGTTGAATCCATTTCAACTTGAGCTAAATCATCAGTAGGTACTCTTGCATTTTCTGTGACAAATATTCTCTCTCCGTGAAACACCCAACTTGTGTAAGAACTTAAAAAGCCATAGCATATCAAATCACCTTCAATATCTTCTCTTGACTTGAATTTGGCTAGAGAACAACGGTTACATGGACATTTCATTGTGGCTGCAGTTGATTTACTAAATGCAAAATCCAAGAAATTTTTAACCCCAGATAAGTAATCTTGAGATAAACGTGGTTTCTTTATCCATGACTTATCCATCAAAACCTGAAAGAACGTTTTTGGGTTTTACTTTAAAGAAAAAAATAAACCTAGAAAAATTAAGAAGATTAATAAACACCTAATTAGGAATAGAATCGGCGTGAAGTTGTCCGGTTGTTGTGTGAATAAGAAGTCGTGGTGTAAGGCGAACCGAGTCGTAACTTGTTTGATTAATTCCAATATGTGTTGTTCAAGCCGAGTGTTTCTTCACAAATAAAAGTCAATTCTCAAGAAAATCCTGCGTGAGACCATAATTCTAGAGTCAAATAATTAAACAAACCCTGATGTCAATCTGTAATTAATTAAAGCTAATCATAGAATCAAAGTCAGAAAAACACTTACTTATGATTAAGGATCTAATTTGTGTTAAAAACTCCAAGAAGAAAAGAGATGCTAGTTGGGATTAGGTTTGTCGATGGTGATACAAATTATTAAAGATTTTGAGTTTTTTTGTTTACGTTCACAAGTCTTTTTGTAAACATATTTATTAATTATATAAATATAATTTAATTTAGAATCAGTTTTTTATTGATATAAGTTTTATATCGTTTAAAAAAGTGATTTTACAAAAAAAATAAAGACATCAATTATCTAAATGATATAAAAATATATTTTATATCACTTTTAATAAAGTGATACAATCTAATAGAAACTGAATCAGTTTTAAATAATTGACGTAATATTAGATAATTATAATATCAATTGATATGATTGATGCTAATAATATTTATTTGCGTCACTTGAAAATAAGTAATTTAAAATTACTTCATTTAATTTTGTGATACAAAATAAATGATATAACATACCTGTTTTTTTGTAGTGAGAGAAGAATGCTCTCTTCTTTCTTTTACAACATACAGTATTTTTTCTAATATACTTAATAAACTTTGGAAATTTTAAATTTAAATTTTCTTCAGAAATAATGGGCCGGAAACTAATGTTTGATGTTTCTATAATAATACATAGCCACGGCTCTGAATTGCTCTTAATGATATCCTCTTCAAAGGTTATATCGCAAACCATTCACAAGGGTCGTTATTCTCTTTCCAGCTCTTACAAATCAACTTAGTTGTCAAACTGTCCAACAGTTGAAATTAAGATATCCTGGTCATCACCACAATAACAAAACAAAGCCAACAAACGACATTTCAAAAACTTGTCATCTTCAAGATCCTGGTTGCAAGGAGACGACGATCTCACAAATCCTGAAAAAAAAATATAGGATCATCAGCTTTTCGATTTCAAAATTGTAGCAATTAAAACAAAAAATGAAAACAAATAAATTAAAGTAAAAAAACAGAAATAAAAAGAGTGAAACACCTTTATGTCCTTAGAGATATATATTTATGAATTTAATTATGATTGCCTGTTGCTGAGATAACGATAGCAATCAACGACCAGTAATTTCATTTGTTGTTTGTTTGCTTGACTGGTTTAAAAATAATTCTTTAAAATTGTAAAATTTTATATTTATAGATTTATGAAATGTATATTATCTTCACAACAATACAAAATAATTAACAAAGTTTATTAATATTAATAAAGTTCAAACAATTAAGAAGATTCGAAATTGGGATTTTTTTTGGTGTGTGTTTAACAACGTAAACTAAATATCAATTAGTTTATCTATCTTAACATTTTTGGAGTACATTTTGTGTCATTTTCTCTTTATCTTTGTATCCAAACACAATGATTTCCTTATTTGATAATATTAATTTTCTAAAATCTATCTACCTAATTTAAAGCAATATATTAGATTAAAATATAATTCTCCTTACACTTTTATTTAACTTTATATTTAATTATTTAAATTACTATTTAATGCATAAAGTTAATAAAATTTTATATTTTTTTCAGCATATGATGTGATTTGAATTTTTATAAACGGGTATATATTTTAAAAATTGTTTTAGGATTTTTATAACCAAACAATTATATTCGGATATAGATTATTTTACATTTGAGTTATTTTAATATATAATGAATATGTATCTTAACCTTTTGGAGTACATTTTTGTGTCATTCTCTATATGTTATCTGGATTTCCACAAAATACCCTTAGGTTTAGACAATTAATCAAAGCTTATTAAGGTTATTTGTGTGATCCTAAATGTCGGGTGGGTTTTAATTCTCAAATCAAATTTTGATTGCACTAATCAGATCTTTTTTAATTATAAAAGAAAAATAAGGTAAACATGGAATTCTACAAATAAAGGAAGAAGATAATATCTACGATGATGTGAATAACAAAACTGTTTTCAAATGACAGAAGATACAGTTAATAGATTCCGATGAATAAGAGAAGATGATTTCATTTTCCAATTATAAGTTCTTCTCACAAAACATAAAAGCACACTCATTAAAACATAGGATATTAGAATCATATTCCGAATATAGTTTCCCAAAATTTTCATTTTGAAATCAAATCAAATCTTCTAAACTTGCTCATCACGTTTTTTTGCGAATTCTAAATGAAAAACCCTACAATCTTAACTATACACTATAAATACTCTTCCTTCACTTCACCTTCAAGCACCAAACTCTTCCACTCTTCTCTTAAGCGAAAACAACTTAACTATGGCTTTCATTCACCTCACCTAAAATCACCAAGCTCGACACCCTTATTCCAAAGCACAAGCAAACAAATTAATTATGACATCTCCAATGGTTCGCTTTCTTATACATCTACTTAGATGATATTGTGTTATATGAAGTTCTTCTATATGTCGTATTAAATATGTCTTATTTTTTTAAAAATTACAGGTGACTCATTTTCAAAGTGGGTTTGAAAAGGAGAACAAGCCAGATCATATATTACCAAGCAAACTTCAATCTTTATTTAAGTTATTTCATCCATAGATAGAAAAAACTATATACTTATATGAGTTTTTTTCTAACCTTTGTCCAGATTGATTGCTAATGCCTTAGCTTCTTCCATTTTTTTGGTTCATAAAGCTTCACCTACGAAGCAAAACATATGTATATATACACAAAATTGTCATATCTAAATTCATTAAACAACCCAAATCTTGCCTTTATTTTCTTCCATATATAATCCTGTAAGAATTTTTTGTTGACAAACTAATTAATTTGTTGAAGTCTTAACAAAACTGAATACATAATCAATATGTTTACTCTTACAACATTTGGCTGTCCAAGTAACAACAAAAAATAGTCACACAAGTTATCGATTTCAAATCTATAAATTGGTTAATCATTATCGATTTCAAATCAATCCAGTTCGTAATAGCTATGTTATTGATGCAATTCATTATAACAGGCCATATGTAAAATCGATCAAGTAAGTGATCTTTTGTATTGGTAACTATCAAACAGAAGATACCCAATAAAGCAAAACCATCAACTATCCTTATCCGTGCCAAACAAGAAAGAAACTTGATTTATTTATAATATATACTTTAGATAACACAAATTATTAATTATTGTGAGAACACATACACATATATAACAATGTAACATTTATATTAAAAGGGGGATATTCAACTTGTTTTTTCTAGGATTTGGTTAGATTTTAATATTTTAGGATTTTGAGAAATTTGAGTAAGATTTTAGGAGATTTGATGATTTGTTAGAGATTTTAATTTAAAGAAAATAAAAATGAAATGAGAATCTGTGAGATTTTGTAAGTGATTTTAGGATGTTTCAAAACACACCATTTGTCTACTTTTTTTTTTATGATATATGAATATTATTTACCAAAAGGAACAGTTTTTTTTTTTACAAGAGCTTGGCGTAGCAGTGGTAATGAAAAAAGGGAAGTACAAGATGCCAAGATGCCGAGATACAATAGAGTAGATTTATTCGAGTTTCTCTGTGAAGATTGCAGGTGCAGGAGAGCGCATTGGTGGTGATACCCCAAGAGTGTGTTGGATTTAATTGAGTTTAATTATCTTAATTATTAAGCTAGAGGTTGTATTTGTATTAAACGATGCTTATAAGCATTGTGACGTTTGTAGCAGTTACAACGTTTGATTTAAAAACATAGTCTCATCATTGTAAAACTCAAGTTTTTCCAGTTTATTAATAAAATCACAAGTTTCTCTAATACTCTGCTCTATCTTCTATAAAACACATCAACAAGTACGTTTGTTTTGTTTATTTGTGAGAGAGAAGCTTTTGCTTCTAACATGGTATCAGAGCCCTACTGATTCAAGAGCCAAATTTTTCTAAGTTAAGAGTTCAATAAACACAGAGAGAGTTATGGAGATGGTGTCGAACATGAAGAAAATATTGGCTATTCAAGGGCCAAATTTCCTATGTGTATTTAAGCATCTTGGCTATTGTAGAATCGAACATGAAGAAAATATTGTTAAGAAACTTTTGTTCTTGTGTTGTTCTTATGAGCAATTCTCTTTGGCTTTGAAGAGTGACTGAAATTAGCTTTTATAGCTAACATTTGGTATCAGAGCCCCAATTTGATTTCTTAATCAAATTTGGATCCTCAGTGTCATGTTAAGTGCATGCTTTATTTGGATCAAAGTCAGTTTCTTTCAGATTTCGATATTACAACAGTGATGATCCGATCGATCTATGACGTTTACGATGAAGACGGCTTCATTGAGGGAGTGAACGATGGTCGACGTGTGGAGGTTAGTGGGCAAGGTGGTTTCAGTTCAACAAAAACTCTCGACATCAACCCGCTAAAAGAAGAGGCCGTCACTGCAGTAACTAAAAAATTTAATCACGTCAACGTGAGAAACCTTGGTAAGCTACTTCTATCTTCTTTACGATGGCTGAAACGAGAAGGAAACAAGTTTGTGACTGATGCAACGTATGAAGGCAATGAAAGATATGAACCTGTTTACTTCATGAGAACCTTGAGGACAAGGCTCTTTTCCGGCGGTGGCGTCATGTACGTAGGGTGTGAGTTTTATAGGGTTTGACCTTTTTTTTCTGGAAATCCTTCATTGTATGAGTCATATTTTTTAACTAAAAAAGCTAACAAAGTCTTTTAAAATTATTCAAAGTAGCTATTTTTAAAAAATTTGTAATATTTTGAATAACAGTACATTTTAAGTGAGTTTTACATATTTGAATTGAATAACAAGAGATCGTGAATCATTCTAAATAATTTTATATAAATTTCAAGTTGAATAACATAGGATTTTAAAAGAGTTTTAAAAATCATTAATTGAATAACAAGTAATTTTAAAAATACTTTAAAATCTTCTAAAATATGAGTTTAATACCCCTCTAAAACTCAAAAAAACTTGATCTATTTATAATATATTCAAAAGTTTTAAAAAAAAAATTATCCGTGGTGTACCACGGGTTAAACCTAGTTTATTATAAACATGTTACCATCAAGAAGTCCTCTTTTCCAAAAAAAACCGATGCTGCAATATGTGTTTCTCATTTCTCAAATTAAGTTGGCGATCATATGATTTAAAGTCGATTAAAATAAAATGCTTTTCATAAAAATATAAGTTAATTCTTAATCATCTCATATTAATTTGTTTTGTAGTTAGTAGGTAATTACTAATTGTTTTTTAATCACTTCACTAGACACCATTCGTTTCATTGCTTACGACGAGTTGATTCTGTGGACTGAAATCAAATTTCTGATTTATTTCCATGTTTAAATTTTTTTTGTTACCATGGTATTATTGGTTTAATTAGAATCGATGATTATAAATCTTAATACTTTTACTATTTTTTTCTGAATAAATGTAAAAATATATTCAACCCAAGAAAAGCTTTTTTACATCGAATGCATCCTTAATTGAAACAAAATTGAGAGTATATATAACAAATTAAACTTTATTTGTGGGGCCAAATCAAGGTCATCGGCATACTTGTGCGTATCACTGTATACTGTGTGTATTTATTAATATTTTTTCTAATGGCAGGGGGGGGGGGGGGGG
>NC_025695.1:33520186-33565837 GCF_000633955.1 Camelina sativa
GGGGGTAAACAGCATGCATGCAGCCGTACACTCGTCGCAACATGTTCGTCGCGTCCGCCACATCTCCCACGTATGATCTCATCTGTTTTCTATCGCCACGTCTTATAATTACAGTAAAACCTTTGTAAAATATATATTTTTTTTGTTATACATTTTATTTTTAGCATGAATACATAATTGGCCAATGCCTTTCGAAACTCATCATTTTCTCAGTTCGAATGTGACCATGATCCCATTATATTACGATCTAATCAACTGATAATATAACTTATCAATAACAAAAACAAATTATAATAATTTTGTTGACAAATAGCGTATCCATCCGCAAAGATGACATCTACAAAAAAATGGTTTAATTTTTTTGTTACTTATATAAAAAATTGTATACAAATAAATACATAAAAGATTTGTCCTGTTGCTAATGCATGTGCCTATCTCAAAGATAAGGTGTAAGAAGCATGCACAAGAATAAGCCATGCAAATTGAAATGTGTCAACTCCGTTCATTGATACGTTTTATTTATTACAGCGTGAATCCAAAATTTATTTTCCGATCCGATGAAGACATAAAAGTAGCGATTATAAGTGAAGTGTAAAATTTATGTACATAGTCGATTCTATACACCTGGTTCAATTCTTAATCAATTTATTCTCAACAACTTTTAATAACGAAAAAATAAATAAAATATCCTATAAATAGCAAGCTTCACATAACGCAAGTGAGAAACCACAAAAAGTAAGAAAATTAACACAAAATGGCTCGAGTCTCTTCTCTTCTTTCGTTCTCCTTAACACTTTTGATATTTTTCCATGGCTACACTGCTCAGCAGTTTCCAAACGAGTGCCAGCTCGACCAGCTCAATGCCCTCGAGCCGTCACACGTACTGAAGAGTGAGGCTGGTCGCATCGAGGTGTGGGACCACCACGCTCCACAACTCCGATGCTCAGGCGTCTCCTTCGCACGTTATGTCATCGAGTCTAAGGGTCTCTACTTGCCCTCTTTCGTTAACACCGCGAAGCTCTCCTTCGTGGCTCAAGGTACGTACAATTCTTTCTATTTCGAGATTCGAATTTGTGACTATGTAAATTATTCTCAAGCACATATGCCTAATATAATATTCTCTAGTATCACTTATAACTAAAGCTATGTAAATTATTTGTTACACTATATATAGGAAGAGGTCTTATGGGAAAAGTGATCCCGGGATGCGCCGAGACATTCCAAGACTCATCAGTGTTCCAACCACGCCAAGGCAGACAGTTCGAGGGTCAGGGTGAAGAAGGTCAAAGCCAAAGGTTCCATGACATGCACCAGAAAGTGGAGCACATAAGGAGCGGCGACACCATTGCCACAACTCCCGGAGTAGCACAGTGGTTCTACAACGACGGACATCAACCACTTGTCATCGTGAGCGTCTTCGATTTAGCCAGTCACCAGAACCAGCTCGACCGCAACCCAAGGGTACATATAAACCAAAACCTCAAAATAATATCATTATCTAGTCACAAAATAACAAAAAAGTGATGTGCTTTTTTTGGTGTGTGTTATGAAGCCATTTTACTTAGCCGGAAACAACCCACAAGGCCAAGTATGGCTACATGGACGAGAGCAACAGCCACAAAAGAACATTTTCAGTGGATTCGGACCTGAGGTTATTGCTCAAGCTTTGAAGATCGATCTTCAGACAGCGCAACAACTTCAGAACCAAGATGACAACCGTGGAAACATTGTCCGAGTACAAGGTCCATTCGGTGTCATTAGGCCACCTTTGAGGGGACAGAGACCTCAGGAGGAGGAAGAAGAAAGAGTAGGTAACGGTTTAGAGGAGACCATATGCAGTGCCAGGTCCGTTGATAACCTCGATGACCCGTCTCGTGCTGACGTGTACAAGCCACAGCTCGGTTACATCAGCACTCTCAACAGTTACGATCTCCCCATCCTTCGCTTCATCCGTCTCTCAGCCCTCCGTGGATCTATCCGTCAAGTAAGTTAAATATATATATATTATCTAACTAAACTAAAACCAAAGTAACTTTTGCATGCATATGAATGAGGGTGGACAATTTGATTCGGTTCGCTATAATATGTCCATTTCTACATTTAAACATGACTACTGCTTGAAATGTGTGTGGGTGTAGAACGCAATGGTGCTTCCACAGTGGAACGCAAATGCCAACTCGGTTCTTTACGTTACAGACGGGGAAGCCCAAGTACAGATCGTAAACGACAACGGTGACAGAGTGTTCGACGGACAAGTCTCCCAAGGACAGCTAATTGTCGTACCTCAAGGTTTCTCCGTGGTGAAACGCGCAACAAGCGACCAGTTCCGGTGGGTCGAGTTCAAAACAAATGCAAACGCACAGATCAACACTCTTGCGGGACGAACCTCAGTCTTGAGAGGTTTACCATTAGCGGTCATAACCAATGGATTCGAAATCTCACCCGAGGAGGCGAAGAGGGTCAAGTTCAACACACTCGAGACCACTTTGACTCACAGCAGCGGCCCAGCTAGCTACGGAAGGCCAAGGGTGGCTGCAGCTTAAGAGCTTAAAACTGCGGCGTTGAATACTGAGCCTCTACTGTAAAAGGAAGTTAAATAGTAGTAGTAGTAGTAATAATGTACCAAAATGTAACTGGTTTTGTTGAGGTTTTTTACGTTTTCTGAATAAAATCTCTTTTTGTCTTTCTCAATTGTCTTCTATTTTACCACTGTTTAATTTTTATAACCTCTTATACTTTACATGTTACCCGTAATTGATTGAAGTCTTGGAAACTTTACATTTTCTCCAGTTCGAGTACGTGCCTGTTAAATTACGATCTTGTGAAAAATAAAATAAAAATCAAAATGTAAGATATGTATGGAGAAGTGTTCAACTTAATAGTATACGGTTTATGTACGATGTAATTTGAAATATAGGAAGTAAAAAACGTTGTTCCGGGAGCTTGTGATTTGTGTGGGGATAATAAGTTGGTTTTGGGACACTAGCTCGGTCCCAGGGTCAAATCTATAATGGCTTCTGAAACACTTCGATTTTAGTAAATATAGTTGTATACTTGTATAAATATTAAAGTTTTAAAAAATAATAATTTAACTATCTATATCACTAAAAAACACTTATATTTTTGGTTAAACATCTTTAGAAATATTCATAGTTAAGTGTATCTGAGACAGAGCAATTTAGAGAAAAAACGATACAGCAATTTCTTGACGTGAAAAAACGATAGAGCAATTTTACATATGGATGGAACAATTGCAAATAGAAAAGAAATCAAGTTATCCTACATATCAAAATGGTCAAACTTTAGCCCACTTTGATCCACAGTTTTTTTTTCTTTTCTGGCATCCAACTTGATCCGTAATTCATGGCTTGTAAAAGTATAAATTTATCTGTAAAGCAAAAACTGTTAAATGCTGATGATAATTATTGACGCTTTGTTACCAAAATGCTTGAAACATTGTAAATCTCATACTTGCGATCACCAAATATAATTGTCCCAAGACAAAGAATTTGGCTAGTCATTTAGAAGCAAAGAGAAGGTGTAATTGAAGAGGGGTTGCTTGCTAAGTAAGAAAAAACCGCAACCAAATAAATATTTATATTTTAAATTATATATACGATAATCAAATTCAATACAGTCTTTTTTTTTTCCACTCAAGATTTTCGTTATATAATATAAGGTGAAATACAGAGGTGAAATACGTTTCTGAAATTCTAAAATCGGCGGAAAACAGAAATATCTCCGAAAGCTTAAGCCCGATACTCGGAAAACACAAATTACAACACAGGAGCCAAAAGAGAAACTCTCAAAATCATCAAAGAAGTCGGAAGAGAACCTAAGTCGCTGGACTACATCCTCAAAAGTCGTTGTCGAAAAGATCTACAAACCCAAAAGGAAGAGATCCAAAGATAGAGGCCATCGTGAAGATTTAAGCCAACTGAGAACGAATACCTCGAACAAATAAGCATGGAACGCGAATCTAATTCCTAACTACCTAATCTTTAACCGAGAATCTAAATCTAGGACTTTGTATCCCCACAAGAGGTTAGCCTTACAAGAACAGAAAAGGAACAGACCACGGAAAAAGACCTATTAATTTTTCTAATCTATGGCGGTGGAAGGAAACTTAGTTTTAAAGATTCAACGAACTGAAAAGAGATAAAACGTAAGCTATCCTAAGCTAGACAAACAACCCGACCGTAACTTCTTCAAGATCAAGAGCTAGACTATACCCCAAACAAACCAAAAGACTAATGACAAGAGAAAATCATTGTCGCTTACACCATGGTCGGGGAAGACAACAAGTCGGGAGAAGAGGCACAGAAACGACGATCCTCCGAAGATCGACACCATCCCAACAAAATGATACTGCACTGAATCTCGGCTGGGACATCCCAAAAAATGAACGGCAAACCTTTGACAAAGGTCAGATCCACCGTCTACGAGATACGCCAGAACTGGATCTGCCTCACCATCACCGTCAAGAAACCTTAGTCACCACCGAACCACTTCGCATACCGAGATCTCAAAGGCTTACAGTAAAACAAAGAAAAAACAAGAACAAATCTAGATGCCTTCCCACAGCGCCGTGGTGGCCGCCGGAGAGGCAACGCGGGGAGTTACAGAGGACGACTTGACCTAATCGTTTTAAGGAGAAAAGAAAGAGGAGAAAGAAAGCGTTTTTTTCACTTTATTTTGTTTTCTGGCGAACTCAATATAGTCTTCTTAATATTAATTTATAACATTAAATAACTTATTATTTATGTAGATGTTAAAGTTACTTATTAAACTAAAACCAAACCAAAATTGTGTCAAACCAAACCAGATTTCAATGGTTTCAAATTTATACAAAATAAAAACAATTGAAAAACCAAAAAAAAAAGAAAAAAAAAGTGAATTCCAACCAAATTGTAAAACTGTATTGCTACTGTCCACTCTACCTCTCCTACCATGCACCCAGGCCCCAGCCGCAGCTCCATCACCAGCATAAAGAGGTAGGAAAGAGGTGCAACGGACTAAGATTTTTTTTCCGTCAAAAACTTATTATATTTGGTATATCATCATATAAATTGTTTATCATCCAATTAAGAGGATTAAAACTATTCGCACAAAAAATTGAATAATTAAAAAATATAATTTTGTAAATTTTTATAGTAGAATTTATTTTGTTTAAAGTTTTTAATATTGTATATTTTAAAACCTAAAAAATGAGTGCATTTCATACAGTTTTAAATCCATTTCATAATATTGTTTTCTTATGCTTGTCACGTTCAAATATATTATTATTGGTTCAGATAAGTTATTAATTGAGATTAACAGAAGCAAGGAAGCAACATATAATGTATATAATGTACCACTAAAATCACAGTTATCACTAATATTAGAACTCATCACAATTTCAAGCGAAACTCTAGTCTAATACCACTAAATAAATTACTATTAAAAAGAATTATTACTAGTATACATAATAAGTATTGATGTTTAAGAGACACATGTTCTGATGGTAGCATTACCATTCCAATAAGGTCACCTCAATTTGATGCTCAAATTCGCCAAACATTTTGCATGAACCAACCTACACTTCACTCTCGCCACCACTGAATAAGCTTGTGGCCGCCTCTCATCCACCGACAAAACTCATAAATTTGTGGACCTTGTGTTCTTCTTCGATGTCTACCTAAAGATGATCCTAGATACCCCGATTCGCTCGCAGAGTCGCTTACATTATCTATATGCTGTTTACTCCATGGGTTCCAGCTGTTATAGCAGCTCATAACATTCCTTGTGAAATCCTCTAGATCGAAGCTTGTGATGTTTTCTCGGTTTATTACCGTTACTATATGAAGACACACCTTTTCCCCGATCTCGAAGATCCTAATCAAACCGTGAAGTTACCAGTGTCTACTCTTGTGGTTTGACTTCAAGAATCAATCAAAGCAGAGGTTATATCTATAGTTGCACTGATGCAGGAGAAGGTTCTGAAACCTAATCCATTCTAGCTTACAAGTAATTTCTAGATATTTTCCTTTTTTCTTTTTCTATTAGGATTCTAGTAACTTTACTTATTTTCTAGGAATTACTTATTTTACGTTTTAGCTTTTTCTATATAAAGAACCTTAGGTGATATGTTTTAGACAATATTATTATCATTCTTATCAATCAAAGTTTTAGAGTTTATCTCTTTATCTTTTCTGGTGGATTCCAGAGCTTTTCTATCAAGATCATCGCTTGTGATCTTGAATTTTCATTCTAGGTTCAACGCTTGTTAACCTAATGCAATCCGACTGCGTCAAGTGGTATCAGAGCAGGCTTTCTCCTACTTTTTTCGAAGCTTGATCGGCCATGGGTGATCAACCATCAACCAAAGCAGATATTGAGGCTTTAGGAGCTCTGCTGACAGCGTTGACTAATCAAGTTGCGGCTTTACCCCAACAGATTGCTAACGCGATGCAAGGAGGAGGAGAACAAAGGGGACCAAATCCAAATCAACAGGGCGGAAACAATCCGGTCGTTGAGGATCCAGTTTGGGTCCAACAAGGTGGAAACAACCGACAACACGGTGGAAACAATCGACAACAAGGCAGGTACAATCGTGTTGTTGTTGATAATTCCAGCTCAAAGGAGGACTCGGAAGAAGAATTTGAAGAACAAGGGAACCAAAACAATCATGATTACCGAGTGAAAGCAGATATTCCATTGTTCAATGGGACTATGGGAGTAGAAGAATTTCTCGACTGGCAAATTGACGTTGATCGATTCTTTGATGTTATGGGTGTCCCGGAGAATAAACAGGTCAAGATGGTGGCAATTAGATTGAAGAAGACTGCTGTTGTATGGTGGGATAAACTAGTCCTCCAAAGACAAAGACAAAGGAAGGGTCTAGTTAGAACGTGGCGTCGAATGAAACAACTGATGATGGAGCGTTTCTTACCGGAGGATTACGAACAGATTCTCTACATGATGTACATTGATTGTGTTCAAGGAAACCGAACAGTGAAGGACTATACGGCTGAATTCTTATGTTTCTCTGAACGTAATGACTTGAATGAAACAAAGAATCAGAAGGTGGCTAGATACATCAATGGTTTAAAGGGCTCTCTTCAAGGAAAGATAGGGTTACAGACTGTATGGACGGTGCAAGAAGCCTCGAGTCTAGCTTTGAAAGCAGAATTGATTGAGAAATCATCTCGAGGATTCTCAACCTTCAGGAAGCCCTCGGTTCAGAACAGTTTCGAGCCAATTGGAGAGAAAGACAAGGATCCGAACAATGGCAACAAAGGAGCTAGCAGGGATCCAAACACTGTCAACAAAGGAGCTGGAAGTTCTAACAATGGTTCTAATAATGCTCATCAAAATAAAGCACCAACGCAAAAGCAAAGTAACACTTATGCGAGACCATCCATCGACAAGTGTTTCCGCTGTCAAGGACAAGGTCACAAATCAAATGTTTGTCCGAGTAGGAGGACTATAGCTTTAATAGAAGAGGAGGATGAAGACTTCGCAGAGAATAAGGAGTATGAAGGGGTCGAGTTTGCTGAAGAGGAATCTGAAGACAGGATAAGTATTGTACTCCAACGACTCTTGCTATCATCCAAAGAAGAGGGACAATGCAAGAATCTGTTTAGAATGCATTGTTCTATTCAAAACAAAGTGTGCAATGTGATTGTTGATAACGATATTTCTGAGAATTTAGTTTCTCAAAAGCTGGTGGAATATTTGAAGCTACCCACGACTCGTCATGCAAAGCCGTATGGTCTTGGTTGGGTCAAGAAAGGCTCACAAGTGAGGGTTAGCGAGATTTGCAGGATTCCCTTATCTATAGGAAAGCACTACAAAGAAGAGATCATTTGTGATATTCTTGACATGGATGTTTGTCATATTCTCCTTTGGCGTCCCTGGCAGTATGATAATGACATCACTTATCGAGGACGAGGCAACGTGATCATGTTTACGTGGGGAACTCATAAAATTGCTACGGCTCCTGTTCAGGATTTTGGTAACAAAGCAAAGGAAAAGAAGTCAAGTTTCTTGATCATAACGCAGAGCGACAAAGAGCTTAATGAAGCTGTTAAAGAGACAAATTGTTTCTATCCAGTGGTGGTCAAAGGGTTGATGAGCGCTGTAACAGAAGAAACTACAACTCCACGGGAAGTGTTAGAGATTCTAGAAGACTTCAAGGAGTTGACTGCAGATGAACTACCTAATGATCTACCTCCTATGCGTGATATTCAGCATCACATTGACTTGATTCCGGGTTCTAGTCTACCAAATCTTCCTCACTATCGAATGAGTCTTAAGGAGAACGAAATTGTAAGGGCACAAATTGAAGATTTGTTAAAGAAAGGGTTAATCCGCGAGAGCATGAGCCCTTGTGCTGTACCGGTTCTTCTCATTCCAAAGAAGGGTAACCAGTGGCGAATGTGTGTTGATTCTAGGGCCATCAACAAGATAACAATCAAGTATCGATTTCCTATCCCTCGATTGGAAGACATGCTTGATGAGCTGAATGGATCGAAGGTGTTTACAAAAATCGATCTTCGAAGTGGGTACCATCAAATTCAGGCCTGAAGATGAGTGGAAGACTGCTTTTAAGAGCAAAGACGGTTTATACGAGTGGTTGGTGATGCCTTTCGGGTTGTCAAACGCTCCTAGTACTTTCATGAGACTAATGAACCAAATTCTCCGTCCTTTCATTGGGTCCTTTGTGGTGGTTTACTTCAATGATATTCTGATCTACAGCAAAACCAAGAACGATCATTTGGAGCATCTAAAACGGGTTTTGCAGGTTCTACAAGAAAACCAGTTGTACATCAATTTAAAGAAGTGCACATTCAGTTCCAACAAGCTGTTATTTCTGGGTTTTGTCATTGGTGAAAAAGGAATTCAAGTTGATGATGACAAGGTGAGTGCCATAAAGAATTGGCCTATCCCTAAATCAGTAACTGAGGTACGAAGTTTTCATTGTCTAGCTACTTTCTATAAAAGATTTGTGAGGGACTTCAGTGCCATTACTGCACCTATTACTGAATGTTTGAAGAAAGGGAAGTTTCAATGGGGTCCGGAACAACACAAGAGCTTTGCATTGATTAAGGAGAAGCTTTGTACTGCTCCAGTATTAGCATTGCCGGATTTTGCTAAATTGTTTCAGGTAGAGTGTGATGCAAGTGGTGTGGGTATAGGGGCTGTACTGTCACAAGAGAAGCGACCTGTAGCTTTCTTTAGTTAAAATCTAAGTGAAGCACGTCAAAAGTGGAGTACTTATGATCAGGAGTTTTATGCTGTGTTTCGAGCTCTAAGACAATGGGAGCACTATCTGGTTCAACGCGAGTTTATTCTTTTCACGGACCATCAAGCTCTCAAGTTCCTTCACAGCCAGAAGATGGTCAATAAGATGCATGCTCGCTGGGTAAGTTCCCTACAGAAGTTCCCTTTTATCATCCAACACAAATCAGGAACACTTAATAAGGTTGTAGATGCCTTAAGTAGAAGGGCTTCCCTACTCACTACGTTAGCACAGGAGGTTGTCGGTTTCGAGTTTTTGAGGGAGTTGTATGGTCAAGATGCTGAGTTCCAGGAACTATGAATCAAGTGTAGTCAGCAGCATCCTTCGGCGGATTTTCATATCCGAGAAGGTTACCTCTTTAAAGAAGATAGGTTATGCATTTTGTGTTCTTCCTTACAGGAGAAGTTGATTCGAGAATTGCATGGAGGAGGCCTTCGTGGTCATTTGGGACGAGATAAGACGATTGCAAGCTTGGAGGAAAGGTACTATTGGCCGCATCTTCGGAGAGACGCTGGAGCTATTGTTCGAAGGTGTTATATATGTCAGGTTTCCAAGGGTCAAGCTCAGAATACAGGTCTTTACATGCCATTACCCGTTCCTGAAGACATCTGGCAGGATCTATCCATGGATTTTGTGTTGGGATTACCGAGAACACAACGAGGTGTGGATTCTGTGTTTGTTGTTGTTGACAGGTTCTCCAAAATGACACACTTCATTGCTTGTAGGAAGACTGCAGACGCAAGCAACATAGCCAAATTGTTTCGTGAAGTTGTACGTCTCCATGGGGTTCCTAAATCCATAGTTTCAGACAGAGATACCAAGTTTCTAAGTCACTTCTGGATTATATTATGGAGGATATTTGGAACAAGTTTAAAACGAAGCTCTACAGCTCATCACCAGAGTGATGGACAAACCGAAGTGACAAACAGGACGCTGGGTAACATGATCAAAAGTGTATGTGGTGATAAACCAAAGCAGTGGGATTTAGCTCTACCACAGGTCAAATTCTCTTACAATAGTGTCGTACATTCCGCAACAGGGAAATCACCATTCTCTTTGGTGTATACCTCTGTCCCGAAACATGTGGCCGATTTAGTTCCATTGTCGAAAGCTCCTGGAGTTAGTGCATCAGCTGAGGCTTTGGCTAAAGACATTTTGGAAACTAAAGAAGCAGTCAGATCTAGATTGGAAGCAGTTGGACAAAAGAATAAAAGGGCAGCAGATAAACACCGACGACTCAAAGTTTTCAAAGAAGGAGATGAAGTGATGGTGTTTCTCAGGAAAGAAATGTTTCCCGTTGGTACCTATCGCAAGCTTCAGCCTCGCAAGTATGATCCATTCAAGATTTTGCAGAAGCTCAATGACAATGCTTATGTGGTGGATCTTCCAGACGACATGAACATCTCTCAAACGTTCAATTTGGCTGACATTTATGAGTATCATGCGGATGGTGTTTTTTATCCAAATGAGAACTCGGGGTCGAGTTCTTTGGAGGTGGAGGAGACTGATGCAGGAGAAGGTTCTGAAACCTAATTCATTCTAGCTTACAAGTTATTTCTAGATATTTTCCTGTTTTCTTTTTCTATTAGGATTCTAGTAAATTTACTTATTTTCTAGGAATTACCTATTTTACGTTTTAGCTTTCTCTATATAAAGAACCTTAGGTGATATGTTTTAGACAATATTATTATCATTCTTATCAATCAAAGTTTTAGAGTTTATCTCTTTATCTTTTCTGGTGGATTCCAGAGATTTTCTATCAAGATCACCGCTTGTGATCTTGAATTTTCATTCTAGGTTCAACGCTTGTTAATCTAGTGCAATCCGACTGCGTCATGCACCTACAGCTATATCTGTTGGGATGCTCCTTGTTGTAATATAGGAAAACAAATGTCACCACAATAAACCAGTTTACAATGGATTTTAGCAAAAAAAGAAAGCACAAATTTATAGCAAGGAACAATTCAGTTCTTTCCCGACAAAAAAAACATATATGACAATCCTTCGTTACTCCCACTCAATATTGTTGTTTGTCTCATTAACTACTTTGCTCATAAAACCTAGGAATTGAACTACATAATGATAGCAATTTCAAAAGGTCTTCCCGAAACCAAATCAGTTCTAAACTACTTACTTAATCATAGAAACACTGGTTTTCGCTGACACAATGACAAAACAGTAACGAACTATGAGACAAGGAAAAACACCATTACCTCTATAACCAAGCACATAAGCTCCAGCCACAAAACCACAAATAGCACCATTGTAAAATCCCTCGTGCACCTAAAATTCTGACCCAGCTGTTCAAAACCGATGTAAATACCTCCAATGGCAGCAAAAGTCAGCCTGTGGGTTCCCATCATCTTCAATGTTCTGATAAGCCTTGGATAAGCCAGATTTCTCTCGACTCTTGGAACATCTTTCCAAGTCGTTAAAATGGTTCCTTAAATCATCACAGCACCAAAACCAGTGGCACTACCTTTCATTGTCTTCATCATCGGACCATCCTCTTTTTGCAAAGGGTCAACCTAACAAATTACAAACCGATCCATCTGCGTTAAAATCATACCAACCGTTGAATCGTTTGTGAAAAAAAAAATCAGAACATCAAATAGAGCTCCACCAAAACAAACCCTAATTAGACAATAAACGAAAAGACTCAAACACAAAACATGATTGCTTAAAATTCCTCAATTTTCTCAGATTCGTCTCTTTTTAACACCAAATCTATCGAATTGGGTTTGATCGACTCTCTTACAGGGGAACGTCGTATCTCTTACCCAGCCGCGTCTCAACAATTTTTTGGTCCCTTGGCATATAAATTTTTAGACCCTTTTCAACATAAATGTTTTTTTCCATTTTTTTGGACCCCATTTACATGAGGTTTTTTGAAAAAAAAATGTTGCCCCATGGCCACCGCTCCTCTCGCCCTAGGTATGAGACGGGCCTGCTCTTACCAGCTTATTTGATTGTCTCACCTCTCATGTCTTCTTCTTCTTCGAAGCTTTGGCTATCGACATAATCGAGAGAGAGACGAGAGAGAGAATCAGACAATAACAAAACAAATAAAATACATTGAAAATTAGTAATAAATTACAAAATAATTATTATTGATCATGTTTTCTTGGCATCACTTCTTTGGGAAGGTTTAAGTCCAAGTATATGACCATAAAAATTCACTAGTTCTTTAGAATAATCTAAAGAAAGTAAATGATTAAAAGTCTATAAGAGAATATATATATATATAAACAACTTAATTCATTATAACCAAGATTATAATAGAAGATAGTATCATTGTTGGAAATATAGAAGAGAATATATATTCTACTTGCCATAAAATATTGTTGTCATGTAGACACAATATAATGAAAAATATATTTTTCAAATTTTATAATCTTGTTATTTGTGAATGAGTATAATTATGAGATGTTGATGTGAATCACATCCTATTGGGTTGGTCTATTCTTTGAAGTGAATATGTCTTTATGTTATAAGTGGTTTCCACTACTCACTACATTATTAAGAAGTACCAGAGAAAATATTGAAAACTCTTGAAGAGTATATATACTATTGTCTATGGAAACACAATTTGATATTAATGTGTTATAATCTCCCAAATTAGTCTCAAAGTTAAAAAAAGGTCTATGATATAAACATGACCCAATTTGAGGATGTTAATGATTACATAGTGGGATTCAAATCGAGATTGATGGACATAAAATGTCATCATCTCGAGGGAGAGAATTAGTGAATCCCACATACAGAGGTGATGAAACAGATATAAGATTATGTTCACTCCCAAAATGAGTTTAATCACTCATATGAAAGAGCAAATCTTGAGGATTTGAAAAGTAATCATGTTGAGACAATAAGGAAGGAAAAATACTTTGAAATCATAAGTATTATTACCCAAGACAATATAAGTCTTTTTAAGATTACATGCATTATATAGAGATAAAATGCTTTGTGAAAATCTCACTGTTTGGCATAACCGGTTAAGCCATTCCGGTTCAGTAATGATGCTAAAGAATAATCAGAAATTTCTGAAAAGATTCATTACAGAACCTAAGAGTTTTCCTAGTGTTAATGTAAGCTGCTCTACAAAGCAAGCCGATTATATGGCTTTCATCAACCGCATGAATTTGGATAGTGTCAATTTTCTGGTACGTATACAAAGAGATATTGTGGACTGATCATCCACTATATATATGTTTGTTATTAACTTGCAACATGGAGTTTGCAAGAGTATTTGGTTAATTGACAATGGTGGTGAAACCATGCCAAGTAATTGACAGAAATGACTCTATATGTCAATAAGTTCGCATAAGGCCAATAAATAATCGTGAATACTCCCCATTACAATTGGTTTGGGTCAAAAACCATATGTATCCCATCTAAATGTGAAATACATATTGAGTTGGTCCACCACAGTGATTAAAATGGGATTTGAAAGAATGTTGGAAATATGTTGAATATAAATCTCTCTTGATGATTGAATATCTCGAGATGCAGAGACTGTTGGTTCAGTGAGTCAGTCTTTCCAACCTGAGGGGGAGAAAATAAACAGCTGGTAAAGAAATATTTTGAAAGAAATTATCTTGATCCTCGTATTGAGAAATGTGCGCAAGAATTTCAAAAGATAATTTATTGGCAAAGTTTGCAAAGATGCTAAAAGCTTGCAAGAGCCATTTTCTGATCTTGAGTGAAAAAGTCACATATACCAGTTGTGCTCCAATTAATGTCCTAGAAGGATAAGATCAACTGCTAGTAAGTCTAAAGATCACATGAAGTGTGATAGACTTATGGTTCCAAATTTAAGCATCCTCGGAAAAAATATGAGCATAAAATAATATGGCACCAAGGAAGCAAAAAGTTATGAAAAATCTCTAGAAGAGATATAGACATGAGTAAGAAAGAGATTCAGATACCTGAGAATCATAGTGAAAGGAAATCTCAACAAATTGAGTCATGTCTAGAATGAAAAGGAACTAAAAAGCAAATTGACGTCGTAAATATGTTTGCATGCAGTGTTGTAGTTGATGATTTTATGGATAAAAATAGAGGATCATAAACCGCGGTCAATAGAAAATTTTTATTAAAAAGAGTACAACCAAGCACATAAGCATATTTCTCCCCCTGAAAGCATCATCTTCAGGTTATGAATTATGATCATATATGTCATCTATTCAGAACTGTTATAAACAGTGCTTTAGTGTACAAAACTGATATGATCATCATATATTCTTCTGGGTCATTGAACTTCAAGTCATTTGAACCCCTTTCATATCGAAGATCTATTTGAACTTTAATCCCAAAATTCATTTACATACAATCTTCCAAACAATCATATTATACATAAGAGTTATTCATAATCTCCTTGTAAAACTTTCTCTTTCAACTCTTCTTCTTAGTATGGTATTACAAAGACCATTTTTCTATGTTGATGTAAGCATCTTGAGATAACATCTCTTTCATCAGATGTAAATCCTGTAACCTCAAGAAATTTCATGAAATATGATTTCTCCATCTTTCTGGAGTAATATTTTATCATTGATCAATGATGAAATGATCAATATAATCTTGGTTATAAGTTTAAAATATATATTCTCTTCTATTATAATCTTGGTTATAAGTTGAATTTAGTTGTTTATATATATTCTCTTATAGACTTTTAGTCATTTACTTTCTTTAGATTATTCTAAAAAATTAGTGAATTTTTTATGGTCATATACCTGAACTTAAACCTCCTCATAGAAGTGATACCAACAAAACATGATCAATAATTATTATTTAGTAATTTGTTACTAAATTTTTAAAATATTCACAAAAAAAAAGTTGAAGATATGATTTAAAATATTTCATCATGATATTTCATCATAGTATTTAAATTTGTGATTAAACAAATAAAGTAAATCACAAACATTATAAATAATCATATAAATAAATGCTAGATAAATATTAAGCATCATATCTTATTAAAGTTTTTTTTTTCTTTGTTCTTTAAAGATTTTATTTTAAAATCTAAAAAGTTTTACAAAGAAATATAATTAAATTATTTACTTTATTACATATGCACAATACACATACACGTTCCGTGTGTATAATATGCATATATAATATATGTATCATCAACAAATATATATATATATATATATATATATAAGCTATTCACTATGAAGCTATACGATGCTTATTAGTTTGCTAATCATAAAACATGAAGATGGTACTTATCTCGATAAACATGAAGATTATTCATAAGAACTCAGAGACAAAGACCCTAGCCTCCACCAATTGCTTGTCCATCAACTCATGTTGCAACAGTAAATTCTGCCAAATAAATCAAGCAAACAAAACAATTACATTTAGTTGTATAAATCTAACTTTTGTGATCGGTAGTTTAAACCAGATGATGATTATAGATTTCGGTAACTAAACAACAAAATATGTCTCGGTTTTAACAAACCAACTATTTACCAGACAAGATAATAAAATAACTAAAACAATCAAACCGTAACACTGATAATGAAGCAAGAAGACATGAAAAAGATCTCATGATGATTTTTTTTCTTTCTTACGTATATAGATCGACAATTTAATAAAGACTATACGGTCAACAACAAATTATGATGCAATATATAATTGATAAATTACGATGCATAATAACTAACATGTATCCTTGATAAGCAGAATTAAGCCATGCGATCGATTGATCATGAAGCATTGGCATATTAAATAATAAAGCATTGGCATATTAAATAATAAAGCAGATCATGAGATTAAAACTAATCTTTCTAATGAAACAATATATAGAGCGCTGGTTAACCAAACTATTTAACAAAGCAGTTAATATGCACACCGAATAAGCAAGAAGTTTGTGCTTGTCTATATAAAACCATGTATACATATAATATACAAACAGACAATAAGCACTAGTTATCAAACAAATTGATCACGTAATCAAAGACATATTGATTAACTCGACTAAAATTACTTATCTTGATGACGGGATGAGAATAAGTGATGCTGAAGGTCGGAGACATCATCGGAGAAAGAAGACGGCATCGATTAGAGACTTATGGTTTAGATTTAGGTTTTTTTAGACGATTATCCAAAAGGTTTAGGAAATTGTTCTGTTGTATTATTACTCCATATATATAGGGATACATATTAGGATTTACAAATCTAGGGTCGATAATGGGCATCCATACTATAATAGATATATTCATAACAAAATTTTCTTTTTCTTTTTTCTTCCCAGTCAATCACAAATTGACACACACAGATTTTTAAGAAATCTAAAATATCTAATTTAACTATGAGAATTTATTAAAAAAACATTTTTGATATACTCTTTTCAAAAATACCCCTTTTCAAAAATACCTCTTTTTGTCATTTTCATTTTTGTTCTCCTTAAATTTTTAACTTTTAGATGAAAAATATTTTATCAATAAAATGAAAAATAAAATTTTCCCGCCAAAAACTTTTTGAAAAAACAAATCCCGCCAAAAAGTTTGACAAAAATTTCGACAAAAAAATTTACAAGGATTTTATAAGGTTTTAATAAGTTTTTAAACGATTTAAAAACTTTATAAAAGCCTTATAAAACCTTGTAAAACTTTGTAAATGCTTTATAAAAATCTTATAAAATTTTTTTTAAAAATCTTTTAAAACCTTTTAAAAAAATTTAAACACCTTTTAAAAATATTTTAAACACCTTGTAAAAGCATTTAAAAGGTTTTTTAAAGGTAAAATTTCAAAATTTTTGGCGGAAAAATCCTATTTCGTAGTTTTGGCAAGAAATTTTTTTATTTTGACGGAAAAAAATAATTTTTGGCGGATTTTTTTTTCGATTTTTGTGAATATACATTCTTGCTATCACAAAAAGGGTAATTTAGTCATTTTGTACATAAAGAGAGGTACTTTTAAAAATGGTCAACATGGAGGGGTATTTTAAAAAAGGGACATGCAAAAAAATGTATTTTTGAGAATGTCCCTTTAACACTTGATGCTTAGTAAAATCTTTTTTGCAAACTTATAAGAAACTTCTATATACACTGGTCGAAGTGGTCTTATCAATATGGATGCTCTTAAGAGAGATTTGTTCTTCCTCTCTTATATTTTATCTTACAATTACATTAATATATACATTAATATTTAATAGTAATACATATATATGTATATATGTTGTAAATTTACTAAGAGAAGCTAATTTCTAGTTTAAAACATCTCCATCAGTTATATTTGATGAGTGTCTAAACATTGTTTATAATTAATTCTAATATTATGTAATTGTGGGTGTCTTAAGAGTATCAAAAAATGTTTTTGTATATTTTCCATAGAATTACTAATCTAGGATCTTTTTTTGAGGTAAAACCTAACTTCAAGTTTTAGTTATTAAGTAGAAGAACAAGAAAGATATTTTTTTTTTGGTTTCATTGCTTCTGGATCTGCATCTGCGCTCGTTAAGCCAACTTTTAAATGTCTAATTGAAAACATTTTTGTTCATTTCTAGACACTCTAAAGATACTTTCAATTAAATAATATTAAAATTAGTTATAAAAAAATAATTAGATATTCACCAAAAAATGACCCATGGAAATAATCTAAATTAAAACCATCTTCATCGATAACAATTTTGGAGATATCTTTAAATAATTTTGAATATAATGAAAATATTATAAACTTATGTTTTCCACTAAAATTGGTGTCTCCGCAGGCCCATTTAAATCTCAACATATATAAGTGTTGTAAATTTAATATTAAAATAATTTTAAGACACAATGAAAGAGATAACCGATAATGGTAAAGAGTGTTTTTATTAGTGTAGGTGTCTTAAATAATTTTTATAATTACTTTATTATTAATTTAATTGAGTGTCTTAAAAAGGAGATGTTAAATTCATTTTTTTAGAAACTTGTAATGAATGTCTAGAGTATTATATAATAATTATTATTTTTTTGTTTTAAAGACACAAAAAAAAATTAAAGAATAAAAAAATAAGAAATAGAGTAGAAATGAGAAAGAGTTTCTTAAAGTAGAAACTTAAGAGCATGTACAATGCGGGTTTCTCCCAAAAGTTTCTCATTTAAAAAAAACTTTAAGAAAAAGGTTACCGAATAAAATAAAAAGAGAAACTCTCCCAAATACAAATTTCGAGGCAATCTCATCTTTTCACTCTCCAGCGTCGGTGTAGCTTCGGCTCACCGGCGTCAGAGATCAGTCACTCTGCTTCTCTCTGTTTTTTTCTCCTTTTTAACTATTCTTTTTTAAACTTTTTCTCCATTTTTCTAATCTTTTGCTACCGTTCTCAATCTATTATGTCAACTCCAAATTTGGGCAATTTCTCAATCAACGGTTCGAGCAGAATTCCAGCGAACCACTCCACCTTTTCTATGTACCCAGTTTTTCTATCTACGGATCTAAAGTTCTTTGCACTACACAACTTATGATTCGTAATTTCGTTGTTGCATGGAAAATTTACCTCGTCTTCGTTGATGGCATGAGAGCTTCTTGTACCATCAGTTATGCCTCGTTGGGGAAGATGTTGACGGTGCATGGCAAGAGTTTTTTCAGGACCATGGTTTTCACTTCTTCGTGGACCTCCACTTCAACCCCACACCATCGCCAAAGCTTGGCAGGGCCGAAACTGCTTCCTTCGGAGATATATATTATTCATTGCAAATTTTGGTAATTCCTCCGACCAGCCATCGCGCATCGAGCTTCCTATGGCCACCAAAAGAAAACTCTAGTTTTTTTTTGGTGGACCAGATTCATGAAGTTGGCCCATTAATAGTTTTTCACCCTTAGCCCATCTTCTAAAAAACAAGGTCCACCTATTCTAATTTGTTGGCAAACTCTAGCTCTTATCTAGGTCTAGATCGTATTTATCTTCTCTGAGACCGAAAAATCCTCTCAAGAGATAAACCGATTAGACTGCTAGGTTTGCTTATTCATTTAGTTAGATCCCTAGTATCTGCTCCTTATATGGCAATCACCTCTGCTCCATGGTTCCAAAGTTTCTTGGCATTTCATCTCTGAACTCTTATTGCCAACAACATGACTATGGCTATGGAATACCTTAGCCAATAGTCACCCTTTTTCAATACTAGCTAGCGACTTTAGCCACCATCGAAAAACCTTCGATCCTACATGTTTTGCCTTTTTCGAAACCATTAGAAACCATCATCCATCTTTCGCCTGTAAAACTGAACTATAACTTGTCCATATCATGCTGACTACAAATTTTTTGTAGAAGCCTTAATCTCCATAGCCATGACTCTTATGCAAGAGAGACTCCATCTTTTATGTCACGGTTTGACATCTACCTTTGATGCATCCTTCCTATAGCTTCTTTGGAGAGTTTCTTGCTCCCAAGTTCATGAAGTTTCATGTTATCGCCCTTGTACTACCTCAAGAAGCTTTTCTTGCGCTAGCGAGATGCTTAGACATGACTTCATTTTCAACGTCACCTAGTCTTTATTTGACAATGACCATCTATTTTTTCATTAAGGTTCTCATGGAAAACTTATCGACACACTGTGACCTCTCATGTAATATTTACTTTTTAGTTTGTGCTTCAAAGCTGTCTTGGATTCATTGTTGATATATCTTATCTTTTTTTGTGTAGTATTGGGGAATGCTTTTGTATGCTTTTGTTTTAGACCTTGGATCTTTATATCCTTCTCTTATACTTGAAGTTATGTGAATAAAATCAAGTATTTAACCCAAAAAAAAAACCTTTAGAAAATTTCTCATTTGTTTTGAAAAATTTTTACACTAAAAATTTATTTTATATTTTATTAATTTTTTTGGTGATGAAAAAAATTTAGTGAAAGACTACCATGCATATGGTCTGATAAGAACCCCTAAGGGCACTCCCATCGGTAGTGTCTTCCATGGAGTATCAAAAAAATAATTAAAAAAAAAAGAGAGAAGAAGATTAAATCTTCATATAGAATGTCTCTGCAGTGACATTTAGAGACAAAGATGAGAGAAAAAGTTAACAGCTGGTTTATTCTTACTGGTGGTAGACAATAAATTTAATTAAATAATAAAATAATATATATATATCTATTAGAAAAAAAACTTTGAGACACTCCAAACTAAGATGACCAATGGATTTGCTCTAAAGGTGAAGGAGATTTTACTTCACTTACATCATACCTTTGAAGGAGCAAATATCAATTACATAAAAAAAAAAAAAGTGTGATATTTTTTTAAAAAAATATCAAAATCACCTAAAATTCAATAATCAAATCTCAACAAATCTTAAAATCCAAATCTCACCAAATCCTAAAATCCCAAATTTAATAACCAAATCTCTTAAAATTATACTCAAATTTCTCAAAATTCCAAAATATTAAAATCCCATAAATCTCCTAAAATACCAAGTTCAATACATCCCCTTTACTTTAGAGGTTTNTATATATATATATATATATATATATATATATATATATATTAGAAAAAACCTTGAGAACCTTCAAAACAAAGATGACCGATAATAATGCTCTAAGAGCATCATTACTGGGAGATGCTCTCTGGGTTACTCATGTAATTGGCCCCCAATTATTGAATAAAAACCCATTAATAGGTCCAAAAAATAGAGAATCGTTGTTGTGGGAAGCATTTGAAGCAACCCCTTAAGAACGCTATGTGACGTTTTATCATTGGTTGGGTCGTAAATATAAAAGCAAATTTATTTTTTTCGCCATTTTCTTCTTCTTTCTTCCCAACTTTCTCTCTGTCTTCTCTGTCGAATGAAGCGGCGATTGTTTAAGCGATTGTTCTGAAATCGGAAAAAATCAATGGATTCAAGTTGAATCCTTTGATTTTTTTGAATTAAATCTTATGGTTTGTTGGTTACCTAGAGGCGATGGCTTCCAGATCAGCAAAACTGTTAGATCTGACGGTTCGTTTCTCACGACAAACAACGGTGGAGGTTTCTATTGGTGGGACAACGACGGCGGCTGTTTCTGGTGGTGCCCTGAAACTAACGGCGAGGTCCACACCCTAACGAATCGGAGGGAGAAGGTTCGTTTCTCATTTCTGATTGATTGCATGTTTTTGTAATTATCCATTGGGTGGTCTTTAATTGTTAGGGAATCGGATTAATCTGATTGATTGTTATAATGGTTAAATGTTTGTGTCGATTTGACTTATTAGGCGTAGATTATGAGATTAGTTTGATGTTCAATTGAATTTGATTGGAGGGATTACGGGTTTCGTTTTCTATCGATTTATTGTCTGATAGTTTTTATGAATCAGTAGCTTTTTTATGAATTTGATTGGTGTTCTTAATCGATTTATTATTTTGTGCGAGGTTTTCATCAACTGGATGTAGCGGTTTAATGGTGACGTGGAGGGAAACATGAAGTGGACATAGCAGTTGTGTTATCTCACTTGAAAAGGTATGGTACTCTAGATTGCAAATGTTGTTGTTACGTATTGTTTGAGTTTGTGTTTGGGATGAATGAGTAGGTTTTTTATGTTCTTGAAGTGTTATGTCTGTGTTTGTGTGAACCGTGTGAGTGTGTGTTGAACCGTGTGTATTAGCATTTGATTGTGAGAATCTTCGATGTTTTGTATAAATAATTGTGATCAGATCTTTGATGTTTGATGTTTTATGTTTAAATCTTTGATGTTTTGTTAGTGTTTGGGATGAACCGTGTGTTGAATCTTTGATGTTTTGTTAGTGTTAATGATGAACTGTTTTTTCTTATTTGCTCAAGTGATTAAAATTTTACAAAACACATTTGTGTTTAAAATTTCCTCAAGTGTTGTTGTGTTATATGCTCAAGTGTTTGAGTTTGAGTTTAGGGTTTAAAATTTTTCAAAACCTATATGATTGTATTTGAAATTAGTATTGACTTTAAGCATCATCTTTTAGAATACTTTTACCCATAGAGATTTACTGAAAAAGAGTTTCAACATGTAAATATAGCTCTTTTCTACTAATACTCATTACCCTTTAGCTCAATTAACCTTTTATTTTAAACCTAAACTAACCTTGAGCTCAATATAAACCCTCAATGTTAAGCATTGACCAATACCATTAAGTTTTTCTAACCAAACCCTATTCGTTTACATTAGCTTTCACTAACACAAGCAATGGATCCTAGAAACCCTTATCGTTTTTCATAGCCAAGTTTGGTTGATCTTTTGAATTCTCAAAAAGATTCCAATGTCTCTGATAATCCGATTCTTCCAAATACATTCTCTTCTCAACCTATCAACTTTACCTCTACATTCTCTTCTCAACCTCAGTTTACCTCTACATTCGCTTCTCAGACTCTTAACTTTAACCCCGCATCTGAATCTGAAGACTATATCGAGGTTATGGTTGATGAGAATGAAGAAGACAGAGGCAGAGGAAGTAGAAAGCGGTGGAGTGCAGAGGAGGATGTCAACCTCAAGCAAGGATCCAGTTGTAAGTAATGAGCAGCGGCTTGATAGTTTCTACAAGAGGGTTGCTGACTACTACAAAGAAAATGATGGATCATCTAGTTCAAATGCAAGAGGGCCTTCACAATGTAAGGCTAGGTGGAACAAGATAAACCACCAAGTCAATAATTTTATGGGGTGTTACGCACAAGCGAGTGCAAGAAGGAAGAGTAGAGAATCAGAAGATGATGTATTGAGCATGGCGTATGAGCTTTACAAGAACGGCATGAACAAGCCATTTCTGCTAGGACATTGCTGGAGGGAATTGAAGCATGATCAGAAATGGATCACGGAGGAGTGTAGCCATAAGCGGACTAAGCTCGCTTCAGAAGGAGCATACTCACCCGGTTCGTGCAATGGTGGAGCTAAGATGAGGCCTCCTGGGGTTAAAGCTTCTAAGAAAAAAGGGAAGAAACCGGATGTGAGTAGTGATGTGGAGGATGGTTCTGTGGGTAAGTTAGATAAGATCATAGCAATGAAGGATCAAGAATAAGCGGCTAATGAGAGTCACGACAAAATGAGACTGCTAGACAGCCTGCTTAACAAGACTGAACTAACACCTGCTGAACAACTTCTTAGGGACAAACTCGTTGACCAAATGTTGACAAACATTTAGGTTTCGATTCTCTTTATTTGTTATGTTACTCTTGTTCTTATTTGTCTTGTGTTTGTGTTTAATATTTGTTATGTTCTTGTGTTTGTGTTTAACATTTGTTATGTTCTTTTGTTTGTGTTTAACATTTTTTATGTTCTTTTGTTTGTGTTCAACATTTAAGTTTGTGTCTTGTGTCTTGTGTGGTGTTTCTGTTTAACATTTGTGTTTCGATTCTTGTTTTTGTGTTTGTGTTTAACATTTGTTATGTTCTTTTGTTTCAGGTTTCGGGTCATCAAATGTAGCTGTGGAACATGTCACGTGAAGGGAAGAAGCTGTCTTGTTGTGGAACATGTCACGTGAAGGGAAGAAGCTGTCTTGTTGTGGAACATGTCACGTGAAGGGAAACATGTTTGATGTGAAGGGTTATGTCTATATGGCTTTTGTCTTTTGTAAGGATTGTATGGATTTTGCCTTTTGTAAGGGTTGTATTTGTTTTGCAAGGACAGTCACGACTTCTCCAACCCGTGAATGGGTTTTGAAAAGTGATGGTCATGTTTTTTAACCCGTGAAGTAGTTTGTTTGGTTGTGTCTCTTTTGTTAAGTCTATATATTGAACAACATTTTCATAACTACATTTGCTTCTCATCTGATTCTTCTCTTCCCATTCTTCTCATCTCTTTCCTCTTATCTTCACTTCTTGTTGTTACAAAATAAAATTTCCATTACAAAGTTTGTGTTACAAAGTTTACAAAATTTGTACAAGCCCATTTCCATTACAAAATATACCTTCTAAGAAAAACCCTTTTCGATTACAAAATAAATCAAACTTCCCATAAGCCTTCCAACAACCCAAATTGTCAAAAAATGTCTAATTGGAGTTCCAATAAAGAAGTTGATGAAATTGTAGAGGAGGAAGTTGATAGTATAGTGGAGGAGATCCAATACAACTAACTACACTCACCCGGATGTACCACCAGCTCCAATAGTCCAAAGAGTGCACATCAGCTCGATTTGCAATCGTGAAGAATCCCGTACTTTTTTGGGATAAAAGAAAAATAGGAAAAATAATGAGAGCATGTATCATCTTGCATAACATGATAGTGGAAGACGAACGACATGACTACAATTTCTACGATCCATCAGAGTTCTATCACGGAGAAGGAAGCGGAACTTCTCGTGTTGATTTATCGTTTTCCACAGATATGCCAACAAATCTAAATAATATGATGGGCATTCGAAATGACGTTCATGATACACAAATGCATGATCGTTTGGAAAAAGACTTGATTAAACATATCGGACAAAAATTTGGTGCAACCGCACAATAATTTTTATACCGAATTTTGTTTAATATGTTTAATATTTCGAATTTTATAAAATATGCTTACTATTCCGAATTTTTAAAAATATGTTTAATATTCCAAAATTTGTAAAATTTTATTGTTTTCTATTTTATGTAATATAAAAAAAATTAAATAATTGTTTTATAATTTTAGATTATCAAAATTTGATAATTAATAAATACAAATTAAAAAACTATTATTTAAATGATTGATAAACTTTTTTTAGAGTTTTCTAGTAGAAAGATGAATTTATTAAGTTTTCGTAAAATTGCTTTAATTAATTTAATATTAATTATATAATTAATTAATATGTGAATAACTTAGGAGGAATGCTATAGTGGAGATAGTCTAAGAAACCACGATGATACAATATCATGTTTGTAATGATCAATTTTGTTTTAAAAAAATAAAATTAAAAAAAAGCTAAATAATATTTAATTAGATATATATCCAAATGGGTTTCTCCAGCATCATATTCTCCTTAATAGATTTTTGTCGCTATTGATCATCATCTTCTTAGTTTTCACTATTCTTAATATTCTAGTTCTTAATTCATGTTTCATTATTAATATTCTCTTTATAATTACGGTCTAATCTGTTTATATATTAGCTAATGAGTAATAAATAACATAACCAAATTTTAATAATTTTGTTGTCAAAATAGCATATCCATGCGTACGGCCGGATGGCATCTACAGAAAATGGTTTATATACATCATGGAGTTGTACACAATAAATATATAATTAAATACAAATTTGTCCTGTTACTAAATAAATAAATAAAGATTACGTGCCAATCTCAAAGCTGATGTGTAAGAAACATGCACCCAAATAAGCCATGCAAAATGAAATGTGTCGACTCCGTTCATTAATATGTTTTCTTTACAGCGTGAAGCCAAAATTTATTTTCCGATGAAGACATAAACGTAGCAATTCAAGTGAAGTGTAAACTGTACATAGTCGATTCTATATACCTGGTTCTTGTTAGAATCAATTTATCCTTCAATAACTTTTCATAAATAAAATTCAAATAAATCTTCTATAAATAGCTTTACATAACGCAAGTAAGAAACCACAAAAAGTAGGAAAGAAAAACAAAAATGGCTCGAGTCTCTTCTCTTCTTTCTTTCTCCTTAACACTTTTGATATTTTTCCATGGCTACACAGCTCAGCAGTTTCCAAACGAGTGCCAACTCGACCAGCTCAATGCGCTCGAGCCATCACACGTACTGAAGAGTGAGGCTGGTCGCATCGAGGTGTGGGACCACCACGCTCCTCAGCTCCGATGCTCAGGCGTCTCCTTCACACGTTATGTCATCGAGTCTAAGGGTCTCTACTTGCCCTCTTTTGTTAACACCGCGAAACTCTCCTTCGTGGCTCAAGGTACGTACGATTCTGTCTATTTCGAGACTCGAATTCGTGACTCTATGGTCCATGCTCTTTAGAACAAATGCATTGTTAGGGATTCATATTTTGATCAAATATATCTTAATGCACTATATATAGGAAGAGGTCTTATGGGAAAAGTGATCCCGGGATGCGCCGAGACATTCCAAGACTCATCAGTGTTCCAACCACGCCAAGGCAGACAGTTCGAGGGTCAGGGTGAAGAAGGTCAAAGCCAAAGGTTCCATGACATGCACCAGAAAGTGGAGCACATAAGGAGCGGCGACACCATTGCCACAACTCCCGGAGTAGCACAGTGGTTCTACAACGACGGACAGCAACCACTTGTCATCGTGAGTGTCTTCGATTTAGCCAGTCACCAGAACCAGCTCGACCGCAATCCAAGGGTACATATAAAACCAAAACCTCAAAATAATATCATTATCTAGTCACAAAATAACAAAACTTGATGCGGTTTTTTTTGGTGTGTGTAATGAAGCCATTTTACTTAGCTGGAAACAACCCACAAGGCCAAGTATGGCTACATGGACGAGAGCAACAGCCACAAAAGAACATTTTCAGTGGATTCGGACCTGAGGTTATTGCTCAAGCTTTGAAGATCGATCTTCAGACAGCGCAACAACTTCAGAACCAAGATGACAACCGTGGAAACATTGTCCGAGTACAAGGTCCATTCGGTGTCATTAGGCCACCTTTGAGGGGACAGAGACCTCAGGAGGAGGAAGAAGAAAGAGTAGGTAACGGTTTAGAGGAGACCATATGCAGTGCCAGGTCCGTTGATAACCTCGATGACCCGTCTCGTGCTGACGTGTACAAGCCACAGCTCGGTTACATCAGCACTCTCAACAGTTACGATCTCCCCATCCTTCGCTTCATCCGTCTCTCAGCCCTCCGTGGATCTATCCGTCAAGTAAGTTAAAATATATATATATTATTTTTATCATCTAACTAAGCTTAAACCAAGTAAACTTTTGCATGCATGTGAATGAGGGTGGACATTTTGATTCGGTTCTCTATAATATGTCCATTTCTACATTTAAACTTACTCTTGAAACGTGTGTGCGTGTAGAACGCAATGGTGCTTCCACAGTGGAACGCAAACGCCAACGCGGTTCTTTACGTGACAGACGGGGAAGCCCAAGTACAGATCGTAAACGACAACGGTGACAGAGTGTTCGACGGACAAGTCTCTCAAGGACAGCTTATTGTCGTACCTCAAGGTTTCTCGGTGGTGAAACGCGCAACAAGCGACCAGTTCCGGTGGGTCGAGTTCAAAACAAATGCAAACGCACAGATCAACACTCTTGCGGGACGAACCTCAGTCTTGAGAGGTTTACCATTAGCGGTCATAACCAATGGATTCGAAATCTCACCCGAGGAGGCAAAGAGGGTCAAGTTCAACACACTCGAGACAACTTTGACTCACAGCAGTGGCCCAGCTAGCTACGGAAGGCCAAGGGTAGCTGCAGCTTAAGAGCTTAAAACCGGCGGCGTTTAACAGTGAGGCTCTACTGTAAAAGGAAGTTAAATAGTAATAATAATGTAACTAGTTTTGTCGAGGTTTTTTACCTGTAAAAAGCAACTCCTTTTCTGAATAAAATCTACTTTTGTTTTTCTCGATCGTCTCTTTGTATTTTACCACTTTTTAATTTTATAACCTCTTATAGTTTACATATTATATCCATATTAGTCGAAGTCTTCGAAATGGGAATTCTTAACCTTTCTCACATTCGAGTGTATATGACCTTTAAATTGGGAGATCGCTGAGATTGATCCCAACCGAGTCGAGATCAACGAAGACTATGAACGGAGATCGAGGTTTGATGATGGAAGTGTTGTGGATTTGTCAATATATTAATTTAGGAAATGAGCATTATTTCTATCTCTATATAACTCCATGTACTGTATCTTGTAAAGTTATTTTATGAGAGTAATAATAATTCTTCTTAAACATCTTTTATGTTTTTACTCTCATTAGCCCAATAACCATTTACACTTTTGATTAAAATTCAAAACCTAGCTTAATCCCTTACTTAAAACAAGTACACAAGTTTTAACCGACGGCTAAATGCCTAAATCCATCGGTTAGCTGTCGGACACAGGCTATACCAACAAATTTTCGGCCAAGTTAGTATGTCTCTTTTCTAGAACGTCACAAAAAAAAGTTATGTCGGAAATCGTTAGTAAGGTTTTTTTTCTTTTTTTATTTCTTGTAATGTCAGTTATTTGTTCAAATAAAAAACTGTCACGTAACCAACGCGTGTCCAACCTGAGTTGGAATCTTGGAGAGATCGTGGATCAACCAGCACCACCTCTTACAACATCTCTCCAACTCAGGTTGGACACACGTTGGTTACGTGACATTTTTATATTTGAGAGAGATCGTGGATCAACCATCTCTGCTCTGTTGGTCGGGCCTAATCGAACGTACATCTAGAGCTTCTTCTACAGAGATTGCTGACTTCTATTTCTATCGACTAAAGATTCCATGCAACCACTTTGAAAAATGTTTAAAATCTCTCAAAAATCCAGTCTTCAAAGGAAAGTTTCACCTCATAACTATCTTGTAAGCTCTCTCAGTGGACTATGAAGATATTACTCACTCACAAACAGTAGCGGGCCCAGGGAAAAAAATTAGGGGGGTCAATTTAAAAAAAAACTGTTAAAATATATAAAAAAATGATTGTTGGGGTAATAGTGGAGAATCCAACTCTGGTTAGGGGGGTCAAACTAGGGGGGACCAACCAACTTTGCTACTGATTGTTCATTGCTTTACATGCAAAAACAATTATTTTGATATTTTAGGGGGTCAGTTGACCCCTTCCTCCTACATAGGTCCGCCGTTGCTCACAAAAAAAAAAGATGAGCCCGGTTAGACCATGTACATTGGTGAGAATCTCTCTCAGTTTTTATCATATATAATATTTTAATCATTTTAACTATTTATTTAAATTTTAAGTGATAATTAAAACATTTGTCCAACTATAAAGAAACATATGACAAATAGGGTGCAAATCGTTGAACAGATTGAAAAAAATTATTCAACTAATTTTCACCATTGGTATTTAAAAGGTTGAAGAGATTGGAAAAAATTATTCAGTTCGTTCAACTTAAAAAGTTGAAAAAATAAACTAATCCTACAGCAAAAATGTTTAACTTGTTCAACCACTATTTGAAGATGAACGAGTTGAATATTATTCAACCCAATTTTGTTCAATCCATTTTTTCAATTTTAATCAACCATTGGAGGTAAAAATTTTCAAAGATTTCTCTGAATTTTTCACATGACAAATGTATCTTATTTTCTTTTATCTTTTTCATTATTTTTATTATTTAAATCATGAAAAACTCTTTGAAAAAAACCATCAACGCAAATGCTTTTAAAGCATATATAGTTCATTAGAAGAAGAAAACAATTAGTTACGCTTAAAACTTCTAACAAACTAGATATGGTATTAGTCGAAGAAGAATCCGATCTAGACTAAAAAATATATTTAGAATCGAATAAGAACATACATAATCCAATTCGATAAGATGAGAGAGATCTAAAATCCCGCAAATTTTATAAATCGTCTCTTTTTCTCTCTTAAATATGAGAGAGAGATTAATTAGAATAAAACTTGACACTATAATTATAATTTATTCATATTGATGCTAAACATAAAAACACGTGAGTTTTTTTTTTTTTAACATCTTAAAAAACATTTGAGTTTATGGGATATATTTAATCTTTAGAAAATCTATTATATACACAATATATAAAATATGTAAAATGGTGTTTCAAAATTATGATTTAAAAAAGATTTTAAATAACAAACTTTTATATCTAAAAAATAAAGTTAAAACTATTAATTAGTTTTGAATTAATATAAAACTGTTGACATAAATTATGATTAGTATAATTTATTCGATATGATTGTCAATATCCTATTTGTAATCAAATATCAAAAAGACATTTGTTTCAACTTATTTTTCTCTAACTTGTCAAAAAAGTGTTGCAAAATCCAAAATTTACATTTCATAATTGTAGGCGACTGACTCCATTTAACCTACAATTTTGCACTAGTTGAAAGACTTGAGAGTGTAAAAATTGTTGTGCCAAATTACAACATGTCATCTCTAACCAGTACGACGTCATTTCTTTCTGGTGTCGGTGAGAAACATTAAGTGACGTGGCAGCGTTCTGCAGGTTAAACGTATCAACGGAAGACCAAAGTATTTTTTAAATCTAATGGACAGAAAAGATCATGACGTGGCCGTAATCTAATGGCTGATCAGGTCTACGTTTAAACGGAACGTATTTAAAGAACAACAGATTAAGCAGACAAGGGATATATACTTACTTACTAATCTCTCTATCTGTCTGTTTTGATCGGAAAAAAAAAAAAATGGCGGTGAACGGTGAAAATGGTGGGGGTGCGATTAGGGTTAGCGGAATGCAGTTTTCTTACGATGTCCAGGATCCTATTTTCTTCGATTTCAACATCGATCTCTCCGCCGGATCTCGTTGTCTCTTAGTTGGTGCTAATGGATCTGGTAAAACAAAAAAAAACAAAAAAATGATCGAATCGTTTCGATTTCTTGATTTCTTTGGTTGTTTCTGTATCTATGAATCGAAACTAGATAGCTTTTGGGGCTTTGACGAATATAGAAATGTGATTCTGTTTTGATAGTGTTCGATTTGGTTCTAGAGATGATGATCGTAGTTGTGTGGTTTCGATCATTGAACAGGGAAAACTACATTACTGAAGATTCTGGCTGGAAAGCATATGGTTGGAGGAAAGAACGTTGTACAAGTGCTTGATCGTTCGGCATTTCATGATACAGAGCTTGTTTGTAGTGGTGATTTGTCTTACCTTGGAGGATCATGGAGTAAAACTGCTGGTTCTGCTGTGAGTAAAAACCACAACCCTGTACTCTTATGAAATCTCCAGTTAAAAACACTGATGTGAGAATATTTTTGGAAATTTTTTTCAGGGTGACATTCCTCTTCAGGGAGATTTCTCAGCAGAACATATGATATTTGGAGGTGGGATTCTCTGATCCTAGTATGCGTATATTTGGACAGTGATGAATTGTTTCTTTGTGCTTATTAGTATGTTATGTGTTTCAGTTGAAGGGATTGATCCTGTGAGAAGAGACAAGTTGATTGATCTTCTTGATATCAATCTTCAATGGCGTATGCATAAGGTTTCTGATGGGCAGAGACGTCGTGTGCAAATATGTATGGGTCTTTTACATCCTTTCAAGGTAATACACACAACCAATATATTGATTTTGTAGACATCAACTCTTCATCATGGTCTGTTTTGTTTGTTTCATCAAATCTGATCCTTAAAATTTTTGTAATGATCGTCACAGGTGTTATTACTGGATGAGGTTACTGTCGACCTCGACGTTGTTGCTAGGATGGATTTGTTGGAATTCTTTAAAGAAGAATGTGAACAAGTAAGCCATTCAGTAGATCCACTTTGACTTTAGATGTCGATGAGCTTTTGGTTAGAAACATCAAATGCTAATTTTCTTGTTTTATATTTGAGTAGAGAGGAGCTACAATTGTATATGCAACTCATATTTTCGACGGTCTAGAGACATGGGCTAGTCATCTGGCTTACATTCATGGAGGAGAGCTGAAACTCTCGGCCAAATTGGATGACATCAAGGATCTCAAAACCTCACCAAATCTGCTCTCTGTTGTTGAATCTTGGCTCCGGTCTGAAACCAAAGTCGAGAAGAAGACGAAGAAGAAACCTGTTGTTACGTCTCCATTTATGTCCTCTAGACAAATGGCGTATTACCGATGAATCTTAACTTCTATAAGAGATCAGTAAGAATAAGAGCACTTCCACTTAATGTCTTTGTTTTCTATGGTATTTCATTTTTTAGAATCCGATCATTTTTATAACACAAAATGAAAGAAACGATGTAAAACACCGTTTTAAATTAAATTATTATTTTACGTTAATTGAACCGCTTCTGTCCAAAGTTTGGTGTATGCCTGCCTATTTCGGATTTTTGGGTTTTCGGGTTTTAGAAGTATAGGACCCGTTCGGATATTTTTAGACTCCAGGTTCATGTCGGTTTCAGATCAGGTTTTTTGGGTTTAGATTCGGATTATCTTAAGTTCTCAATACTCAAAATTTAGTATCAAAATTTGTCTAACTTATTCAAAAATACCCAACAAATCTAAAAACTTAGAGTATTTTTATCCAAATTTACTAAAAAATAGTTTAAATACTTAGAAATATCTAAAATATCCAAAAATTTTAATATTTTGGACATTTACATTATTAAAATTATAAATATTAGTAATATATTACTACTATACTATGTATTAATAATGTGGGTATATTCAGATATCTGTTCGAATTCCGGTTCGAATCAGGCTCGGATTCAAATTTTTGGATTTAGAGATTTGGAACCCGTTTGGATATTTTAAAATTTTGGATACGGCTTCGGATCAGATCTTCGGATCCAAGTATTTTGCCCAGACCTAGTTTGGTGTGGATAGATTGGATATTACACGCCTTCACAATACTATTGAGTAATAATTCACCAATTGACGTGAATCTTCTCCGTAGTCATGTAAAAACATATGATTACTAGACCGGCACTCTTGGTTTCGTTGCGGCATTTACCTGCGGCTATCGCAAACGCAGATACTTCTATTTGTTTGATGGTTGCAACTATTTGCGGCATGACGCTGCGACAAACAATGTATTCTGCGATTAGAAATTTTGGACGTTGAAGTAACTGTCACTACCGATTGTGGCAACGAAACGAACATGCCCCATGGATAAATACGCGGATGTAAATAGCAAAAAGAAAATTAACATTATATGTTGAAATTAACATTTAACTTATGGCATATCGCATAACAATTTTTGTTTAAAAGAGTTTTAATTAAATTAATTCGATTCGACATGTCTTATATTGGTGTTGTTAGAAAATAACAAAATGAAGATTTAATCCGTATTGAAATATCAAATTCATAATATTTCAATTTTTTAGTAATATTGATTCAAACTCGTCCCATCATAACCCATATGTGTTATTTTGGACTTTTAATATGTTTAAATATTCATAATTTTTAAACTTTTTATTAAGTTTTTACTAGTTTAAAATTTACTATATACAATAAAATTAAACAGTTCAACTAAAAAACTGAATTAAACCATATACAAACTACCCTCTATCTATAATTATGGTTTCAAGTCGCTTGTTTGTTTCATGATTATTATACAGTATTACTCTTTCAAAATCCTAAGTCCAAAACATCCTTTAGTAGTTTAATCTATCAATTCCTCACAAAATCATTTACAATTCCAACTAATTAAATTTCTCTCTTGGACAGTTGATCCAAAAATATTGAACCTTGTCAAAACTGCTAGTTTCAAATGGTATTTTATATATTGACGAAGATCTAGGTAAAGAAAATCTGCAACTTGTGACTGCCTTGGTTCACTTTTATGATCGTAATTGTTATACTTTTCAACTTAAGAAGAGGGGTTCCCTGTGGATTTTAGGCATCCAAGATGTCCTGTATATTACTGGACTTCCCATCGACGGAGAAAATGCATTCTCTTTAATTTTTCTTCATGGCCGAACTTTCTACAGTTAGTTTATCATATGATCAACTGAAATACAAGTATCAGAAGGGGACAAAAGCTCTGTCATGGATAGTGAAGACAAAATTGAATGTAACGGTAGACATTGCTGAAATTGCTAAGTGTGGACCATAGAGAAAAATTAACGTCCATCAATCCCAAGAAGTTGAAAGAGAGGTTGAGGTCGTGAATAACTATATAGAAACATAATCTTCTTCATAATCATGTGATAATCGTTTTAGATTTATGATTATTCTTATAGTCATTGTGAAGTGTCGATCCAAATCCTTAATGGACCGAAATTGAGGATTATGGGCCGAGTACTTAAGAAAACAGGTCCACGACAGATTCGAAGTTTGGCAACGGTAATATCTGGTCAACACTAGCTCCTTGTCGTCTTTTGCAGTGTACGGGTTCATTGTTACGTTCACAAATGACGAGGTTCGACTCACCTGGGTTTAGTGAGCTGTCAAGGAGCCTCCTCAGGTGTATAAAAGGGGAGCAAGCTGTGGAAAAGGATAAGAATAGAGAGCGTGAGTAGCAAGCGAGTTAGATCTAGAGAGCATTTTGAGAGTAAGAGAGAACTTATCTTCTTAGGTGGGTTGTATAGACTCTCTAGAGGTTTTCAATCTTTCATGGTCTCTTGTACTCAGATTATAAACATTCTATAAGACCTTGTGAGATGGTCAGTTAGCTCACCAAGACGTACTTTAGCCGATGTTTGACTTTGAGAACTTGTAATATGTGTGTCTATCTCTTCTTCTCTCTTTGCTTCTCTTTTCTTCTACAAAAAATCATAAACATCAAAGCATCGATTATTAGCACAAGGAGTTTAAACACCTAACAATCATTAATTTTTCATATATATTACACTTTCAAAAACTCAAATGCAATGCTATAAAATCTATATAAATTAATAACATTGGAATTGAGAATAACTATTAATTGATAGATGTATTAATGTATCGATAAATTAACAGTTAAATTACAGAGAGATTTTTCTAATTTATTAATATTTTGCTACAATATATTAAAAGTTAAGGTTTAATCATATTTTTTAGAATCAATTACAAAGAAAACAACAATTATCATTTCTTGAATAGAAAACCAAAAGTTTCAATATGGTAAAAATATTAGAAATGAACTCTAACAAAAATTAATGTAAATCTTTAAAAAAAACAAACATCACAAGTCACATTTCACTAAAGTTTTGAACATGTATATATGTTCATATTGAAAATGTTATATAATTATTAATTTATAGTATTGATATGACCATATATTTACATAGAATTTTCAAAAACTTTTATCTTATTATATTATTGAAATTGTGACCAAAATTACACATAGTCAACTTAAGACTGAACTTTTTATTAATTTATAATGATTCCAGATTTCTCGATTATTAAAGGAAACAAAATATCTCATTGTTTTAAACGTAAAATTTTTGTGTGTATGCGTGTGTGTGTGTTTTTTTTAACGAAAAATTATTGGGGTGAACCTCTTTTATTCACCCTCTCATAACTAACCAAACAAAATACAACAAAACGCCATATCATATCATATTAATAAAATATATCAAAAATAAAATGAAAAGACAAAACATAATAGGAAACAAATTCAATAGATTTTTTAATAAGGAAATTATATCGGTTTGAGTTTATAAAAGAATGGTTAGAGTGTAGATTTTACAATTAAACAAAATTATATGTCGGTTTGGCTTTACAAAATAGTGGTTAGGGTTTAGATTTTATAATTAAACAAAATTATATGTCGGTTTGGATTTACAAAAGAGTGATTAGAGTTTAGATTTTACATTCAAACAAATTTATACGTCGGTTTGGATTTATAAAAGAGTAGTTAGAGTTTAGATTTTACAATTAAAAGTAAATAAATATCGGTTTGGGTTTAAACAAGAGTGGTTAAGGTTTAGATTACATAATTAAATAAAATTATATGTATTTTTGGGTTTATAAAAAAGTAATTTGGATTTAGATGTTATAATTAAAAACTATAATATAATGTTTAGAATTAATAACTTTAAAATTGAATGAAATACAAATTTTATTTTTTTAATTAATAATTTGTTTCCTTAATTAAGAGGGGGTGAATAAGAGAGGAACCCAAGAATTATCCATTTTTAAGGGCTTATTTTATTAAGAGAGCTTGTAATGTGATTTTCATGGAGGAAAGGTACAAGATAATGGGGAGCATAAGTAAAGTTTACAAATAATGAATTAATGAGAAAATTAGCTACATAAAATACAAAAAAAAGTTGTTTTTTTGGGGTATAAAAATAACAAAATTAAAATATTAATATCCAAAAAATATTTACATGATTAATCAATCTGTTAGAGCATGTTACGCTTAACCTCTCAATATCAAAAAAAAACCAAAAAAAAAAACCACCGTATTATTTTTTGTTTCCTTCTTCCGACAATTTTTTTTTTTGTTTTGTTTTGTTTCCTTCACAAAACCTTAATCAGGATATTTTTGTTAATTTATCCGACTGTACAAATAATTTAAAAAAACCTAACTTAAAAAAAAAAAAAAACTTCTTTTTTCTAAAGTGTAAAAAAAAAAGGCAACAAAAAAAAAAATGTCACAAATCTCAATTTCTTCTCGCCGTCCCTCTTCGTAGTACTTATTAATTTAACCCAAAATCTTCTTCTCGTCGTTCGACGAAAATCCGATTTCGTACTCGATTCCCGGGTCAAATCCCTCTCAAAGTTTGTGCCTTTTCTTCGCTTCTGATTAGGGGTTGTTTAATCAATTTTGGCAATCTGGTCTCTTTGGGGTGAAGTGTTCTGAGTTCAATCAATTTTTGTTTCATGGTGGGTTTTGGTATTTAAAGCTCGTTGATTGCGAATTGGCTTCTGGAATCTGGATTCATCGATCTCTGGATGTTGAATTCGTGAATCTGAGGGGAGAGTTTAATGCTGAATTGGAAAACAGATCCAGGGGCTAATTGAGGGGAAAATAAAAGAGGGTTCTTTTGATTCTGGGAATTGTCGAGATCGGACAAGATGGATCTTGTGATCGGTGGGAAATTTAAGCTTGGAAGAAAAATTGGTAGTGGATCATTCGGAGAGCTTTATCTAGGTGACCATGGGGACGATTCGATTTTCGCTTTTTTTTTTTTGTTTTTTTGGTAAATTTTATGATTCTTGGGTTTACACAAATGTTGTTTGATTGATTTTTGTAGGTGTAAATGTTCAAACAGGAGAAGAAGTTGCTGTCAAGCTGGTAAAATATTTTACCTCATTTATCAATACCATAAAAAAAAAAAAGATGTTCTTTTTAGTTTAACTGCAACTTTCATGTGATGTTGTTTGTTTGTAAAAAAAAATTATTGTCACATGAAGGTGATGAGAAAGAGTTTTGCTTTCTTGAATCATTCTGTCATTAAGATGAGCTTTGTTGTTGTTGTGGTTTTGGATTTGCTTCTTTACTTTTTTTTTTAATTCTCCATTCTGATGTCTTATTTATCAATTACAATTATTAGGAAAATGTGAAGACCAAGCACCCCCAGCTTCATTATGAGTCAAAGTTGTATATGCTGCTTCAAGGAGGATGTAAGTATCAATTACAACTAGCATTTTATCATAGTAGAAACTCCTCGATTCGTGATGATTGTCTTCTCTTCATTGTATATGCTTCTTTTGCGAATAACTAAACAGTTTTTGTTTCGTTTCTTTCTTTTTGAAGCTGGTATTCCGAACCTTAAATGGTTTGGAGTTGAAGGTGAGTACAGCGTGATGGTTATTGACCTTCTAGGTCCTAGTCTTGAAGACTTGTTTAACTACTGCAACAGGAAGTTTACCTTGAAAACTGTTCTCATGCTTGCCGACCAATTAGTGAGTTTATATGTATTTGCTAATTGGTTTCCGACTCTTATGTTCTCTGAGTAGATGAATTTGTTCGTAATGGAGGGGATTGTTTCTCTGTTTATGTTTCAGCTTAACAGGGTTGAATATATGCATATTCGAGGTTTCCTTCACCGTGATATAAAACCTGACAACTTTTTAATGGGACTTGGACGCAAAGCAAATCAGGTGCTAAAATCTCTCTTTGTGTAAAAACACTTTTGCTTAGACATATTATACTCAATCTTCTGAGCTAATGTATCTCTATCGCAGGTTTATATCATTGATTTCGGACTTGGGAAGAAATACAGAGACCTTCAGACTCACAAGCACATTCCTTACAGGTAAGAGTATGCTGTGTTTTCTTCTTTCCCATATCCTTACTCAAGGATCTGGTATTTTTGCATCTTGATTTGCGTGAACTCAAGGAAAATTCAAATATTGTGGCAGAGAAAACAAAAATCTCACTGGGACAGCTCGGTATGCAAGTGTCAACACTCACCTTGGAGTCGGTAAGAGTGTTGTTTTGTGGTATTATATGTAGTTGGGTATTTTTTTCGTCGAAATACCTAAATTAATTTTTGCTGGTGTTTGAACAGAACAAAGTCGAAGAGATGATTTAGAATCACTTGGTTATGTGCTTATGTATTTTATCAAAGGAAGGTTAGAGTCTACAGCTGTATATTAACTTCTCCGACTTTGTCTTTCAACTTCTGTATATTTTTTCTTGAACAAATTTTAAACTCTTTCTGTTTTGTTTTTTTTGGCTATCAGCTTACCGTGGCAGGGATTAAAGGCGGGGACAAAGAAGCAGAAGTATGACAGAATCAGCGAGAAGAAAGTATCAACTCCAATAGAGGTTTTAACTACTCGACAATCCTATAGAATTTTCATTTTGGCATTTGTTAGTAATCTTGCTTTTTTATCTGAGTTTAGTATGTTAACGGAATGTTTTGATGTAGGTGTTGTGCAAAAACCAACCGTCTGAATTTGTTTCATACTTCCAATACTGCCGATCTTTACGCTTTGATGACAAACCTGATTACTCTTACCTTAAGAGACTTTTCCGCGACTTGTTCATCCGAGAAGGTTCGCAGTAACATCATTTTTCATTAAAAAAAAAGTTACTGTTTCAAGCCATTCTAGTCTCATTTTTTAAACTGTATAAAACTCTTACAGGTTATCAATTCGATTATGTATTTGACTGGACAGTCCTAAAGTATCCTCAAATCGGAACCAGCGCTGGTTCTAGTTCACGAACAAGGGTGATTATTGGAAATCGCTTACTTATGTTTTTTACTCTCTTGGCTTTTGAGTTTCTGTGTGCTTAACGTAAAGGTATATCTTTCGGTTTTTTCAGCACCATACAACAGCGAAACCAGGATTCAACGCAGATCCCATTGGAAGACAAGAGAGGATCGCAGGTAAAAATTCTTCTCCTCCTGCTTCTGTTGGAAATTTTAGAACCACACACATTCGCTTCTCACACTAATAGTTTGTTTTGTTTACCATTTGTGTCTGAAAAGAACCCCGTTATAAAACTCCGGGTGCAGTGGAGGCATTCTCCCGAAGACACCCGACTACAACTTCTTCGCCACGTGATCGTTCCAGATCGAGAAACTCTGATGATGGACCTTTCGCTAAGCAGACAGTAAAAATTCTTACTTTACCAACGCATTCATTGATCTGAACCACTAATTATTATACAGAATGACTCAAATGTAATTCTTTTTTAAGCAGCAAGGAGACTCTGAAAGACCAAACAGTTCGTCAAGATACAGAACATCTTCTTCTAGGAAAGCCGTTGCTGCCTCAAGCTCCAGGCCAAGTTCTGCAGGTGGACCAAGCGAAAGCCGAGTTTCAAGTCGTCTGGTATCATCAAGCGGCGGTGGTGGTAGTGGCAGTGGTAATGGCCGTCCCTCGACTAGCCAGAGAATGCAAGCTGGATATGAATCCAAGACTTTGTCTTTCTCTCGTGCAACAGCTTCAAGAAACACTCGGGAAGATCAATTGAGAAGCTTCGAGCTTCTCTCTCTTCGGAAATAAAAGGAAAATGATGGAGAGAGAGAGAGATACAGCAAACGCCATGAAAAACCACCCCCACATAAAATGACCTCTGAGAGAAAAGATGAGAGAATCTTGGTTTTTGAGAGAGAATGCATATTATTATATATTTGAGCTGATGAAATCCTCAGATCTTTTACAGGTAATTTCAGATTCAGCTTGCAGAGATGTATCCCACCACCACCGCTCCTCGTTTGTTTTATGTAATCGTGATGTGTTGGACAAAAATATAACAATCATAAAATGTAGAGAGTTTCCCATGTAAAAACGGTTAAAAAAATTTCTATCCGTATATTCGAATACTTCGGACCTTATCTGTCTGTACTACTTACTGTGGTAGTAAGAATAAACAAAACCAATCAACTGTTCTTTCGTCTGTTTTGAATACAACCAACTAAAACTCTTTGTTTTTCTGGGCAGTCAGAAATAAGAATTGTGAAAATTTGGCCTTAATCTCCATTTAATTTATTAAATTTTACAATTATTACTAATATTTATTAAAGTAGTTTTTAGCTTTAGGTTTTGTAAGAGGCTATTTTTTTGTAGCTATTTTCTGAAAAACATGTTTTCTTAAAAAATAGTAGAAAATCTAGTTTAGAGTGTTCTAACAAATTTTCAAGAAAAGAAAAAGAAAAAAAAAACTAATAATCTTTATTATTTTTGGTTTCTTCCATTCAAAACAAACTACCATTCAAGGTTTTAAACCAAAATGAAAACAAACTACCATTCAAGGATTTAAAGAGACAAAAATCAACACCAAAAATCAAAACTAAAAAAAAAAAATCTAAAACCAAAAACCATTTTTAAAACTACAAAACACTTGAGACTTTATTTTATTTTTAATCTAAAATCTTATAAATTTGTTCCTCATTTTACATGGAAAACATACACTGTAACAAAAACTGTATAAAATCTTATAAATTTGTTCCCCATCTAAGTAAGTTGATCTTAATCGTTTCCGCTAATCAATTGTCGTCATTAATCGCTGCGATTTGTTGTTACATACATACATATGAGAACTGAGAGACTTGTGGTTTAATCGTTGTCAACAGTGTCTGTTGTTGTCTACAAACACCCAAAACGAACAAAATTGGGCAAAGGATAAAAATGCTGGATTTGGTTGACTCTTTTTTAGTCAAAGTTGAGGACTCAAAACAGAAAATAAAACAAACACAAAATATACCACCGCACACCAGTCACCGCCGCTGAGTCTCTTTAAAGGCATAATAAATCAAAATTAAAATTTCTTTTTTTTTTTTTTGGTCTCTCTCTTCCCAACTCTTGGATTCCCCCTTTCGAACTGATCGAGGAAATTGCAGCCGTCACTGATCTGCCAAGTTTCTTCTTCTACCTCCTCGATGCGTCAATCCTAACTCTTCTTTTTTTTTTTTTTTTTGTCTTAATTGAAAGCAGAACTTGTTGTATAGGAGAGGAACTCATCATCGATTTGGTCAGAGCTGCTTTTGTTGAAGAATTCCGAAATTTTCTTTAAAAGTTTCGTCGTTGTGGTTTGCTTCGTTACTTGTATAAGATTAATCTGAGGATTCTGGTGTTGGAGTTGCTCTCTCTCTCTCTCTCTGTGATTTTTCAAGTTACTGGAAGAAATTAGGGTTTTATAAGATTTCATGGATATCGATGGTGTAAACGATGCTCAGATATTGGATCATGAGCTCTTACAGCTTCCTGGTTTGTCTCCTGTTTCACTTAAAGCTAACCCTCATATCGCTGACGAACTCTTCTCCCAGTGGCTTTCACTCCCTGAAACTGGCCGTTTGGTAATTCTTTTATTCAATTTGCCTCTGCTTCTTCCTTCCGTTACGGGTTCTATGTGACCCTCTTTTGGCAATTCATTTGTGTGTGATGTTTTTTTGCAGGTCAAGTCTTTGATTGATGATGCCAAATCTAGCACACCAGTCAGTGTATCCAAGAATTGTACCAGTCTCAATGTTGCTTGTGGAAGTGCATTGCCATCTGTGTTTATGAACAGCGGCACTCCCCCGCTATCCCCACGAGGCTCACCTGGGTCTCCTCGTTTCTCCAGGCAAAAAGCAAGCCCTTCCTCTCTACAGTCTCCTCTGAAATCAGTCAGGGAACCAAAGCGTCAACTCATTCCTCAGGTTTGATTTTTATATCTTACAAACAACAGGAGAAAAGTACTTCCTTGCTTGACAGTTGACATTAATCTTTTTATATATAGTCACAGTCTTGTTGAAACTAGATTGTTGTAGCTTTCTAAGTAGATGCAGAACCATGAGAACAAATATAATAGAGACTACTTTCTTCGTTTAAGTAGAAACCTTTTTAACAAAATCCGATTTAACATGTTACATAGTTGAAGGGTTTAGCTAATAGTGTTTAACATTCTTGTTTGACCCTTCTGTGCCTTGATATGTTATGCAGTTTTACTTCCAACATGGGCGTCCACCTGCTAAAGAACTAAGGGAGCAATGCATATCCATGGTGGATCAATTTTTTAGTAACTATATAGACGGACTTCATATGGATGGTGATGTTTAAATTAAACCTTTTTTTCTACAACACAGTCCTGTTCTGTAAGGATCAGACAAACAGTTGATCTTACAAACACATGCTTGTTATTGTTCAATTGCAGAATTCAAATCCATTACTAAAGAAGTCTGCAAGCTGCCTTCTTTTCTTTCTCCTGTACTATTTAGAAAGATAGATACGAGTTGCACCGGTATCATTACAAGGTAACTCATTGTTTACTTTCTTCTCATATGAACAATAGTAGTCAAGTGTATATATACACAGGTATTCTTGTAATTTAATAATAGAACACATTGGTCTGCATTTCCAGATTCACGCTCAGCTATTTTTTTCCCGTAAATTGCACACCCTTAATGGAAATGGACTGTGGCATAATAATTTTAATACTTGATTGTTATCTTTGGCTAGTATCGTGAAATGCATGATATTTGGTTCCTGAATATAATGTTTTTCTGCAGGGATGCATTTATCAAGTATTGGGTTGATGGACATATGTTGGCAATGGACTTAGCGTCACAGATACATAATATTTTAAGGCAGCCAGGTTGCAAGTACCTTAGACAGGTCTCTTTCTGATCCTTCTCCCAGTTCTTCACCGCTGTTTTGATTTGCTTACAATGATTATCGTCTCTCTTGATTTCTTTAGTCCACTGTCCTGAAGGCTTATGTATTTTTTTTTGGATTGGGGATAGGCTGACTTCAAACCAGTTCTTGATGAGCTTCTGACAACTCATCCTGGCTTGGAATTCCTCAGAAATACACCTGAATTTCAAGAAAGATATGGTAAGAACTTGGTTTATAACACATTGATGTTTTGGTGTTTAATATCCATAGTTCTACCGGAATGTCTGTTTCATAAGTAGAATAAGACGGAATGTCTGTTTCATAAGTAGAATAAGACGTTCGTATGATTTCGTTCACACATATTTGATATTTTAAAACACGTTGATGAACTTGAAAGTGACAGCTCTAGCTTCCTCGTTGGCCTAGGAAAATCATTCTTCCCAATTTAATTCTATGGGCATTTTCCGTTAGAACTATCTTGAAAGTGATGAGATGACACTTGTACATATATAATATTTTCATGTGCGTACTGTTGTTATACATCTATTGACTAAACTTTTTTTTCCTGTGCTTGTTTCATTCATCACTGTATTCTATTCCGTCTTCCCAGCTGAGACCGTCATCTACAGAATCTTTTACTACATAAACAGATCAGGTACTGGTTGCATAACTCTTAGAGAGCTGAAGCGTGGGAATCTTATTGCTGCCATGCAACAAGTTGATGAAGAAGATGACATCAATAAAGTTATTAGGTGATTTTGTTTTCTTTTCATCATCTCTTTTTATGTACTTCAAAAAGATTTCAATTGCAATTTTATTTTATACTGAAAACCAGTTTAAGTTGTTTAAAAATTCATACTCAGAAATGAAAACCGTGTAGCATTGTAAGTAATATGGGTGGTGCGTAGCTCTTCATATTGTTTCTTAGTCCATATAACTCATAAGGGGAAGAAGTGTATTGGTAGTTCATATTGATACTTAGGCAGGACATCATGCATAATTTGACCATTCAATACGACATTTTCTTTGCTTTTCAGGTACTTCTCCTATGAGCATTTCTACGTTATATACTGCAGATTTTGGGAACTCGATGGCGACCATGATTTCCTTATTGATAAGGAAAATCTCATCAAATATGGTAATCATGCTCTTACCTACAGGATTGTCGACAGAATATTTTCACAGGTTTGCTCCAGATGTTAATATGTTACTTAACAGTCTCTTTTTCGAAACTTAATCGTTGTCTTATGGGATGTGTTTCATTCTCTCTTTATTGAAATTACGGCTGTTTCTCACTTAGGTCCCTAGGAAATTTACAAGCAAAGTTGAGGGGAAGATGAGTTATGAAGATTTTGCATATTTCATTCTCGCTGAGGAGGATAAGTCATCTGAGCCTAGTCTTGAGTATTGGTACACGTCTCTTCCCTTCTTTTCTTTTGTCTGTAGCGACTTCTCTTCAGCCAATTTTTCCGTTGGCTGCTTAGCTCAGTGTATCACTATAAATGTATAACTGCTGAGCCAAAACTTGTGGTATATGTGGCCTTCTTGATGGAACAATGTGTACCTGAGATTTTGTATTCACTATACATTAAATAGTACCATTATTTCATGAACATAAATTCACATATTGGAACTAAGTCATTTGTCTGCGTAGCGATCTGTAGCTCGTTTTTCATTTGAATCTCATGAACCTAGAATGCTTTCTATTGAACCGCTGATATGAGGGCATGCCTTGCTGGTATGCTTATTTATCTCCCATGGATGTTAAACACAGGATCTTGGCAGCTTTTTGTGTTTTTCCCTTGATATTGATCAAAACCATATTTACAGGTTCAAGTGCATAGACCTGGTTGGAGATGGGGTGATCACTCCCAACGAAATGCAATTTTTCTACGAAGAGCAGCTGCATCGCATGGAGTGTATAACCCAGGAACCTGTACTCTTTGAAGATATCCTATGTCAAATATTCGACATGATTAAACCAGAGGCAAGTTTGAACCATAACATAGTCTTTGGATATTCCTGGTTGTTCTGTTTATTTTTGCTTTTTTGAAACATCAATTTGTTAAATGACTCTTTCAGAAGGAGAACTGCATCACACTCCAGGATCTGAAAGCATCTAAACTTTCTGGAAATATTTTCAATATACTCTTTAACCTGAACAAATTCATGGCATTTGAAACTCGTGACCCGTTTCTCATTCGGCAGGTAATCCAAGTTTTTCTGTAGAGTTTTCTTCCCTCTATGTTATTCAATCCTTGGTTTGATATCTGTTGACAATGTGTTAGATTTAGCTAACCCAACTTCTACCGCAGTCGATTGTAGCTGTTCCAATCCGTGCTACTTCTAAATCAAGTTTGTTTCTATTTCACAGGAACGCGAGAATCCAACATTGACAGAATGGGACCGATTTGCTCAGAGAGAGTATGTGCGGTTGTCAATGGAGGAGGATGTGGAGGAAGTCTCGAATGGGAGTGCAGATGTTTGGGATGAACCACTCGAATCTCCATTTTAAGTGACTCATAAGAGGTACGTTGTTCCACACTGCTCAGCATTATAGTTCCAAAAATATCAATGTATGTATGAAATGGCGAATTCATGTGTAACCAGAGAGATGCTCCCATGAAAATAAAGCTTCTTCCTTTCCTTAAGACACTTTTTTTTTTTTTTTTCCGTTTTGCTAGTTTTTTGGTATCAAGAAGAAAAAGATGTTGGATCTTCTTAGCCCGTAACAGTCTCGAGATCGTCTCGCGGACAAGCACGAAAGCCTGTCCGTTCCACCCAGAGATTGCGTCTACGAGAGTTCTCCCACGACGTATGGGCTGTGTTATTTCGTGAAATATTTTTTCTTGCTTAGGTTTGTTCAGGTTGGACCTTTCTTCAATCTGTGTATATTATTTATATACGCCGGTTTATAGTGTTTTGTGGAACCAACAACAACGGTTTAATAATTTAAATCAAAAGAACTATG
>NC_025695.1:33565873-33575469 GCF_000633955.1 Camelina sativa
TTTTTTTTTTTTTTTTTTTTTTTTTTGGAAGAAGAGAAGGGTACAAATCTTGTTACTTGTTTTACATGTTCAAATATTTTCTATATGCTTATTTTGTCATCAGCAATTTTGTGCATATGATATTCAGATTATTTACTCATTCCAGTCTTTGTTCATCAGTCCACATAAAAAAGAACAAACATATTGAAGCTGAAAAATGAAAATCATGAAAAGGTGATGAAAATTTCCTTTTACAAAAAGTCGCTACAGACAAAAGCCTCTAAATATTCAGATTTTTGCCTAAGTTTTTTTGAGAAAAGTGGGCATTTCTTGCCAAAATCCCTTTATTTTACTTTACTAAAGTACTCTGAAGGGTTGGGAAAGTGATGGAAAGGAAAAATGTAAAAACTGGAGTAATAAGTAAATAATTTTTGGCTACCTTTTTTTTTTCAGCTTAACGTTTATGGATGTGGTAGGTAATTTTGTTGGTTGCAAATACCAATACCATAAATAACGGGAAAAAATTTCAGAGTAGTCATTTTTAAAAAAAATATTTCATCTTCAGAAAATGCAATCAATTATACAAAGACGATCAATTTAACATTTTCCTAACATTTAGAGGCTTTCAATGTCTTCGATGAGACTGTAAGAGATGTGTAAACTAATCACACCCGATATATATCTTGTTGATTGATTGAGACCGACACTGATAAATTTTGTTTGCAATGGAAGAAAAATCCAATACCGGTACCTTATACTTTTCATTTTCATATTGTCTATGGCTGAATGACAAGCATGAACTAGAACCAACTAGTTCGTCATCGAGTCAAACTAAAACGTCACTAAATAACCATATTTAAATGCAGTTATTATTATAATTATTCAGTTAATGAAGTCAAGTTAAATAATGCCTTAAATGATACTGAAAAATAATTGAATGCTTTGCAACTACATTATGATGACACGACACAAAAGTTTCCTAAAGTTAAATAAAAATCAAAATGGATAAGATTTTTTTTAACCTTATCCCTATTTTTGCCAAAAATATCATCTTTCGTTTTGAAATCTAAAAATTAAAACTCACGCGCCACAATGTGCGCGTTTAGTTTACTCTTTTTTTTTTTTTCTTTCGGATTACAGTTTTAGGATAAAATTACCAAAAAGCTCTTTAGGGTTTCTCAATTCGATACTAAAAATCTCACAATTTGGCCGAGTCAAAGAAAGAAATCGAGTGATCCGATTCCGGCGAGAGAGGAAGACGAAAACAAATGGCATCGTTTCAGGTGATGCGTTCTTCAAATTCTAGAAACTCGGATCTATCTCATCGTATCCCCTCTTCTTCTTCTTCTTCGTCTATAAGACCTCCTCAACAGCAGTTCATGCGAGATCTCACTATCGGCGGTTACTGCGGAAGAAACGACGGAGGTTTATTATACAGTTCTACTTCGATGACGGTTGAAGGTATTTTACACGATGCTTTCGCTTCAGATCCACCTGCACCGACGGAGTCATCGCTTCTAGACGCTTCGATTACTCTCATGGATGCTTCTCCTGCACCGACGACGGTTGTTTCTGATGCTGTGGATCACGGCGGAGGAGGAGGAACGGAGACGACGCGTGAGGGGAGGAGTGTTGATGAGGTTTGGAGAGATATGGTATCAGGAGAAGGGAAAGGTATGAAGGAAGAGACGCAGGAAGAGATTATGACGTTAGAGGATTTTCTAGCGAAAGCTGCTGGGGAAGACGAAGGTGGAGCGGCGGTTACCACGGATGATTTGGATGTGAAGATTCCGCCGCCGACGAATTACGGATTCGATCATTCTGCTCCGCCGCATAATCCGTTTCAGATGATTGATAAAGTTGAAGGTTCGATTGTTGCGTTTGGGAATGGTTTCGATGTTTACGGCGGAGGAGGAGGAGTAGGAGCTGGTGGTGGTGGAGGTGGAGCGAGAGGGAAGAGAGCTAGAGTAATGGTTGAGCCATTGGATAAAGTAGCTGCACAGAGACAGAGAAGGATGATTAAGAATCGTGAATCTGCTGCTAGGTCTAGAGAGAGGAAACAAGCTTATCAAGTTGAGTTGGAAACTTTGGCTGCGAAGCTTGAGGAAGAGAATGAGTTGCTTTCAAAGGAGATTGAAGATAAGAGGAAAGAGAGATACCAGAAGCTGATGGAGTGTGTGGTTCCTGTGGTCGAGAAACAGCACCAGCAGCAGCAACCACCGAGGTTTTTACGCAGGATTCGGTCTTTGGAATGGTGAAAAAAAGGTATAGACTTTTGGAGGATTTTTAGGATTTTAAGGTTTACTTTGTGTATGTTATGTGTGTGTGAGAGTGTAATGATTATGGTTAATAACTTATTATATAGATTGCATATGTTACAATACTTGATCTTGGGATGGGCACAACCTTTCTCTCTTCGCAAATAGAGTTTGAATCATTACGGTTCATGTTTGAGAAAAGAGTGAAGTCTTTTGGCAAAGTGAAGTGAGATTTTCCACTTTCTTGTTCTCTTGGCTTTCGATTTAGCAGAAGAAGTTGGTGACAGAGATGAGATACCTGTAAGGCTGTAACCACCCAAATTTCAGAGGTAATACACAGACTCGGCTCAGGAGTTCATTATTGTTTTAGATGAATTGAAAGCGTGTTGTATGGTAACAGATACTGATAATTTGCGACTCACACATCTTCGTGCTGCATAGTCGAGATAGTACCCACCGAATCGAGCTCTTTCATTTGGTTCTGAAGAGCTTGGTCTTTATTCCCAAGCCATTGAGCCATGTATGTGGAGGTAAAGCGAACAGAAGCACAGTGAACAGCAAAATAAATTCAATCTAGTATACCTTTTGGTGAACACTGAGAATTCAAGGGCACTCAAGACCACTGAAAGTATAGCCAAACCACAAAACGCCGGTTCAGACTTCAGACTGCGTTATCTCCAAAAAGCAAAACTGAATCTAGTATATCTCCTTCCTTAGTGCCTTTCTGAACCTGCTTCCTTGAAATTTGTCCGCAAAATCAACAACTTCCATAGGGCCTTTCTGAACCACTTATATGACTTCTTATATGAATTAATAGAGAACCAAACATGACCTGTACGTATCTGCCATCTGCCATTGTTCACCGGAGCAGTTACAGAGAATAGTAATCTTACACTGGAAGATTCGTGGCTTATTCATTAAAGGCAATGGATTTCATTCAGGTCTAGTACCTGGTCCGTTGATTGGTACCACTTGACAGGTTTGATTTTACTATAGATTTATATAAAAGGGTTCCATGTGGTCTTCTTGAATATGATGTGTAGTAAGCATACTTTTGTTCTATATACTTGTTTCTTCGTTGTTGATTCATAATTTGCAGTAGAGTGAGATGAATATGATTCTTAACTTTATTATAATTAGCAGTTTATAAATTGCGTATATTACAAATATCTCTCATTGTAGATGAGTTTGAATCATGCAGATAACAAAGAGACTTTCTAAATATTAGGGTTTGAGGACGTGGGATTCAGATGGTGGAAGAGAAGTCAGGGACGATGAATTACTAGGCACAGGCAGGAGCAGCGAGATCATCCTCTTCCTTGTTCTCTTGGCATCGTTTTAGCAGCTGAAGTTGCCGTCGAAGATGCAATACCTGTAATTACCCCAAATTCACCAATGTCACTCATCTGCCTGTATCCTAAAGATGAACTCGAATATAGTAACTCTCAGTATAGACTTAGGTTTAGTTTATTGTTGCTGCTCCTAAAGATTCGTATATATCCTCAGGATTAAAAAGATCTTATACATGTTCCACTAGAGATAGAACCGTGGCTCTTGACCAAAATAGAATTGGTAAATAAGTTACCTCTTCTTGAAGCAGAGTTGGGAGGGAAGCCACGGAAATGAGCTGCTTCATCTCTTCCATCAGAGCTTGGTCTTTGATCCCTGACCATGTCTGTGGAGGTAAAGCCAACAGAAGTGCAGTGAACACATCGTTTCCTGCTGGATAATTTGCTTCCGGACCACATTCACAGTCAGTTTTGGTTGATGGCACCAGTAGATCTACCTTTTGTTCATTCCCGTCACGCACCACAACTCCTGTCACCACCGTGCCTTCATCATCACCAGGACCTTGATGGGGAAACAAAAATTAAGAGCTGATATTGCTATTTACTAGTTCAAGTCCATTCAAGCCTGATCTAACAGGAACGTAAAAGGTCAACATTGTTTAAGAATAAACATAGCGTGATAGCGACACCTTTGATCTTCACACAAGTTTCCCGACAACAGAACTTCTTTGATGAGCATCCGGATAAGATTTCAGCTCCTTGGCAACAGGCCATTGCAGCAGTATATGTCAGACTGTCTTCATAACACACTGAGGATAAGAACTTATTGATGTGTTTGAACAGTTCAGTTTCGTGAACTTCTTTCAGCACCAATTCCTGCAGTAGATTAACTTAAGATTAGACGATTCAAAGTCAAGAGCATCCAAAGAAGAGCAAGGGTATCTTCGGAAAATGAATCAACGATCATATTTTTAGAGGAAAAAGAATGCGTCCTACTTCAAATAATGCGTCACACAAACCAACAATTCAGAGAGATGAACAAAAGTGCTAATCATCAGTGAGAAAAATATACACTTTTACTGTAATTGTATCATATATAATAACCAACAGCTCTACGCAAAACAAAGTGCAATGATATGGTCTTTTCCATAGCGTCATTTTCCCATTAGTCGGTGTTCTTCAAAGGGATGAAGGGTTATTTTCATGCAACTTTGGGTTTATGTGACATTGATGAATCTATACTACTGAATACCTTAAGGTTCAACCTCGATTTCTCCTCTGCGCTGAGATGTTTGTTGGAGTCCTCTGTAATTCGGATCTCAGCCACCCATCTGATGAATTGGTTGAAATTGGATGGAAGAGACTTGAACACAACTGATATGATTTTTTCCACAGAATCTACATCCTGTGAACTTACAAGACGAGGAACATCTTCCTTCAAATACTTGGCTGTGTCGATCCAGCTTTCATCCTTGCAGCTCTGGTATATATATGAGCAAATTTAGACCAATCTACAAGTTTTGTATTACCAAAATACCCATGATATGTACTAAGGATCTGAAGTTCACTCAATACACAGGGAGGAAATGTTTTATAGTTTTGAGCAAGGTGATTCACATTCACATCAAAGCAGTAAAGGTTGTGAGTGAGAAAAATGCATTAACAGAAGCAAAAAAAGGAAAAACAAACTATTAACAAAACACGAAGAGAACCATATCGCATCCAACATACCAGAGTATATAGTAATCCAGGTTCTCTGTGAGGTCTAGATATGAGCATGAACCTGGGAACAACAGAGAAAAACATCAGACCATATTCTACAGAAACAATTACATCCATGATACAGTTAAAAACTTATGAAAAAAAAGATAGGAAATGATTATGTACCCTCTGTGTTTCCCTGTAGACTTATCAATGCTGTCCATAGCTTCCCAAAGAAGTTCAAGAGGAACCCAGTGAGGAGGATACTTGAAACGAGCGGTATCAAGAATCAAAGCCATATCTCTCTCAGCATTATAGCCACCAATAGGTGAAAAGTGACCAGACCCAGTCTGCGATAAGATTCGTTAGAAATCCTGAATCAACATGGCAAGATCATTAAAAACGTTACAAAAATTTACCACAGAAGTTACCTGCTTAAACACGCCTCTGTGATACGTTGAGATCATATGACAGTTCTCAGAACGAGTGCATTTCTCGACCAATTCACGGAATTCGTCAATGCTGCTCTGACTCGTTCGGAAAGCCTCAACTTTAGCTCCAGAACAATGAGCCAAACAGACAACTTTCCCAAACGAGATACCCTTTTCCTTAACTACTTCAAGTGGCTCGCAGCAGTCAAGCATTGATTCATCAAACCACCTCCAAGGCCCTATTCTCCATATCATTAAACTAATGTGAGTCATCATCTACCCCTACAACATATCATGCTTCTCTAATACAAAAACATTATTAATCTCTATAGTCATACCTTTCCATTTACGACCAGGATCAATAGAAAGAGCATTCAACACGACTGCAAGGCTAGCCAAACCACAGTACGCAGGTTCAGACTGTGTCTGGAAATAAGAAATCAACCTGAAAAATCCTTCCATGGTTCCTTTCTGTAGCGCTTCATTGAAGATTAGCTGCCGCCACAACAAAAATAATAATCACAATTTCATAAATCGAGATTGGGGGAGATGAGATCGTAACTAATCGCGAAAACCCTAAATTTACAATCCGAATCCATGAAATACAATAAATAAAAACATGATCGATCCCAGTAAACGTACCTTGCCTTCGGCGGAAGAAAAGTCAATAGCCGGAGGAGAAGGAAGAGATCTCCGATATAAACTCGCCATAGCCATTTTTGCACGGATTGGTTTAGTGTCTATATATATATATATGTACAGTACTGAGAGAGATATTTACAGAGAACACAAAACACTTTTGTTCTGGAAGATTCGTTTAGTGGATGGATGGATTCGAAAAACAACGACACCAACTTTACCAACTCTCTCTCTCTCGTTTTAAAACTTTCGGCGTTGTGATTCGAAATTGGTACGACGACGATCCTTTAAAGTGACTTGTATGAAATTTGAGGAATGGTGTATTCAAATTGAGGAATGGTGTATTCAAATTGAGATTTTAAGTGACTTGTATGAAATTTACAAATTCTATGTTATTCAATCATGGATTTTTAAAAATCTATTAAAATTCACTGTTATTGAACTGATGATTTAAAAATCTACTTTAAAATCCACTGTTATTGAACTGATGATTTAAAAATTTACTTTAAAATCCACTGTTATTCAAAACAATTTTGCACTGTTATTCAAAACAATTTTGTGGATTTGGATTTTAATGATTTTTAGGATTCTGGAGGATTTGAGAGGATTTGTTTAGTTAAAAATACAAAAATCTAAGGAGGGTGTATTCAAACCATGATTTTGGAGAATTTGATGGGATTTAGGAAATTTAGAATTTTGATAGATTTTAGAGAAGTTCACATGATTTTCTGTGAAATTCTTTCAAATCCCACCTAAAACCATGAGATTTGGATTTCTGTATTTTTAACTAAACAAATCCTCCAGAATCCTAAAAATTATTAAAATCCTAATCCACAAAACTGTTTTGAATAACAGTAGATTTTAAAGTAGATTTTTAAACCATCAGTTCAATAACAAGAGATTTTAATGGATTTTAAAATAGATTTTTAAATCATCAGTTCAATAACAGTGAATTGTAATAGATTTTTTAAAATTCATGATTGAATAACATAGAATTTGTAAATTTCACACAAATCACTTAAAATATCAAGTTGAATACACCCCCTAAATCTCATGGTTTTAGGTGGAATTTAAAATTTTTTTACAGAAAATCATATTAATTTCTCTAAAATCTATCAAAATTCTAAATTTCCTAAATCCCATCAAATTCTCCAAAATTATGGTTTGACTATACCCCTTCGTTTTGATGTCAATGCTCTTTCTCTCTCACTCACTTGGTCAAATCAAAACGTGCAAAAGCCGTTAGTGATCCATCAAACCCATCTGGTTCGGTTCGGTTCGGTTTTTAGTATGAAACCGACATAAGGTATTTCTTCACATTTGATTGTATGAATTGGTTTGATCACGCTATTAGTATTTTGAGTGGTATACTGGTATCCTAGCAATCAAAAGATAAGGACTCAGCTAGATTTTTTTAATATTAAGAGTTTTGATTTCCTAGAATACTAGCAATCTTTGATTATATGCACCAAGTAGAAAAATTGTCCAAATGCATGGACATGAAATCTTTTATGTTGCAGTTTTGGAAAACTTTTTTCTTTTTTTTTTTTTTTTTTTTTTTTTTTGTCAAACGCAGTTTTGGAAAACTATATGAACAATTTTATTGAGAAATTTAATATTTTGCAAGTATCTTTATTATTTTGTTTGTATGTGTTTCTCTATTATTTATAAGTACATTCATATTTGTATCATGTAATGTTTTCTACTTTTATTTGTTAATATTGTGTATAATATTATTTTAATGAACATTTGTATTTTTATTCATGAAAGCTGTATCATCATAAGTCATAACATATTAATGTTGATTATTGAACTAACGTGTGAAGAGCTAAGTAAAATATAAATCCTTTCAACAGTCCCGGCCCAAAGAAATTGAAGGCATTTCGGCAAAAAAACTTTTGGCCTTTTATCACTATAATTTGTTGTTTTTTTTTGGTAGGGACTATAATTTGTTGTTTACTATTTTAAATTAAATTTTGGTGTTTTATTATATAAAAAAACAAAAAAAACAAATCATCATTTCGCATATAAATCATCCTAGAAAAAGGAAGATATTTATTGTCACACATATCATTCACATATTGCATCATCTCTGTTTTGATAAAGAAAAGATGGTTTGTTTTACATAACCAAAAAACATTAAATCGGCCATGACTTAAAGACATTGTAATTGCTTATATAGATTAGATAGATGATGATTGCATCTGTTAGCGTAGATATCCTACGATTCTAGTATATCACATATAGTTCCGTGTATATTTGACCTTATCTTGTAACATACACTATATATATCTTATGAATACAATCTCTCCGATCACGGAGTTTCAGATTACATGGTATCAGAGCTTTTTCTTTAAACTTTTGATCCTCTTTTTTATCCGTCTTCATCTTGTGTTTTTCGTTTCTTCTCCTTCTTTTCTAGTTTCAATTTTTTTCCTGTTCTCTTCATCATGTCGGGACCGCTGGCCACTGCGACTATCACCGCAACCGCAACCGCTCCCGCGAATGATAAGCCATACGGAATCGCTCAGATGCTTACATACCCATTCAACTCGATCTCAAGAAGCTGAATTATGACGTTTGGCGTGACCTCTTTGAGACTCACTACAGCAGCTTTGGTGTCCTCAGACACTTTAATGGATCCTCTGCCCCGTCTCCCGACGATGCGAAGCAGTGGAAGGAACGTGACGACCTCGTGATCGGAGTTTCATCAGATTACAGCGTCATCTCTTTAGGCGGAATTGATGAGATTCTTGTGGGAAAAGGAAAAACATTAGTAAATAGAAAAATAATGCACACTGAAACACTGCAATGGGGATTCAATTTAGATTTCCATAAACATCTTACATCTCTAGATGAAACGTCTTCTTGGTTACAAGACAAGATCATGTTATAAACAAGACTTTTGATTACTCATGATTAGGGAAGGTTATCAAGTCGTCGTTGGTTTTAGGACTGAAATTGTTATAAGCTTCTCTGTTTATATATTCCTATTGTGCTGGTGTTTTCTTGTTTTGCTTCCTTCATGTCTTCATTACAATTCAATTAAATTTTCTTCTAATTTATAAATTTCAAATACTAGAATTATGAAGTAAAAATTCTATTGTGCATAGACATATATATGTATGTATATTATATACCCAGCCTGCTGTACTTAGAACCCTCTATCCCAACCAATATGGGCCACAATGTTCCATATTTGCAATTTGCAGCTGGCTGTGCTATAAACGAAAATTTTCAAAAATTACAGATGAACAAAAATTAAATATAAGAATTTAAAGAACTCACCAAACCTTGAG
>NC_025695.1:33575494-33631105 GCF_000633955.1 Camelina sativa
AAAAAAAAAAAAAAAAAAAAAAAAAAAAACAGACTGTATTTTAATTTTAACAAAACGTTCAATAAATATGAGAAGCTTGAGTTAGAAAAATCAGTGAAAAACTAATGAAGTAAGTGTTTTTTTTTTTCGTATAGTATAAGCAACAATTGAAGTTGAAGAGTCGTCATTAAAACTTTATTGACCTATATGCTATATAAATCAAAGAAATGGTCAAATGGATAAACAAAAAATTAGACCTGACTGGTTTGATGATTGCAGTTAACTTCAATGCCGTGAATTACATACGATGGGCACCAGAACGATCGAACAGAACCAAACTCATCGCTGAGGTTAAGACCAAACAAACACGGAACGTATATAAAAAAATTCATGTTCTTGATTTACCCAACCAGTATTCAAGTATTGGCCTTTCAACATCATCATCATCACCCACCCTCATACGAACTTATTGAGATTTAAAGCATCAAACACAAATTAACCATTTACTAAAAATGGAAAGAAAAATAAAAACAATTAGCAAACGCAAATGGCATCATTACATCAACCACATCTAAAAAGTTCATTCTCTTAAAATGAAACAGACACAAAAAAAAAAAAAAGGTCTGAAATTTTCCTAATTCCTGTTTAAGATTTCTCATGAAAAGTCTCAAGTCTTTAACCAAATTAGCAAAGCAGAGATTAACACAGTAGTAATCAAAAACTTTACAAACTCAAAACAGAGATTGCTTTTTTAATCAGTTCATGCAAGAAGAATCAAACTGTACCAGATTATTACCAAAGGGACTGATGATCGCAACTTCATCTGCTTCTCATTGTCCAAACGAATCGGATCTAAAGATTTTATCATTGATCATGTTTGTTCATCATAAGAAAGATCAGTAATAACATCAAAATAAATAAACGAAAATTTCAGAAAAGAGAGGTTAAATCTGGATTCAGTTTTTTCAAAATTTAAAGCATAGATTTGGCTAATCGAAACCATAACANCCTGTTTAAGATTTCTCATGAAAAGTCTCAAGTCTTTAACCAAATTAGCAAAGCAGAGATTAACACAGTAATCAAAAACTTTACAAACTCAAAACAGAGATTGCTTTTTTAATCAGTTCATGCAAGAAGAATCAAACTGTGCCAGATATATTACCAAAGGGACTGATGAGAATCTCAACTTCATCTCCTTCTCATTGTCCAAACGAATCGGATCTAAAGATTTTATCATTGATCATGTTTGTTCATCATAATAAAGATCAGTTATAACATCAAAACAAATAAACGAAAATTTCAGAAAAAGAGGTTAAATCTGGATTCAGATTTTCATATTTTAAAGCATAGATTTGGCTAATCAAAACCATAACCAGATTTTACAAAATTCCAATTAAAAACCCTAAACATATTTCTGAGTCAATTTCTTTACATTGAAAAAGAAAAAAAAAAGAAAAAAGAGTGAGAGAGAAGGGGGAACGTTTCTGTGTTAGCCCGTCATGTTATTTAAAAGACAGACCAATCACATAGCTCCACATGGATTTACGGCATCACGATTTAAGGAAACGGGCAAGCTGTGAAGGGTTGACGATACCGGGCAAGTGTGCGCCATCTACCCGGAGTATGTTAGCAACCTCCACATATCTCCTCCGTTTATGATGATGATCACTCGGCTCTACTACATCATCATGGCTCGGCTTAGTTTTTCTCGTCTCAGTTAATTGGGCCGTAAATGGGCCGGCTTGGGCTCGAGCCGGATTCCAGACTTCTCCGAAGAGTGTGCCTTTGTTGAGAAACTCGTGAGCCAAGTATCCGGCTAAGAGTTGGTTCGAACAACCCGGCTCGGCTACGGCGGCGGTTGTTGGAGGAGGGATGACCGGAGTTTTCTTGAGGATAGATTTAATCGGCGGCGGTGGTGGATTTTTAACGGCGGTTACCGTTTGTTTGCCGGCTACGGCGCCGGAGATAGCTCGGCGTGGGGGAAGACGCATTGTTTTTGTATTCATGGCTGTTTTCTATTGGGTGCATGCCACGTCAGCAATGGATTTTTAAAAATACTTTTACTGCGGTGAAACAGTAATTAATTCTTAAATAACAACAACAACCCGAGATAGCTTTTTATATATTTATCTCTTTTTGTAATTCAAGAAATAAATAAAATTAGAGAAAGAGAGAGAGAGAGAGAGAGAGAGATGAGACGATTTGAGGGAGAGAAGAAGAAATGAAAGGACAAGGGGATTTGAAGTAGGGTTCGGACAATATATAGAAGCCTGACATTTAAAGTACCCTTTAAAATCTCATAAATTACAGCTAAATACCATCTATGTGGCAATGACTTTTTTGTCCTTTTTTCTTTACCACATCTTCTAATTTAGGTTACCAATAGAACAAGTAAGGGAAAAACAAAACATTAAAGAGCTTTTTGGGGTAGAAAAAAAAAGAATCTCCTTTTTTTATTTTTTTTTCTTTTAATTCTCATAAATATGAGTAGATTAGATTCTGATTTTATAGGTTTTCAATTTCATTACCAAATAGTTAAAGTATATAATTATTACACAAGACCTAATATAAGTTATTTTCCCTGTTTTCAACTGAATATTATATTGAATTACATTAGAAAAATATATGAAATCTTAAATAGTATTCCAAATATTAATTTAATATTTTTTGGATTAAAAAATAAAAAACTGGATTTAAAGTGCACATGCTCTATCTCGCAACACAATTTAATTGTATATTACATCATTAATAAAATTAAAATTTAATCATATACACTTATACCAATGGCTAAGACTTAATACTTTTCATATCAAAATAATATATGCATTATATCAATATTATATTACTTAATAGTAAAAATAACTGAAAAAAATAAAATGTAATTCTCAAAAAAAAAAACTAATATTATCTCATATTTGAAAAACTAAGACAACCTCATAAGAAATTATTTTCTTACAAAAAAAAAACGCTTTAACCATAGAACAAAGTTTAATTAATGGTGGTGTAAATGAAGAAACTATTTTGTTAGGAGACAATTCATTTGTTTTTTTTTGGTAATGGACAATTCATTTGTTTATATAGAGGTAAGTATTTACAATCATTTTTATGTAAGGGTTAATAAATTTATACATAATGTATTAGAATCATCTTTATATATTTTATAATCATTTAAAATTCTTTATAGTTATCTTTATAAATTTTTAACTTGTTAAAACAAAACTTGTGTATTATACATAACAAAATCTCTAATATATCAAATTTGACACGTGTCGCGATCACATGAGTTACTAACTTTGAAAATCAAGCTTTATATAATAAGATAGTTATAGATTTATATTATGTTAATTGATTTATGTTTAATATATACTATAACAATAAAAAATGAGGATTTAAAATTATCTATTGGTACTATATGAGAGCATATTGACAAAAATAGAAATTTTTCTTTTTCTTATAATTTCAAAGTTTATTTTTGATTTTTCTTGAATATTTTCCTCCCAATGCTAATAACAGTCTGAAACCTATATATACAATTCAAACACCAAGTATTTGACCTACATAATATCATTTCCTTAGAAATATGAAAACTCATGAGTCATAAAGAAGATTTGGCCGGCCACAAACCCATTTCATCTCTCATCGATCAAACATTATAACATTTTAGGAGATAAACATGAATCTTCCTTACCCAATTCTCAAATATACCCACTAGAAGCATCTGCATATACCCAATGTCCCACACAATTTTTGTTTCAAAGAGAATTACCCTTTAAAAGGCATCTCCATACACCTTTTATATGCATTCAAGTTTTAAAAAAAAAATTGACATCTTCTCTAACTTGTGCGATAAAAAAATTATTGTAAAACCACCACTTTAATATTTCGTGATCATAACGGTTTTCATTGATCGATCGACATGTCAGACATACATCCTCAAAATAGCAAAACATCGAATGCGTAGGATTTGTTTTGCCAGTGAAAACATTGTCAATGATACATTTGAGCGAATGGAACCCCTTATATTTGCCATTGTGCCAAGATATGTGGCAAGAGAGTTATGGCTGCACAAAAATATGCAACAAGTCATTATCCACAATAAAACTAGTCGGTTTGCAAAAGCCAAAAGCAATCAAACCTTAACCAATAAAACTAGTCGGTTCGAAAGCATTACACCATTAATCATCAACAAACATCCCTCGAGAATGTTTGAGATGCATAAGGTGTAAACCTAAGCAAAATAACCCGTAATGGCTTTTCCATTATATAGTGGACAGAGATATGATTAGCATGATTATCACGCAAATCTATTGGATCAAAAGATGAAAATGACTTTGGGTCAAGTAAAATCTTCTGACTGTTGAAAAAAATTATGTCTAGTTTTTAGCTATAAGGTTGTGTAGATAATAAGTAGATTGTTGTTCTATTGGTTCATGTAAAGAAGGAGCCTTAAGACTTTGAATTAGATATTCCCATCTAGTTAAGGTAGTCATTAATTCTATCATCTTATAGAATTATGGTGGTTTGTTTAGTACATGTCAAACTTATTGTAACATGGTAAATATGCTTGAAATTGAAATCGCCTTCATATAACCAAGGCAAAGAAAAAAAAAACAAGGCATGCAAGTTCAAAGGTGATGTTGCTGAAAATTCATAAGTTTTACCTATATAGATGTCATCTCTTGTTGATGATTAGAACTTTAGAAGAACAGGTTGCATGTATTTAAATTCTTACTGTTTCCAATCTCAACTTTGCAGGTAAGATACTACTTCTTTGTTGATGGAGGATTAATCTAATAGATGAATGACTCTTCCACAGAATAATTCGACCATCTTTAATAAACTGTAATTAGAGGTAAAGACGTAAAGTTTCATCCGTGATAGGTTCTAAACATGACATATTCAAATTTGAATCTTTTAGATACAAATGAATGAAGGGTTGATATTTGTTCTTTTTTTAATTATGACTATAAACTTTGAAGCCGTAATCATCCATATAAGTCTATAAATGCAAACCTTAACGTTATCATGCATGTGTGTCTTGCAAGTTCGTTGCGTGTACAATACAACTTTTTTTTTCTAATAATGGGCTATACACACAATTACACGCTAAAACTTGATAGTGTAACCAAAGTTTTCAAGGTTAAACTTTTCCATGAGTTATTTTTTCTTCTTTATCGTAAATAAAGCAGATTCTTAAAATTCTCTGGCAACAATTTTTTTAAAAAAAAGGCTGTTTTGTGTGTTTTTCTTAAGCAATCTAACAGATCTATATATAAATATAATCCAGTTCCAACAAACATAATGGATTAGTTATATATTTTTTATAAAACGAAAAATCAATTTTCTTAACCTCAAAAGAAAAGAAAGAAAAAAACTAAACATGATATAATTTAAAAATTAATATAAGTGCTTATTAGAAAACTCGTGTCGAAGTGTTTTTCAATCAAAAATATAATAATTTGCCCGATAAATATATATATGTCCCTTAAGTAAGTTCTTATATTCACATGACAGTATGACACTCAATTGAGAGTTGAGACAATTAAAGATGGAATTAATCAATTCACTCATTAATATTGGGGCCCTAACCTGTGGATACACTGGTGGACAGTATTTATATGGATTACTTTAATCATATAGAGTATATAACAAACAAATGTATTGCAAAACTATGATAGCAAATCAAAGGATAGTTTTTAGATTTATACAAGAAATCATTAATTTCGGGTAGTTAGGCGTCAGTTTGCCAACTCAATTAGATTTAATTTCATCCAACTGAATGATATAATAATAATGTCAATAGTTTTTTTTTTTACAGCAAAATAATAATGTCAATAGTTAAATAACAATAAACACGAAAAATGCATGCCTTTAATTTACTTCTAAGTATAGCAACGGACCTACTTTAAGGGACCATATATAACAATTGGTTTCGCGAATCCCTCATATCAAACACATGTTCAACCAAACCATGAAACACTCAACACCTTGGGCTCTTACACCTAACTGAGATGTTGTGTTCTCGTGCAAAAGTTATTACATTTTTATTCACAATCGGTGTTTATAAAACTTATATCTTGTTCAATGTTTATGAAATTTTTTGCCAAACAAAAGAATAATAAATCAATGTGGCTGCACTAAGTAATATACAGTTTCTTTTATTTTCTTTTACACTAGTTAATATAACTAAAATAGTACAATGGTATGAAATACACCTACTTATATTATTCTCGACGATCGTCATTTTCAACATTTTTGCAATATTATACATCAGGTCAAAAAAAAAAAACTTTCGGATCATTAGCCTCTGTCTGTAATCATTCGTTTCTAACTTCTGTAACTAGTTATAGTATTATTCCATTCGTAATAAATACAATTAATTCATCATATTCAATAGAATTTTTAATATGATTTCTAGTAAATACCGTACGTGTTTTTATTGAAATTATAAAAAAATATGATTAAAGTGAGCCTCTTCTAAATTTCTTGTTTTGTTATACATATATATATATATAGCCGTAGGAAACTTCGATTCATCTATTCAAATCTCAGGAAATTTCCATTCTATACACATTTTTTTCAAAATATGAAATATTGTCAGCCAAAATAAGAAGCATCTAGTGTTTGTCTATATTATCTTTTTGGTTATCTACGTAAATGGACTAAGCCAAACTATTATACGCGTCGAATCTTAGGGGCGTTATATTAATAAAGCCATCAGAAAAACGCGTCACATTTTATAGCTATTTTATAGTATTCTCTCTCTCATATTCTTTGAATTTAAAAAGCTTTGAATTTGTCTGCTTTTTTAAACTAAAACTGTTTGTTTGTTCTCCACGTATTCAATTCTTTCTTCCGTTAAAGTACGTCGAAGTGAATAGTGTGTGGTATTTGAATTGGTCTCATGGGACATGCAAAGTTCTTTCTATTGTTTTCTTTACAAATTTTTTACTATCTTCTATTAACTTTGTAAAGTGAATTTCTCAGTAACCAAATAAAGTGTACAAGTCAGTCTTTATATAGACTTAGCATAGGTTTGAGCAAAAGGAAACTCTTAAGCCTTATTCACTAACTAACTATATAATATATACATATAGTTTAATAGACCCTTCTCAAGCCGAATTGTTTTGCGATGTAAAGAAGCTTGACACAAACAATCGATTAAGAATAGAATGAAAAGATCCCGAGTGCAGAGGTTTAGTCAAGATATCAGTCAGCTGATTGAGGTTAGACACATGTAGAACCTTGATAAAACCTGCTTTCACCTAATCTTTTGTGATAGGACAATCGATTTCCACATGTTTGGTTCTCTCATGGAAGACTGGGTTATTGGCAATATGCATTGCTGATTTATTGTCACAAAAGAATTTAGCCGGAGTAAATACCTTTATGTGTAGATCTTTCAACATTTGATTAAGCCAAAGAAGCTCCTTAGTCGCAACTGCCATGCTCCTGTACTCTTCTTTAGTACTACTCGAGCTAGCGACATCGTGTTTTTTAGATTTCCAGCTTATTAGAGAAGAACCGAGAAAGACGCACACAACAGACACTGATCTTTGTGTATATGTACATGTTCCCCAATCCGCGTCAGCAAAACCGTTGAGACATATTTCAGAAGATTTTGAGTAAAACAAACCCTGTCATGGATTGTTCTTTAGGTACTTCAGTAGGTTGTGAGCTGCCTGTAGGTGAACGTCAGTGGCAGAGGAGAGAAATTGGCTTAGCTGATTCACTGCATAGGTTATGTCAGGACGAGTGATGCAGATATACAACAACCGACCAACAAGTTCTCTATATGGTTTTGCATCCACCAAAAGAGTTCATGTTTCTTTACTCAACGGTTCTTTCGGATCCATAGGAACAGCTTTAGGCTTACATCCTAATAAACCTGGATCCGCCAGCAAATCCAAGCAGTATTTTCTTTGGCAGACCGAGATTCCTTCAGAATTTCTAGCTATTTCAAGTCCTAAGAAAAATCTGGCAGGTCCTAAGTCTTTTATCTTGAACAGATTAGCCAACGCTGCCTTAATAGACCTAACAGCCTCATCACTATCACTTGCTATAAGTATATCATCAACGTAGACCAAAATAGCAGTGTAGGAGGTACATGTGTCCTTCAGAAAAGTGTGTTATCAGCATATGACTGCTCTTAACCCTCATCAGTAAGAGCCTTGGATAAACATTTATACCACTGTATGTTTCAAATCTTATATAATATTAAATAAATTTTCACATATCACATCAAAAAAACTTATTCTTTTAGAGTTAGGCAAAGTCAAATAAAACTTTCACAGATTAACCACTACCAAAATTAAGACAAAAATGCCTCTGAAAAAACTGTTTTCGTTTGGTTACATTAATCAATTATAGTCTACTAAGGAATTATGAACTAGATAAAATAATATATTTCTCGAAAAAAAAATGATAGAAGAACAACTGAACAAGAGAAAGGGGAAGTTGAAAAGATTGTCTATAATGTTAAATTGAAATGATATGTTATATGCTTTATTCAGTAAAAACGATTCTAATTTATTGATCTTTTTGCCTATTTTATAGTTACAATCTTCAGATTTTTGCGTTTGATACAGAAGACCATTTCTTAACTCGAACACTTGCATTTTGTGCCAACAAATTTGAAATAGACAATGAAAACAACTGTGAAAAAAACATATTTGAAGTAAATCATATAAGCAAACCATAGCAACAAACAACAAATTTGAGTTACCTCTTTCTCCCAATCACATCTCATAGTAATAAAAATCAATATCAATGTCTGAACCGCGGTCCCTCCGAATATCATACCCGCCCAAATGATGCTAATTTGATATCAAAGAACTGTAAAAATGTTATAAGCATAAATCACAATATACGTAGATTAACCTTCAAATGATGCTAATTTGATATCAAAGAACTGTAAAAATGTTGGCTTTACCTTGACACCAAACTTGAAAATCCATCCCATGACAAATCCAAGTGGAAGTCCAATGCAATAGTAACATCCCAAATTTATAAATGCTACTAATGATTGCCAACCCGAACCAACTGCAACACCTAATATCAAAGTCAAAAGTCATCACACAATGGTCGGGCGGTTCATTTTGGGATTAAGGAAAAACAAGTTAATCTGTTTATGTGGTTTACCGGAAAGAACTGGTTGGACAATGTTGAGAAGAATCCCAGAAGCTAAAAGAACAGAGAGATTATTGACTGCTTTTAAGACAGTTTCACTTGAAGAGAAGATCCAACTAATGTGGTCAAGAATTTAAGAAATATTATAAGCAGTGTAAATATTGTTCCAGTGATTAACGATTGTGTCACTGATATGATCATTGCAAATCTTGCTCTTTTGCCATTTCCAGCTCCTAATTCATTCGCCACTCGTACCCTTAAAAAATAGGTAACCATCATAATAGTTAATGTTATCCATATGCACAACGAAACTAGCAAAAAGCAATTTGTATAAAAGTGAATGATAAATTTCGATGATCCATCATTCATTTTTTTTAGAGAATACTAGCTGAAGAACGACATATTATGCATAAGTAATTCTATAAACGATTAATTAGAAGCCATGAAACTATCAACTATTCTAACAAGATCTAACGGGTCTTTTCGATCATGAATAACATAAACAAACTAAGCAAAACTGAAAGTACAATGTGTGCGATAGTTAAAATGAGAGATTAGTTACCCGGTCCCCGCGAAAAAAGCATCTCCAAACCATTTATGGACATGCTGTCGATAAAAATGTTGTAGTTATAAAATTTGTACAGAGTAATGTACAAATAGGAATATGATACATATATTTGACGTACCATATAGAGATAGAGTCTACATCAATTCTTGCATTCTCCAAATTTCCAATCATCACAATTAATATCCTATAATACCAATTCTCCAAGCTGTACATATCGAAAAAGTAGTCGTAATTAGAAGTTGTGTTCTCATCTATAAACCAAAAAATATATAAAAAAACGACACTAGTGGCGTTTTACGAATAATACCAAACCACGATTGACCACACAACGTTTCCAACGCAGTCGGTCGCCATTCCAATCTACATTAAACACATATATAAAGTTACTTTCACGAATGATCCCAACATTATAAATTTATAATATAAGCTATATAAAACTTGTTCTTGGAGTATACAAAGAGGCTATAGTTGAAGTCGATGATGACATTGTTGACGATGGAGATGGAAGCGAGTTCGAGCTCTCCGAGGTGGCCAGCAAAGGCCTGAGTGATGACAAAGATCAGGTTGGTCGTGACTCTAGTGAATATGGCTGGTCCAACGCCATAGCTTCTTGGTCTCAGTCCATATCTCTTTCTTTATTTCTCCGTCTTCCTCCTCCGCCACATTTTGGTCCTTTAGTAATAGAGGAATCCTTGCCTTCTCTGTGACAAAGAATAAACCGCAACTCAATCACAAAATCAATACGCAACCAAATCCAAATCAATACTCAACACCAACGAGAATCCAACGTTCATAAAACGCAGAATCCTCTAATTCATCTTGTAAGAACCTCTCAGGGATCTTCACAGAGGATGAATCAAAGTTACAAACCCAGAACTAGAGAGAGAAAGCTAAACTCTAACAAACTTTAACAACAATTTCATTCTAATCTTGTAAATCGATAGTTTTCTCCCTTTAAACTTCAGCTCTTCTTATTCCATCGTGGCCGTTGATGCTATCTTCCCTTTATCACCGTCCACGTGTCTCACTTCATAAACTCTCTTTTCCTATATCACTCTGCAACTTCTGATTGGTCGTCTCTCTCTCCCATCGCTGATTTTTTGTGAACTAAAACAATAAAATGAGTAGAAGAAAGAAACGTGATAATATATTACGATGCGGCAAACCTAGAACATGATCGATTCTGCTTGTTTGTTTTCAACTTATAAAACATTTAAATACATTAAAATAGTACGATTAACAAATTCTTTAAGCAAGAAACACAACGTGGCACGTGATGTTTACTTTCTATTTATTGAAATATATTATTTAATCATACTTATTTTTATAGAAAATCTGATTTAAACAATACGAAATATGACTGGTGCGAGTGTAGAATATTCTTTGTTTTACAAATAAAAACAAATCTATATTAACTTATTTTTGCTAATATTGTTTAAAGTCAAATTAATTTTTGATATTTTTTCTACGAATTGAAATTAAATTATAACATTTTATACTAAATTTACATCGAACATCTAAAAGAACACATATTTTAAAACATACAATAATTTGTAAACGATATTCTCTGTTTTATAGAACGATAATTAAGAAGAAAAAAATATACTACATAAAAACATACTCCTTCTATTTCAAAATATAAGATGTTTTAGAGAAGTTTTATGTTTCATAATATAGGATGTTTTTAAGTTTCTATGTAACTTTTATATTATTTTAGCATTTTATATTAAAATGTATTGTTTTTAATTGATTTAACATGTTAAAAGTAAAGACTTTTTAGTCTGCGTGATTTAGTTAAAACATCCTATATTTTGAAACGGAGAGAGTATCATTTATATCTCTCAAAATCAAATGATATAAACTAGTCAAAATCTCATAGTGGGAGACAACAACAACTACAAACTATAAAAGAAAAAGAAAAGAAAAAAGTAAGAGAAAACTACACAACTTACCTTTTTAATGCTACAATATGACTTCTATAAATGAATATTTGGATATCATTTCAACTCTGAATTAGTGTTTCATGCCAGTTAATATATCGATAACCAAATAGTTTTATAAATCAATAATTGAATAAGGATAGTGTGTAAAATACATTATTTTCTAAGTTCAACAAAATTAAAATTTCATGCACTTTGAAAAGCAGTACGTGAACATTGAATAATGACAATGTGTAAAATGCATATTCTTTCATTTTCTTAAGTCTATTTAGCTCATTGTCAGGATTGAACCAAAATGTCTCTGTTAAACTGACTCTAATTGGGTCAAGTTATTGTGATTTTACAAAGATAAAATAGAACAATATAATACGTAATTAGAGAAATAAAAACAAAACAAATTAAGAAACCATGATTGGGTTTGGATTGGATATTTTAGTATGGATACTCAGACATGGAACTACATATACGATCGACAGCCCTTAATTCAATTTTCATTTTTTGCCGCTAATCAATCCCACCCCCATTTTATCTCGTCCGTACATGTGTCTCATCAAGCTCGTCGTCGAAGTTAGTAGTTGTAAAAAAAAACTAAAAAAGTTTAGTGGACCGACCATAAATGGGTTTACGACGGCCCATTATCCCCAATTTAAAAAAATACTTATTCTTCTTTATTTATAAAGCAGTGGCCCACATAGTAACGGTCCAATTACACAGTCTAAAATGCGTGGGGTCAGACTTCGTAACGGTCATCTACTTTTCCTTTATTTTTTACCCCCACAAAATTAATATATTAATAAACTCAAATTAAAAAAGAAAAGTAAAATCACCGTAAAAAAAAAAGGGAAATCTAAATCCCTAAATTCAACAAGTGAGTCTCTTCAGCTCTTCTTCTAAAGTTGAAAGCTCAGTTAAAAAAAATCATCCATCTCTTTGTGATGTTGACTCTTTAATCAAGCAATCTCTTCAAAGGAATCTGTTATCTTCAAACTCTCTCGCTAGCTCGTTGAGGTTTTTAGAAGAGAATGGGTTGCTTACTAGGTTGCTTCGGTCGTCGGAAGAATCATCGTCGCCGTCAGAGACGTCGTGAATCTTTCCAACCACGTTTAAACGTAAGCTTCTTTTTTTTCTCATGGAAACAAATCTAGTTTTAGCTTCCATTTTTGTTGGGTTTTGTTTGATTTTAAGTAATTTATTTCGTTTTATGTAGAGAATCTCTGAAGGGTCTGCAGAGGATGTTGAGGTGAATCTTAAGGTTCCTGTTGTCGATGAAGTCCCAACAAAGTCTGTAAAGGATGATGATAGAGTTGCTAGTGTTGTGGAAGATGTGACTGTGGTGGAAGTCTCTAAAGTATCTGTAACTCCAATCACTGATGATATCTGGTAAGTATTGTGTGTTTTGTTCTTTTCCTGCACAGACTCATGTTATTTGTGTTTTGTGTTCTATCTAAACAGATTTGAATCTTTTATTTAAATTGCAGTGACAAGGTTGAGGAGAAGAAACACAGTCCGAGTCCGAGCCCGAGTCCGACTAGGAAGAAAGTGACTTTTGACACGAATGTCAAAACATATGAACACATTGTAGTAGATGAATCTGTTGAGTTCTTTGAAGAGAAGAAAGAAGAGGTGAAGACGTCGAGGCAGGCATCTGAGGGGAGTGATGTTACATCTAACTCGTCAGGGTCTTATCCTTCAAACCACAGATACCAGAATTGTAGAGAAAGTGATGATGAAGAGGAGGATGTAACGGATTGTGACGAAAGCGATCTAGATGATGATGATGGTGGGTTACTTGATGAAGACTATTATGATGATGATGGTGATAGTTATGATGATAAGCTGCACAACTGGGATAAACAAGTTTACACTGAGGAGATTGCAGATAACGTTATGGACATAGAGAAGATAGGAGAAAAGACTAATGCGAGTGCTAGAGACAGAAGCGGATATATCAACGCAGTACTGAACCCGATCGAGAATCTCAACCAATGGAAAGCTGTGAAATCCAAAGGAAGAACAACAACACAAACACATTCTCGAAAGGAGAACGCGGTTAATGCTTCCTTCAGCTTGGAGCCTCAACAGGTTGGTGAATTGTCATCATCATTCAGCTTGAACCGGAGATCAAGAGATGAAACTAAGAAACAGACAACTCAAGAAGTAGCTGTTGATGCTAGTCTCTCAACCTGGCTATCCACATCTCCGACGACAACCAGCGGATGCAGCAGTGTTGAAACCGCAATGTCAGAGAAGAAGAAACACTGGAAACCGGTTCAAAGCCACGACGAAAGACCTATATTGGGGGCATTGACTGCAGCGGAGATAAAACAGTTCTCAGCCACGAACTCGCCGAGGAAATCTCCAAGTAGGAGCCCTGAATCACCGATCATCGGAACAGTTGGTGGTTACTGGAACAATCACTCAATGGTCACTAGCAAGTACAGTCGAAGCTCTTAAAACTCGAATTCCACACATGTTTGGTTTACACTGATACTGTGAGTATAAGTTTCATTAATTTATTACCAAGTTTGCCTCTGTGAAATTATTTCCATCACTCTGTTTGTTTTTGTGTGTGTGGTGTGTCTTTGGTTGATGATTACCAAATCGTTATGTGTGTTGTGTAATGTGATTGGATTTATTATATTTCATTCTATTTGTTTGTATTTTTGTCTATTATTTAACATGTGATTCAAAGTATGAATTGTTTTTTCTCCTTACAAAACCCATATGATCAAACAAAGAACACCCAAATCGAAAAATAGCCCAAGCAAAATGGCTCAAAAGGGCGACTAGAAACGCAAACGCAGTAGCGGTGACTAATCAACAGTCGACGCCACACTGTTTCAGTAACGGACCAGTCTGTTTCGGCAAGAACGGATCAATCCTTACCCAAACCAACGAGAAGATAGACGCGAGAAGGATAGACCAAAGCACAACGATCGTCGGGGTTCTGTTTTGTCGACCCATCAAACCTTTGAGGAAAGGGTAGAGATGAACAATGACCCAAAACGCGAAAAACAGTTTCCCAAACAGCGGTCCCCAAGAACCATATCCATTGTTAATAGCGTCAGAGACTCCGGCTACAACACCGACCATGTTGAGGATGATGAGTGTGGTCGGAGGGATGAGAAGAGTGGTCCATTTGAAGAGGTAAAGATCTCCAAACTCATCAGCTTCGTCACTGGCTCCTTTTGACGTGACAGTGAAGTTAGTGTCAACACCGAAGAGGACTTTGAGAAGACCTTGAAAGACGGCGAAGAGATGAGCTGAGACACCACCGATGACCCAAAATTGCTCGTTACGCCAGAGGTCGTTGATGCTCACGCCGCTCCAACGAAGTTCTAAGATCGCCGTCGCGATGATTGATAAGAATAGAGCAAGGAACCATATGCTTGCGAAATTGTTTATCTGAATCAAAAGATAGCAAAATGAGTGTTGATAAAATTTGATCATTTCTTCGATTTGTGACAAATCAAGAACATTTAGGGTGGAAGTGTGAATCTTTAGATAATGAAGGGCTAAAAGAGTGAACTTTTATGAATTTTAAGATAGTGTTTAAAGGGAATTTTTGATCATTTTCTGATTTTGTGAGTTTGGTGGGGGCAAATCAACAACATTTAGAAACTTTCCGGGTAAAAGTGTAAAATTTTTGGAGTTTAAAATCTATCAAAATTCCAAATTTATTAAATCTCATTGAATCCTCCAAAATCATTATTTCAATACACCCCTTAAATGTAGGAATTATGAATTGGTTTCTAAAAATTTCTGCAAAATGTGATTTTTAATGATTTATGGGTAAAAGTGTAAACCTAAGGTGTAAGGAAAAACATAATGAGACTTACCGTTGGAATGATGAATTTGCCGGTGAGAAGACAAACGGCCGGGATAGTACAATATGCAAGTAGGGGAATAGAAGTGAAAGGATAGACAATGGTGTTGATGTAAGCAAGACGTTCAAGAATTTTAAGCTTGCCTCCCCAAGCATACCACAAAGGACAATGACGGCTAAAGAAGATTTCAACCGAACCGAGTGCCCATCTAAGCACTTGGTGCAACCGATCAGACAGATTGATAGGAGCTGATCCTTTAAAAGCTGGTCTTTTAGGCATACAGTAAACTGATTTCCAACCTCTACAATGCATTCTGAATCCTGTTAGAATATCTTCTGTCACTGATCCATAAATCCATCCAATCTGAAAAAAAAAAAAATTCAAATACCAAATGTAACATTAGAGTTCACACTCAAACCATTATCATTACCATAAAACTACATCATGTTGGTTATCATTCAAAAATAAATAAAAGGTTTGATAATATTGATTTATCAAATATATAGTTGATGAATTTTTTTGTTTAAATTAGAATCATATTTTTTTAAAATATAAATGAAATTTTAGAATCGAAAATAAAATTTTGCAAACTGATTTTTACTTGATTTTTTTTTAAACTAATTTTAGTTAATCTTTGAAATTATAACTCTAAAATGAAATTTCGAAAAATTATTAATATTTTGCAAACTAATTTTCACTTGAAATTATTTTGCTCATTGGTATAGCAATTCTGCAATATTAACATAATATAACCCATATATTACTACTATTTACCTCTTTGCCCCATTCAGTCTTCTCTTCGTAGCCACAGCTAATAACATGAATGGCTTCTTTGATCAACGAGCTCGTGTTCGTCGCCTCCGGCAAACCTCCCTTCTCCATCAACGTCGATGTAATAAACACAGGTGACATCCCAAACCTCTTCTCAAAGTTCTTCTGCGACATCAACGAAGATTTCTCAAGCTCATCGTATCCTTCAAGCCCTTCTTCAATGTCTTCCAAATCAAAAATCGCCTCCGTAGATCGCTTCCTCGTATAGCTGCTGCTCATCATCGTAGTGTCATCACTCTTCTTCTTGCTCTTCTTCCTTAGTTTAGATAACAAGCTCTTGATTCCTGATTTCTTCTTTGACGGATCTGATGATTTCGATTTGTGATGGTGACGGTTACCTCCGCCGCAGCAACAGCATAGCCACGACGGCCAACAGTCGCAAGTCATCTTCTTGCGTTTTTCCGATACCGGAGGTTCGTATCCGTATAGTGCTGGTCTGTTGAATACACATCCTGTTCCTACATAGACTGGTCCTTGGATCCCATCTAAGCCTCTCATGTTTATCTACAAGATTGACACAGATGTATATTAGGGTTTTGAATTTGAATTTGGGGGTTTTTGTTGTGGTGATGAAGATGATGAAGAGGCTTACATCGAAGAAGACGATGTTTCTGTTGGCGTATCGATCGTTGTGATCGATTCCATCGAATCTTTGAGGGAATTGAACATAACAAAGCTTTTTACCAAGCTGTGGATCCATTAGGAAGCACATTGATTCTCTTATGGCTTTACTGTTGTTGATGTAGTGATCACAATCTAGATTGAGCATGAATGGAGCATTTGTTAGCACTGCTGAGACTCGCACCTGCAACATTTCCCCAAAAGTTAGATTTGGTTTCTGACAGAGCCTTTTTATGGCTGGTTTGGTTTGGTTTACTTACCATTGCATTCATGGCTCCAGCTTTCTTGTGGTGTGCATAGCCAGGACGCTTCTCTCTCGATACATACACAAGACGTGGCAGTTCGTTACCGTCGATGTCGAATGCTCCTTCTTTTCCTAGATACACCTGAAACTCAAAAGTAGTTTTGTTTAGTTTCCAAGGTGGAATCTTTGATGGTATATCGGAAGCGTTGGGTTTTGAGGTTTTTGCAGTGACCTGAATCATCCCAGGATGATCACGAGTGTTGTTCCCAGGCCATGGTGTACCATCTTGCATCACCCAACCTTCTTCAGGCTTCTTCTGAGCTTTAGCTACTAAAGCATTGATCCTCACTTTGAATTCTTCATATTCCCTCTGCAAAACATGGATAAGTGTAAGTGAAGACCCGTCGTATGATTTTTAAAAGTAAAGATGTTTCTTCACTGACCTTCATTGCTCTGCGATCTTTGACGAATGTAGTTTGGACTTTATCCTTCAAGTAATCAATCTTCTCTGAGAAGTAAAACTCTGGAGCTCTTGGCTCGACATTGTACTTCTTGCAAAACGGAACCCATCTCCTTGCAAACTCTGAAGTTTCAGACAATGTATCGAACAGGAGCATCGATGCACCGTCATCAGACACATAGCAGCTCACCTTATTAACTGGGTAATCAACAGCTAAGATCGAGAGAATAGTGTTGGCTGTGATTATCGGAGGTTCCTTAAGTGGATCCACCGTACTGACAAACACATCAACTGGTGCAAGCTTGTTCTTTTCACCATCCCGTTCAAATCTCATTGAGAGACGGTCAAGGTATGTCTCTCGGTTAATCGGAAACCATTTCGGGAACTGATCGAGGATCCAAGAGAGTGCGAACCAGATCTCACAGATGACTGAGATAAGCCAGAGAGGGTATGCGTCTTTGGCTGGTGTCAAGATACGGAAACGGAAGAAGAAAACTAAGATAACAAGACGAAGAACGATCACGATTCGGTATGGACTGATTTTGCTAGACGAGATTGGGACTTTTCTCCAGAGAGGTTGTCTTGCTTCAGCATCTCTGTAATGTAATCAACAAGAACTCAGTTACTTACTCTTCAAATATTTATTACTTGAGATGAAAGAAAGATCAGTGTTTTCTTATTGTTACAAGTATTCGTCTTCTTCATCATCTTCTTTGTCTTGATCATTTGTTTGATCTCCCTTTACCACTAAACCTCTCTTCTCTTGCCTCGCTTTCCATTTATCTACTCGCTCTTTCCACTCAGCATCTGTGTAGCCATCTCTCTCTGCTTCAAAGTCTTTCCCCAACACTTCAAATCAAATCACATAGAAACATGCCTCATAATTTGCTCTTATACATCTCTATGCATATAAAAATCACACATAGCTAGATATATTTTCTATATACCACTTCCAGTGGAAGAAAAGGCTCGACCATTTGGACGCCATTGCTGCTTGCTATTGTAGTCTCCATTTTCCTGCAATACCCATAAACTACTCAGAATCTTGATCTCGAATGGGAATGGGAGATTTCGAAGAAAAGAGAAAACAATCAATCCAAGTCATTTAGATACCGATCCATAAGCAAAATTCTGGTGAATGGAGGAAGCATCCTGGCGGTTCTTGATATTCAACTCATCATCTGAACCATCAAGACCATTGTTTCCTTCTTCATCTCCATCTATTTTAGGAGAGCCTTCAGAAAAAATCATTTCACCAATATGAGATGAGAGTCAAGCAAGGGTTATCGATTTGTAAAGACCAAAACAGGGTTTTGGTGTAATTTACCTTTGTGGCGTTTGCAAAGAGTGTTGCACTGAGGGCAACATTTGTTACCGTTGCTACGCTCATATTCATAACAAGGTTTGCAAACCGGGTAAGCACACACGTGACATGCCACAAAATTCTGGCCATTGTCGTCGTCTTTGACCTCATCGCCACAGACTCTGCAGATCTTAGCTGAGAAGGAGGAATGACGATGCTGCATCCATTAAAAGAACGTAACTTATAAGATTTTAATGCAAACCCAGCTGAATAATTTGTATACAAAACACAGGAGACGAGTTTGGTTTTGTTTAGTTCTTTCTCTCTTACCTCATCGTCGAAGCTAGCCATGGTGTTTGGTTCCATGGCTGAGGCAAGCTGTGCTCAAAAGCAGAGCAGAAGGTGATATAGAGAAATGTATGTGACTATGTGTTTTTTAAGATTGAAGAGATCAGATATGTAATATAATGGGAAAAGGTTAGAATTTTCTGTGAAGAAAGCTGAGGTTGTACCAAACTGTGAGGTGAAATTGGGTCTGAGGTTTGTGTCATAAGAAAGCTTCAAGAGACAGCAACAAGATTTGGTGGAAGAAGGAGACAGCTCAGTGTACTCAGAGTATTATTTAATTGCTTGAGCTTCCAACTTCTGCTGTTTGTTGTTCTTTTTAGTTCTTTAGAATTTGTATAACTTAGAGTAGCTTTCAAGTTATTATGAATTTCTACTTTAGTCTTTACACTCTTACTTAATCCAGCAATGTTCTTGAAACTAAATTAGGTATAGAGACTAGAGAGAGGAGATTATATAACAAAAGCCCATAATCAATAATTTCACAAAGGCCCAAAATGGTGATACAAAAGAAAACATCCGAATGCAACACAAACAAAAGATGATCATGGTTCATAGATCATATGCATTTGAATTGTTTATAAAAACCAGAAGCGGAGAAAGGAAGAGACTTGAATACTCAAGAATCAGATTAAAACATCTGATCTTATTGTTTTGGTTAGGACAGTAAAAATGGTTTTATTATGCGACATAGTAGATGGAGTTAGGGAGCTTGAAGGTTCTCTTGGGAACTGGACAACCTGCGAAGCTGTTCCATTGTGCGCCCATTACTCCCCAAACTCTGTACCCAAGACTTGTAAGCCATGACCTCAAATCTGCTTTGTATTGGCTCACACTCTTCTTCTCATCTGCCTCTCCCCTGCAATTTTCCGATTTGTTAAAAAAGTTATTATACCATAAAAATGATCTTACAACTTAACCGGTTAATTTTTTTACATATTGGTTTAACTCGGTTATTAAATATGAATCGAACCGGGAAATCTATATAATATTATAATATACCTTAGAAGGAGGTTAGACCAGCCGTGGTAACCGGCTTCGATAAGGTTTTCGACGGTGGCGGATCTGAGATACTCTTTACGAGAAGATACCAAAAAGATCTTGAAACCTCTCTCTCTGATCTCATGAAACAGCTTAACCATGTTTGGAAGGGCTGGTGCTTTGCCCATCTTTTGCCATTCCTCGAACTTGGTCTGGTTCAGTTGCTCACCACTGATTCAAATCAATGCAATGTAACATTTCAATCCCGGGTTTTATGTCTTAACCGGATTAAAGCTAACCAGATAAAAATGATAGAAATAGACATAGAAACCGTTCTAAACCGAAAATCAAGCCAAATTTTCTTTATAACCTGATCGATTTTATTAGTTTACTTTCTTATACCAAACAAACCAAATCGAAATCAAAGTTTAATGTAATCAAACCGAAGCGAACACAGTAATTTAGTTTTTATTATTATTATTATTATTTTGTTTATTCTAATTGAAAATAGAATTATATTATTTTAAACAATTTTTATATATTTCTTAAACCAGTTCAGTTGAAAACTTAAACCAAATCGAACCAAAATAAAAGAAAAACTAATGTAACTTAATTTTAGAAATCATATTTGAATTTTATATATAATTTTGGTTTAAAATATAAAATGTAATTTTTTTTTACACCATACAAAATGTAAATTTAATTTATTATAGAGAAATTCCTTTAAGTACCACTAAAAAGGTTTTTTTTCCAAAAATACCACATTTTAGTTTTTTTTTCCAAAAATACCACAAAAGATTTTTTTTTTCAAAATTACCACAAACACAAAAAATTGATTTTTAAGAATGTAAATTTTTTTTTAGGTTTGAGTTGACACATTTAGTTTTAGGGTATAGTTTTTAGGGGTATGATTTAGTATTTAGAATTTAGAAATTAGTTTTTAGTATTAAAACTTTAGTTCAATTATGTGGTATTTTTGGAAAAAAATATATTTTAGTGGTATTTTTGGGAAAAAAACTAAATTATGGTATTTTTGGAACAAAAATATATTTTAGTGGTATATATGACAATTGCCCTTTATTATATTATCCAAAATCGAACCAAAAACCAAACTAAATATTTGGTCAACCCAAACCGATGGAGCCTAATGTATGTAGATGGTTTTTTTTTGGACAATATATGTAGATGGTTATTGGTTAAGTTTAGTGTATTTACCCGAAACAGCCGTTGCTCTTGTGGTAAGGGATGGTGGAAAGAAGAGTGTCATCAATGTCAAAGATCCAAGCATCCATGCCATCGCATGTCTTCTTCTCGCAACAGGTTTTTCCTAGGTAAAGGACAGCTTCATCAATGGCTCTCTCCACATCCTCCTCGTATTGAGATGAGGTCATGTACTTTTGGACGAACCACACACATTCCTGTGGCACCACCAAAAAGTTCCTAATATTGTTAAGCTCCACGTTGACCCTCCAGCTCTCGCAGTATCCGTTTAGGTTTGGTCCTTTCAAAGACACGGCGGCGGTTTCGCTAGTCTTTGTGGTGGTTGTGGTTCCTTTGAGCTGGTTCAGGATGTTCCAGTCACGAGCTGAGACAACGCCGATGAATAGGACAGTGAGGGTCACCGAGAGAAGCAAGGATCTAGCCATGATGAGGATGATGATGATTGATGAAGGAGTAGTAGTTTTTGCGATCTGTCTGCGATGTGGTTGGGTGTTTTTTATATAGAGTATATGTAGAAGTGCAAGTCAACGTCAGAAAATAATAATAATAATAATAATAAGTAACAAAGTTTTTTCACCTCGCATAATCGGCCTCTTTACTGTAAAACGTTTTAACAAATTACCCATTCAACAGTAAACCAAAAAAAAGTCCTTACCACAAAAAAATTATTTAAACCATAAAATCGAAACTTAATTAATTATCTCATATATTCTTAATTTTTAAATACTTAAATGCTAATTAGATAACATAAAAAGCGGATACACGAAAACGTGGAAATGATTTTAAGATAGCAAAGCTGATACAGATCGATCTAAATGACACTAAAGAAAACCACATGGAGCCAGGGCCATGTTCACGTTTATACGATCGAATACACAAGTTAATTTTTATTACGTAGAGTACAATTTAATTTCACAAAAGACATTAAATATATAAAGTACAAATTCAACAAAACACAAGGTAAACTTATGTAGTATTTTTTTAATATTTTTTTTGTCAACAACTATTAATTGATTGGCTTTAAATAAGCCAATGATGAGGAATATATATAAATTTTCTTTTAAACTACTAGTTTTGTTTCTTACATTTAAAGATAGAATGTCGGTACATTTTTATACATTCATTGTTTATCAACTGATTTGTTTTCACGTAATGTTACCGTAAAACATTCGAATCAAACTTCTCATCAGTTTCTCTTTGGTTAAGATGATTTTAACGTTAATTGCACCACTTTTAGTTTGTCTATAGCTACCAAAATGAACACCTTCACTTTATCAATAGAAACAAAAAGAAAAAGTAAGAACATATATAGTATAGTTCTATTTAGCATTTTGGTCCAACCATTGTTTAACATCCACAGATAAATCTTATCATTTTCATGTGACCAAATATACACATTAAAATAAAAATACTATAGGGAGATGAATGTGAACGACAGCACATTTCACTTAGATATATAATAAATCTAGAGTGGGAGGAGGAAGGTGGGTACCATGTCTTGATGTGAAATAGATAGGACCAAATATATAGGTGAGGATATGATGATCCCCATTACAGCTAATGCAAATTTAATTTAATCAACCGTTTTTGGGGTCTGTGAATAAATGTGTTCTTAGCTTATATATACTCAGGATATATTCATTTTCTTAAAGATATATATAGATATGAGCGCAGAACAAGCCATTTCAAAGCAACAAAAAATGTTGTAGACCATAATCATCCAAAACATGTTAGAAATGAATATAATGGAGGCAGATAAACACAAGTGAATAAAACTGATTATTATATAATATAATAAATTAATAATAATAGTAATAACCTTTTAAAAAGTACAAGATCATTTCTATATCATTTATTATATGTGTAATTAAATAATAATAATTGGAGATCACCCACCCACTAAATTGTGACACACACAAATAAATTATCTTAAGTTCATCTTAATAAATAAATTAAGACAACGAACTATTTGACTTCACGGGGTTTTGGAAGTCATTGTAAGTGGCCTCGCCTCCTAAACAAGTTTTGATAGTTGTATTATGATCACATAAAACTGACCAAACATTTAATACACTCATACTTATTAATTATATCATAATTGACATATATTCTTACTTCTTATAAAGATGTTAAGAAAATTTTATGAAAAGGGTTCTAAAATATCTACTACTAAAATAAAATTGCGGAAGTTTAGTCTTGTATTGTTTTGTCATAAAACTGATTTATCTTTCAACCGGTGTTGATTTTATAGACCAATCTATATGGCTGATCCTTACACATGGCACTCGTATTAGATATTCATGGTATGTCGGAATCTCATTTTAAACAATTCTTATATCTTTTTTTTTTCTTTCAAATTGTAATGACCTGATTGAGTATGCTTGGATCAAACGTTATAAGCATTTCTCTCTATTCCAATGATTTTCACTTTTTTTTTGTTTCGATATCTTATTCTTTTGGAACAGGTTAATTAAGATGGATTGCAGATATGAAGAAACTTTATAGATATGTATTACAGGTCTCTTTGCTTATTCACCGAGAAAGAAAAAAATTGTGAATAGCTGATTCATGTGTGTAAAATTGTTAACCTAACTCCTTAGTCGTCTAACAACATTTCCCACGTTCTAATATGTTTTTCTTAATTTGTTTAATATGGTGTGACTTTAAGAGGCATGCTTTTTTGTACCAAATCAAATTGTTGACAATAATTCATTCAGTTCTTAATCAGGCTGTATTCACACTAATCCGAAATCTGGATGCTTCTCATGAATTGTTCTTTTCCAACATTTCTCTTAAGTAATATTTTAGAATAAATAGTAATATTTTTTTGTTAATAATTGATAGGATACTTGACTATATATTATTATGCTCTCTCAGTCTCTCTCCTTGTGTGAAATTAATCGGCTAGATTGGCTTTATGATTTATGTAGGGCTGAACATATATAAGACACAAAAGCTTCTCTTTTTTAATTATCAGAAATTATCGTATTTTCAGTATTTTTCTAATAAAAAATTATTTTATTTGTCTCTTATAAAATATTTTTTTTTTGGAATTTTAATAGTCAAGCAATATATAATAAAACATTTCTTTATTTTTTTTTTGCTAATTTGTGTAAAACAATCTAAAATGACAATTAATTTATAAAGGAAAAAATATTACTTTGTAACAATTTTTTTTGGACAAACAAACTTTCATTAAACTTAAAACATTAAATGATGAAGGTTCTTACAATTTAAAAATAGAGGATTGCAAGAAAGATAAAGATAAAAACTACATGAGTTTTTCAAGAGGATGAGTCTTCCAAAAGGATGCACAATCCTTGATGAACTTGCAAAGGATAGAAGATCTTTTGATGTCTTGTAGGATTTCAGCTTGAAGGCACGTTTCAGAAAACCCCAAAACAACAAGTAATTATACTCAACTTGTGCGATAGACGCATAGGGAGCATTTCGTTGGCGCCGGAGAGCATGTTTCAAAAATTGTCCTTGATAATAGTGTATGGGAGCGTTTCCTCTTCTAATAGTTATATTATTTTGTAACAATTACTCGTGTTTTTATCAATCCAAAAGTTAGGGATATATACAATATTGACAAAACATGATTTTAAGCTAAAAAAACAGATAATTCAAAATTAAACATTTAAGTAACTAGATGAATTCAAAAATTTAGATAGCCAAAATTAACATTCTAAACTTTTATTAATATGGATAATGGTCAAATTAACCCTCTCGCTCGAAGGAATTGGCTCTCGCTGAAGGAATTGGCTCTCTCATGCTTCGTATTGGCCTACTACTTCTGATGGTTAGTCCAATGATGATGTTGTCTCATTCTGTCGATCAAAAAGTTAGTTCTTATAAAAGGAGAAAACCATTGTCACAAACCGGCAAAGACGCATACAACATTTCAAAACACATGATCCATAACAACCATTACCATTTCAAGCAACATATTAGTGTATTGGTTTAATCAAAATGATGTAGAAAGCATTTGGGAATTTTATCTATAAGATGTTAGTTTTTTACGAGTATATAAAAAGTGGATTTAACAGATTTTATTTGTTGTCTTTAAAGCTTAAGAAAGCATGGTCACTTTCACTTCTTCATCAAATTGTATTCAGTTTCTTTTATTTGTTTCAATCGTTATGAATGTATCATATATTAAAGAACATTTCTATGATAATATAATTGATTGTTGTTTAAAAAAATAGATAGGATCGGATGAAAATTTTGGGAAATTCACATAATTTCAGGATTATTTACTAAAAATGAATATTAAACTTTTCAATTTTTTTAAAGTATAAACAGATAAATGAATGATTTATATTATCTTAACTCAAACTCTAATATGTTCCAAATAAGCCTTTATTTAAACAAGAATATATATGAAATGAGAAAATTCAAGATGGATATATGAGAATCATGGGACGTCGCCTAAACTATTCTCAAATTTATTGAATGGCAAATATTTTTACCATCCATCGTGACCTGAATTAAAATTATACTAAAAACTCATATTAGTCTTGTAATTCAACTATTTAGATCCCCGTAATTCTCACACATGCAGTCGAATCTCTGATAGTCATGATAAATCTTGGTATGCATAGTCTCATTTTATACTATTGAATTTAGTATCCATTTTCTTATCTGCTTTCTTTCAAATTGCACTATATTTGATTTTCTCGGATCACACACATTCGTTGTTAGCATATGTCTTGTTCCAATAATTTTAAGATATTATATTTTTGGAATAGATCAAGATGCATTGTATAATACTATAATAGATATACCTCGAAAGTCCCTAAATTATTGACCGGAAACAATTTTGTGAATAGCTGAACTCATGACTGTTAACCTAATCCTTATTCGTTTACATAATCACATCGTTAACAACATTTAATTAACAACATTTTCCACGTTCAAATTTAATATATATGGTGCGACTCTAAGAGATATATTATTTTGTACCAAATGCAATCCAAGTGTTGACAATTCATTCAGTTCTTGATCAGTCTGGTTGGATTCACACTATCGGGCCATTAGGATGCTTCTCATGAATTATGTTTTCAACTTTTCTGTTCAATTTTTTCAATTTTATTATCGCTAATTATATGTCACGAACTAAATATTCTAGACCATATTTTCGTTACTATGACCCTTCTTGACAAATTTCAGAATAAATTAATAACTTTCGTTAGTATTTGATGGGCTTCTTCACTATATATGTTGGTTTATCCATGTATGAGTTCAATCGACGAGATTGGCTTTTCTGGATGAATATAGAAGTATATACAGAATCTGATTTGCTTTCAAAGATTTCATTATTTATTAGAAATCATGTTCACAGCTCATAGCCGCACCTCATACCATGTCATGTTAACTACTCCTTAAACATAACGTTAATAAATTATTAAGTTCAGTTGACAAAACAAATAAAACCAAATTCACATATTTCTAATATATATATACTTTTTTGTAAAATAACCCGACAATAAGCCATTTTTTAGTAAATTATCGTAAACTAGCATTGAGCCCGTCCTACGACGAGACAAAACTTTACCAATTTACATATGAACAAACTAAATATTTTTCTTTATAATTTACTTTCCTTTCAAATAGTTGTACCAAGCCAAAGAACAATAGCAGTTTTATAGTGTGTTCACAAGGTCTGCGCGATTAATAAACAAATGAAATGACAGGAGGTTGAGGCTAGAATCAAATAATATACTTTGGTTCCAATTTAGTGAGGGAAAATGTTGCAAATGGTAGATCAACTAGATTCTCTTCAAACATAGCCTGCTACAAGTTAACGGGGAAAAACAATTTCACGAGTCTTATCAAAACAGATGCAAATCAACTTCAATAAAGACAAAAGCCAAATTTAATAAATTTTCTAATAAATTCCGATTAACGGGAATAGAAGGAGATACGACGGAGGCGAGATGAAGCTTGAAAAAAACGAGAGAAACGTGATTCTTATTCAATCAAAGGATAAAAGTTTGTTACAAAGCTTAACCAGAATTAACAGCTATCTTAGTCTTTATATTTAGACTAATCTAATCAACTAGTTAACCAGAATTAACCAATGTCAATAACCGGATTTAACCATCTAATACGCCTCCCTCAAATCTTTATCTCCGAAGTGTCTGGTTTGACAAAGACATTTTCTGCAGCAAGTGATGGAAAGGTCCTGGTTGGAGAGGTTTGGTCAAAATGTCGGCATGTTGTTCTTCAGTAGGAACATGTAGAGCTTTAAGAGTACCTATTTTGAGTTGATCACGAACCGTATGGCAGTCGATCTTTATATGCTTCGTTCGCTCATAAAACACATGATTCATCGCAATATGTAGAGCTGACTTATTATCACAAAACAATTTGGCCGGTGCAACCTCCTTAATGTGTAAATCTTTTAGCAACTGCTGAAGCCAAATTATCTCACAAGTGGCATGTGCCATACTACGATACTCTGATTCGATACTGCTTCGACTTGCAACAGCTTGTTTCTTAGATTTCCAACAAATCCATGAAGAACCAAGATAGATGCAATAACCTGTTATTGAACGTCTTGTCTCCTTACAAGTTGCCCAATCTGCATCTGAGAAACCATTCAAGCAAAGTTCAGAGTGAGCCAAACTGACTCAATTGATGCACTGCAAACGTTATATCAGGGCGTGTGATAGTGAGATAGAGTAAGCGTCCAATAAGCTCTCTGTAAGACGTAGGAGAAAGTAGCAATGTTCCCATATCCTTGGTAAGATGTAAGTTTGGATCCATTGGAACTGAACTTGGTTTACAACCAAGGAGACCTGCATCCTCAAGAAGATTCTGAGCATATTTACGTTGACAAACTGAGATCCCGTCTGATGTTCTTGATATTTCCAAACCAAGGATAATCGAGCTGGACCGAGATCTTTGATCTTGAACTCAGACTTCAAAAGTGATTTTAAAACTTCAACTGCAGCCTCATCATTACTTGCTATCATAATGTCATCGACATAAACAAGCACGACAACAATGGAACACTCGCCGGTAGGAAGCATAGAGAATTTGAGAAAGAGAGTGTTATCAGCAGGAGATTGGACATAGTTCGCTCCTAGAAAGACGGAAGGAAAACGCTTGTACCACTGCCGAGAGGCCTGTTGCAAACCATATAGCGATTTGAGTAAACGACATACCGGATTAGGAGGGAGAACTGTATTTGGTGGCGGTGTGTATCCTTGAGGTAGACTCATGTATATTTCTTCTTCCAAGTCACCATGGAGGAAAGCGTTTGAGACATCCATCTGAGTTAAACTCCATCCTTTCGCAGCAGCAAGACCAAGAAGCAACTTGACACTAGTGAGCTTGGCAACAGGGGAAAAAGTCTCGAGATAATCAATCCTTTCCTGCTGAGTAAAGCCTCGAGCAACCAGTCTTGCTTTGTACCTCTCAATGGAGCCATCAGAATTGTATTTGATGGTGAAAACCCATTTGCACCCAATAACATGTTTTCCTGCAGGTAGTGACTCAACAACAAAAGTCTTATTAAGCTCAAGAGCATATAGCTCATCATTTGCTGCATTAGTCCACTTTTCCGATTTCATAGCTTGATGGAAAGTCTGTGGCCCTGTTTCGGTACTATAAGAAAGGATATAAAATTGAACTAAAGGATTGTATCAATCAAGAGTAGAAACAGACGAAATAGGATATGGTGTTGTCCGTTTAGGTAAGGAAGGAGGTGGAAGAAGAAGTGGTGTTGGCTGTTTAAATAATGGAGGAGATGGAAGGGGAAATGGTGTTGGTTGTTTAGGTGATGGAGAAATGGTTTTTGTAGGTGGTAATCAAGAGATAAATGGAACAAGTGAGCAATGATACTCAGAAAGGTAGCTAGGGGCTTTAGACTGCCGCTTTGGTCGAGCAGTAGAAACAGATGAAACACCTGTCACAGACGTACTAGCAGTACTAGCCGGAATGGTACTATTGTCACATTCTAATGATGCTGATGACGAGGATGATGCAGATGGTATAGTAGGGATGAGTGAATCTTCATCTATAAGTGGCATGCTATCAACAAAATGCAGAGGAACAAGCAAAGGTAATATATAATTGGGAAACATATCAACAACATAAGACAATAAAGAACTAGTCTTAAAAAGAAATATGTCTTCTTGGAAAGTAACATTCCTAGATATGGAAACAGAATTTGACTCTAAATCGAGAACTTTATAGCCCTTGTAACCAACTGGATAACCTAGAAAGACACACGGTCTAGCCCTAGGGGAAAACTTATGGCGTTCATGTGCATTAGTCGAAACATAACACAAACAACCAAAACTTTTAAGAAGACTATAATCGGGTATTTTATCAAGCAACAATTCATATGGAGACTTATTTGCTAAAACAGGGGAAGGCATACGATTTATTAAGAAAACTGCAGTTAGCACACAATCACTCCAATATGGTAAAGGAATATTAGATTGAAAAAACAAAAATCTAGCCACATTGAGAAGATGTTGATGTTTGCGTTCAACCACAGAGTTTTGCTGAGGATTGTAAGCACAAGAAAAATAATGAACCATCCCTTGTTCTTTGATTATATTTGTAAAAGCTAATTCAAGAGCATTATCTGATCGTATAGCTTTAATAGATGGATTATATTGTGTTTTGACATGTTTAAGAAAGACATGGAAAATGGTATGAACATCCTTTTTATTCCTTAACATATAAACCCATGTAGTTATAGTACAATCATCAACTAAGGTAAGAAAATAACGAAACCCTTCAATAGACTCGACATTAAAGGGACCCCATACATCAATATGGACTAAATCAAAAGGCTCATCTGCTAAGTTGCCATGAGAGACATAAGCTAACCTTTTCTGTTTTGCTAGAGGACATATAGAACAGTGAGAAGATAAAGAAGTATTTTTCAAAGAAGGAATCAAACTAACTAGTTTTTGCAAAGCTTGATGCGACGAGTGACCAAGACATTGATGCCAAAGAGTATCATTAAAAATCACACAAGCAGAGAAAGAACAAGCTGCAGGAAGAGATGGAGAGAGGGATGTATTCTCAGTTTCCAGAATGTAAAGGTCTTGAAAGACTCTACCCCTCCCAATCATCAAGCCCTGAGAAAGTTCCGGTATTAAACAATAAGTAACATAGAAATGAGTAGAGCAAGACAAACTCTTAACTAATCTACTAACACTTATCAAATTGAATTTAAAATCAGGAACATGTAGAACATTGTAAAGTATTAACTTCTCAGAAATAAAAATAGTGCCTATATGAGTAATGGAAACCCTAGTACCATTCGGCAGAGTCACAGTGATATCTGTAACAGGTCTTAGATCTGTAAACATTGCTAGATTAGAGCAAACATGACTAGAAGCTCCACTATCTATAATCCAAGCATCATGCGGTAATAATTGTTGTAAAGAAGAAAGAATATGATTGTGAAAAGTTAGAATATGATTCTGATATTTTAAAGAAGTAGAAGGAAAAGGTATAGTGATACCAGAAGTAGAAGTCTTAGCCATCAAGCCATGTTCAGAAATTGTAGCCATAGCACTAGGAATACTAGAACCAGAAGATGTAGCAATAGGCTCTTGAACCTGAACTTGACCCTTGTATTGAGACACCATATGATTGATTTGTTGTGGAGTAAAACCTTGTAAACTCTGAGGTACATTGTTAGGAACCATATACTGCGCATATTGAGGAGCAGCAGAACCATAAGATGTATCCTCAATAGGAAACGCACCAGTCTCAGAATAAAGTTGAGCCACCGCATTGGCATTTTGCATAGAATTAGCATAAGGAACCATCAGAGCAGATGACTGTTGCAACATTCTAGGATGAATAAGCATCGTTGGCATTCGAGGTTGGAATTGTGTAGCAGGCCTGTAATTGTATCCTGCATTCGTTTTGTAACCAGGTGGAAAACCATGAAGCTTATAGCACTTCTGAATAGTATGTCCCACTTTGCCACAGTGATAACAAATAGGTTTCTGAATGGTCCTGCCTGTATTATAAGCAACAACATAGGCACTCTCAGCATCATTCATAGAAGCAACACTCTGAAAAGCGACACTCTCAACACCAGTAGTCGGTTGAACAACAATTTGGCGTTCATCCTGTGTGACCATGTTAAAAGCTTCTTCTGTAGTTGGAATTGGCTTGAGCATTAGTATATGACGTCTGGTTTGATCATAACCCTCATTCAATCCCATCAAAAATTTGGTCACAAGAATCCGTTGTTGCAACCTTTCCCATTTGGCAGCTGCATCACATTCACAACGACCAAATGTGCAAACAGGAAGCTCTACATAATTCTTATGTTCTTCCCACAAAGTAAGTAGAGATGTGTATAATGTAGACACATCCATTGATCCTTGAACAATCTTACTAAGCTTCTGTTCAATAGAGAAAATCCTAGGCGCATCATCTTGCTTAAACCTAGATAGTATATTCTTCCAAATCCCTTCAGCAGTAGGAATGAAAAGCAAACTCTGGCTTATCTTCTTATCAACTGAATTCATCAACCAAGTAGATACTATAACATTGCATCTAGACCATACACCAAAATCTCTATGATCATCCGGAGGTTTAGAGATCGTACCATTTATAAATCCAAGTTTATTTCTGACATTACGAACCATCCACATCAAGCGTCTCCAAGAAGGAAAATCCGAAGCAGTCACAAGACGATCCGAAACTAGAACAAGTCCTGCGTGATCAGCATTATGGAGGTAATATGGATTCTCATACTGATCAATCTGATACTGCGGTAGTCCATTCACTGGGATCGGAGTGGGAGGTCGAGTCACCGGAACATTACCAGAAGATCCCATTCTCAAAGTAAGAACAAGAAATCCAAAGAAAAGTGAGACGAGAAGAAGAATCAAAAGCAAGATTCGTAATCACGAAGGTCAATCAAAAGAGAATTAAGAGGATCAGAAAGATGTATAAGATTCCGATGAGAAAATCGCACACAACGATGAATAATTCTTGAACAAACTGAAAACAAGAGCAAATCGGACAACTCATCTCCGTCGCGAGATGCAGAAGCAATAGAAACTCAATTATAGAGCTCTGATACCATAATAAATTCCGATTAACCGGAATAGAAGGAAATACGACGGAGGAGAGATGAAGCTCAAGGAAAACGAGAGAAACGTGATTCTTATTCAATCAAAGGATAAAAGTTTGTTACAAAGCTTAACCAGAATTAACAGCTATCTTAGTCTTTATACTTAGACTAATCTAATCAACTAGTTAACCAGAATTAACCAATGTCAATAACCGGATTTATCCATCTAATATATTTGACGAACACCATTACTACTCCTACTAAATTCTATTTGCGTGGGACATGGGAGTGAAATCAGTAATCTAATAAGAAGAAAATTGTGGCAGACACTACAAGCATGATGGCATCAAAGCCACCAATTTTGCAACTATAGAAGATTTCATTAACAATTAGAATCACATGCACAATGATCCTTTCCAAGTTTTGACTTCAGAGTCTTAATAGAGGAATAACTTCTTTGCAGAACATACCTGTGAAAGTAACTCAGAGACTCAACCCCAACCATGTTCTGAATCAAGTAAACAAGGTTCTTCTTCGAGAGGATGATTCACCAAGTCAACATACACAAAACCATTCGGATTATAAGCATGGCACAGAAGAAACTTAGTTTTTAGTGAGCCCAATAGAAGCTATTGTATAAAGATGAATAGAAAGTTGAACAACCACTGCATCGAAGCAACCATATAAAACGCAAAGTTCTAGCTTATTATTTTTTGTGTGCTACAGATAGCAAAGGCCTCGGCTAATCGCGCCATTAAAATTTTACATAAAGAGTCTTCAATCATATCTCCTAAAGTTACAAAATTGCTAACTAAAATCCATCAAAACATTTTCCTGCTTAAGAATAATGATAAATGAAAACTTGTGAATCTTCAAGAATAAAGGGAAACAACACTTCCAATCCTAGTGTAGCATCAAAGATCAATTCTTTCAGCAACACTACGTCACAAGTTAATATCAATGTGGCACTATCACCTGTAGCCAAACTCTAAACCTTCTTTACCACATATATTAAATATATATAGAAATATTAATAGAAGATAATGCCCAAAAATCTAGATATACCAGACATAAGCTATTGAGTACAATGTTCCTCTTTGCAGATCTACTCTTACATGAACACCAAAAAAGTGATAATCATTAACGATTAGGAAAAATCAAGTAATCATAGTAGCTAACAGCCTAACACCAGGACAAGAAATAAACTGCATTATGATCCTACCAAGTCCGATGAACAGTTGTGACAACACCACATTTGCAGTGTGTCCAACATATTACCAAGCAAGCAAGCATAAACAGGGAAATCTGGGTTTTTTTCCATTGAAAGAACACAAATATCTTTTTGAATGCAAAAAGCCATTAGGAGGTCGCGTCTAAATGCATTGAAGCAAGACTAACTTTGAATTGAATCGGGAGGTCGCCGGAGAGGAACATGTTCTTGAGCTAAACCTAGAATACCAATACACGATTCGCCGCCCCTCCAAAAACCTAAGATTACTCTTTCTTTTTGGTGAATACCTAAGATTACTCTTCTTACAAGTAAATAGATTCTTCAAATGTGAAAAAGATACAACGAATTTGGAAATCTAACACAATCACAGTAGTTTTGGAAGCCGACCTATAACTCTCAACGAAGAAGGAAACTTCGTGAGTAGATGTGTCAAACAGGCCAGCCCGCGCCCGTCTAGCCCGCCCTGCCATGGACATTTTTTTTTGGACCGCTGCGGACCGGCCCGTTTAGGACCACGGGCAGAATATATATGTCCAGACCCGCCCCGCAAGACCCAGCGAGTTAACGGTCCGGCCCGCAGGCATTGTGTACATTCTTGGTTTTTAGTTTTTTTCCTTAGTTTTTGTTTATTTTTATGTTGAATTTGTGTGATCAGTAATTAGCAGCTCTGTATTTCTTTTGATAGGAAATCTTGGAGTTGGTATGATGTATGTGTCATGGCATGGATTTCTAATTTGAAACACAATCAACAAGAGCATGTAACTGTTGTCTGTTGAAACCAAGAGCAAATAGATTCGTCAAAAAAAGCTTCATAGAAGAAGTTCAAAAGGAAGAAATAGTGAATTTCGTTGTTGATCATGCCATCAAGAATAAAGATAATGCTGATAGTTGCAGAGAAATCAAAGAATGATAAAAACAAGGTTGCAGGTTTCAAGAACAGTTTTTCTTTCACAGGTTGCTAATTTCTTCTTCAGTTACTATGGCTACAGAACTTGGATTCTCACTTTGAAAGATGTTTTAGAAACTTGGTAGCGAGATCTTTCCAGTGATATAAAGATCCCCTTCTGATTCCTTGTGTTTTGATGGTAAATCGCTCTCAAAGTTGGCTGCTCGCTGGTCTGTTTTGTTTCAGAGCTGTCTTATGGATTTGATCATAACTCGCTAACCGAAAACCCAAATCGCGATCTGTTTCTTCCTGTGGCTTCATATGACCGGTTTGGATGTTGTCACCAAGTTTCATAATTTTCGGGGTTGTTTTTCTGCTCCGTTTATGGTCTGCTTCAAGACTGATGAAAACATTTCAGTTCAAGAGTTTTTTTATTAACTAACACACTAACATTGCATAAATCAAATGAAAACATTGATAAGTGAATCAAATCCGAAACTCAAACGTATTGATACATGAAGTCAAACTTGAAACAGAACTGAACTCAAACTAAAAAACTGCAACAACACTCAAATCTTCCACGCTCTCAAAAACCTGCAACACAGCTCTCAAAAACCTGCAACAACACTAAGACTCAAACTCTCAAAAACTTGCAACACAGCCCAAACTCAAGCTCTCAAAATCTGCAACAACTCAAACTCAAGTTCTCAAAAACCTGCAACAACACTCAGACTCAAACTCTCAAAAACTTGCAACACAGCCCAAACTTAAGCTCAAAAAATCTGCAACAACTCAAACTCAAGTTCTCAAAAACCTGCAACAACACTCAAACTTGTTCTCCGTCAACATCTTCATCATCTACAACATCTTCGGTCTCATCTTCACCATTATATACTTCATCTTCTTCTACATTTATTACAAAGTAACAATGTTAATACACAATTTAAGCTTTTACAACTTTTAAAAAATAATGTACATACCTCCTTCATAAGATTCAAAACCCTTTAGCCAATTGCGACAACATATAAGTGCTTGAACATTTTTCGGCAGACGGCCCTTCTATATTTGTTAAGAACTCTAGTACCAATACTGAAAAAAGATTCTAAAGCTACAGTGGAGATAGGAATGCTAAGAAGATCAAATGCCATGGAAGCCAGTTCTCCAAACCGTGAAGAGTTATTTTTCCAATACTTCAGACCATTCATTTCCAATGCAGGTTCATCTAAGTACATATCCAAAGATGACTTCCCATTGACAACAACATTTGCTATGCGAAAGGCAAAGAAATCCTATCAGCAGAACATAACATAACTTTCTGAAGGAAAAAAGAAACTGAAAAAAACAAAACATAATAAATACATATGTATCAAAACAGAACATAAGAACTTACACTGTAATTGCTAAAATTTCCTCTTGGTTCTTCATCATTCTGTGGAACATTTCCACTTGCCCTTGTTGGAGGTTGTGTTGTCTTTGACTGCTTCTCATATACTTCAAAAAGCTTATGTAGTTGATCTCGCAAATGTTCTATCTTTTTCTGACAGGAGCTCATATCAAGTTTTTCAAAACAAAATTCTGCAATTGTGAGTTTCAACCTTGGATCAAACACTGTAGCCATTGCAAAAGTGTCACTAACTACTGCCCAATACTTATCAAACTTCTCTTTCATTGGGATAACCATTTCTCTGATTACTTTATCTTGGTTATGCTCATTCATTGTCCGCCAATTTTGGATCTTCCAAACTTGCATAAAATACAAGTTTGAAGTTGGATATGTAGATCCAGAAATAAGATTCGTGATATGATCAAAAGGCTCTAAAAAATCACTCAGTTGCTTTAGTCGGTGCCATTCCTCATCTCAAGGGTGAAACTTATAGTTTTTGGGATCCATGACTTTGATTCCCAAATGCAGCTCGATACTTGAGGGCCCTGTCAAGCATTTTGTATGTTGAATTCCATCTTGTCTTCACATCCAACAGCAAACCAGCCTTCAGATTTAAAACCAACATTTTGAACACACTTTGCAAATAAAACCTCACAATGTCCAGATCCTTGAACAAATTTGATACTTTCCCTAATCTTATCTAATGAATCACCAACTTCTTCCAACCCCTTTTGAACAATGATATTAAGAACATGTGTTGCGCATCTGACATGGAAAAACTCTCCTCCACACAACATATCATCTTGGATCAAGAGCTGAGATTTGACGATGTCTTGCATTGTATCATTGTTGCTAGCATTGTCTACTGTTATGGAGAAAACTTTTTTATCAATTCCCCAATCCTTCCATTTCTCTAGAATCTCCATTGCTATGTATGTACCTGTATGTGGAGGAGGTAAAGCATTAAACACTAAGATCTTGTTTTTCAGCGTCCTGTGACTCTTGTGACTCCTATCAAAACAAAAGTAAAAAACTCTGTTACTAAAATATAATTTTGAAACAGGAACAGATCACTTATCAATCATAGATGAACAAATCACATATTCACATATTAATCATACATGAACAAATCACATGAACCTGCAACTTAGAACACTAAACTGAAAATGCAGAAACTCTATCGACACTTTAACAGCAAGACAATCATACATAAACCTACAACTTAGAACACTAATCTGAAAATGCAGAAATTCTATTAACACTTTAACAGCGAGACAATCATACATAAACCTGAAACTTAGAATACTAAACTGAAAAAATCAAAAGTTCAAAACAGAATGTAATCAAAGGTCAATGATAAGTATGAAACATTACCATTATAGATGTGTTCAGATCTGTATAGCTTCAGCTTCCAAGCCTCCAATGATACTCACAAACAAAAATCTCTCAAGTCTCACCTCTATGTCGGAGTCGTAAGTCGTAAAAATAAAAGACTCTTCAGTTTCCTTGTTAAGCAAACTGAAAACACTCTTACGTCTAGGGTTTTCTATTATAAGTTTTACTCTAAAACTTTTAAAGAATCTAAGTGAAACAGAAGTTTCAAACAAAGGTTTTAGACTTTGACGGGTCGACCCGTAAACCCGCAATCTGCAATCCGCAATGGGTTAATCAGCTCCAACCTGCGACCCGTGATGGGCTAATCCGCTAGACCCACTATTTCATGGAAACAAAAGATTATGTCCAAGCCCGCCCCGCCATGATACTAAATGGGCTAGGCCTGCAGGTAGGAGGCCCGTTTGACACCTCTATTCGTGAGAGGTTCGTATTAATACGACAATGTTTTGGGAGGCTTTTGAGGAGGAAAGAACAATAGTGTCTTACCCGGAAAACAAAAATAATAACAAATTCAAAGATGTTATGAATGATTATATTGTTGTATGAATGCCCATTATCAGTCCATTAGTATAACCTCTAAACCTTAATATTGTATTTCTATATATGTTGTATCCTCTACCATAGAATAGACTAATATACAAGAGAACAATTCTCTATACCTCTTGTTATAACACGTTATCAACATATTCTAAAATAAAAAATAAAAAAACCCTAGCCGAAACCTCTGAGCAGCCATCACCGGACTTTCTTCTAAAACCAAGCCTTCTTCATCAATCAGAACTGATATGGACTTAATCTAGAGGACCAAACAAATTATTATCATCGGATGTTCATTTTATCTCTGTTTTGGATGACCTACACGAATCTCTCTTATTAAAGTAAGTACTCTTTCATACTTTTATAAAAATAAAATTTCATGGGTATATAAGGGTATTAGTAAAACCTTAATAGTTGATGAGCTATTGGTTTAAATTTCACCGAAAGTTTTAGATCGAACATGAACTATTATATGTTGAGTTTAATGTTTAATTGATTCGTCCGAACAGACACATATCTTATTATATAAAGCTTGATGTCAAAGTTATTCATTAACAATATCGTGACACGTGTCAATTGTATCATTTAGATGTTGACACATGTTAATTCTAAATTTATTAACCAGAATTAAACACAAACAAACCTTCAAACATAAACAAATCGAAAGTACAAAATTCTTAAAATTCTAATCAAACACAAACACAAGTGTTCCAAGCACAAACAAACCTAAAAATTCTAATCAATCCAATGAAAATTCTAATCAATATAATCAACTAAAAATTATAATCTTACCAAGTGGTTCCACGCTCTAATGTGGGAGAGAGGACAGTGGTATACAACTGACGGCCTGACTGGACAAGCATGTCATGTAAAAAAGCGAGTATATCAGCTGGGAGATTTGATTGCCTTAAACCGTCATCCTCAGAATCAGCTTCGTCTTCTTCTTCCTCATGTGAGTTTTGCGCTTGAGAAATGTGATGCGATGCAGAGGCTGCTCGAGATTGAGAAGAGGGTGGACGATGATTTGAGACTTGAGGAGACTGTCGAGGTACAGGAGACTTTCGAGGATGATTCGTGACTGAAGATTGAGGAGACTCTCGAAGTTCACTCGAGAATTCTGGTGGATTCGTTGCAGAGGCGAAAGGTTGAGGAAAAGGACGCTTGATTGGAGCTTCGCTGAAAGGGGATGCTCCAGGAAAGTTCCTTGAGTTCTTAAAAAGATTTGTCGGAGGTGGATAGTCTCTGTAAGTAGGTGTAGGTCTCGCTGGAGGTTGGAGGATTGGGACAGGAATTCTCTGAGAATCAGTGTCTGGGTCTCGTTGGTTCGTCGGCGTGAAGTCATACTGGTTGGGAAGATTGGCGGGTCTTTGATTCGCCATTTGTGAGGTTCCAGAGGTTCGATATGAGGGGTTTCTTCTTCTTCCTCCTCTTTTCTTTACTCCAGCCATCAAAATCGAGAGATACAAGGAGGTTTCTCGATTGAGAGGAATTTAGATCTAGGGTCTTGAGGTTTCGTCTGAAACAATTCATCGTTTCGTCTTGAAAAAGAAGCAACAATTGAGAAAAGAAATGAAGAATTAGGGTTTGTTCGGGGAAGAAAACGAATAAGAATTGGGCTTTCGCCGTTTTGTTACGGCCCAAATTTTGTTAAGGCCCAAATTAAATAAAGCAGTCGCTAAATAGTAGCTCTTTAGTTGCAACTTTTAGTGACTGTCAAATTGGTCTCCAAATTAGTCGCAAATTGGCGACTACACTGCGACATTTTAGTAGCCATTCAGTAGCAAAACAATCGAAATTCAGTTGCTAAATTTAGCGACTATGTTTTAAGTCGCAACTTGCAGTCGACAATTCCATGTTTTCTTGTAGTGATAATACATGACCCAATTTGAGAATGTTTTTAATTACAGAGTGAGATTCTAATCTAGATTGATAGACATGAAGTGTCATCATCTCGAGGGGGAGAATTCATGAATCCCACATACAGAGGTGATGGAACAAATATAAGATTATGTTCACATCCAAAATGAGTTTAACCACTCATATGAAAGACCAAATCTTGAGGATTTGAAACGTAATTATGTTGAGACAATAAGCAAAGAAAATACTTTGAAATCATAAGTATTACCCAAGACAAGAAAAGTATTTTAGAGATTATATGCATTATCTAGATAAAATGCTTATAATAAACCAGAAGGTTTCATGAAAATCTCACAGTTTGGCATGACCGGTTAAACCATTCTGGTTCAGTAGTGATGCGAAAGAATAATAAGAAATTTCTGAAAATATTCATTAGAGAACCTAAAGAGTTTTCCTAGTGTTATGTGTGCTGCTTTACAAAGCAAGCCAATTATATGGTTTTCACCGACCACATGAATTTGGATAATGTCAATTTTATGGTACGTATATAAAAAGATAATGTGGACTGATCATCCGCTATATATGTTTGTTATCAATATGCAATCTTGAGGTTGCAAGAGTATTTGGTTAATTGACAATGGTGGTGCAACCATGCTAAGTAATTGACATAAATGACTCTATATATCAACAAATTCGCATCGGGCCAACAAATTATCATGAGTATTCCCCATTACAATTGGTTTGGGTCAGAAACCAGATATATTCCATCTAAATGTGTTATACATGTTAAGTTGCTCCACCACAGTGATTAAGATGGGATTTGAAAGAATGTTGGAAATATGTTGGATATAAATCTCTCTTGATGATTGAATATTTGGAGATGTAGAGATTGTTGTTTCAGTGAGTCAGTCTTTCCAACATGAGGGTGATAAAATAAACAGCTGGTAAAGAATTATATTGGAAAAAATTATCTTGATCCTCGTACTGAGAAATGTGCGCTATAATTTCAAAAGATAATTTATTGGCGAAGTTTAGCAAAGATGATAAAAGCATGCCAGAACCATTTTCTGACCATGGTTGTGAGAAGTCACATATACCAGCTGTGCTCCAATTAATATTAATGTCCTAGAAGGATAAGATCAACAGCTAGTAAGTCTAAAAATCACATGAAGTGTGATATACTTATGGTTCCAAATATAAGCATCCTCGGAAAAGAAAATGAGCAGAAATTAATATGGCACGAGGAAGCATAGAGTTATAAAAAATCTCTAGAAAGATCTAGAGACTTAGACATGAGTAAGAAAGAGTTTCAGGTACCTGAGAATCATAATGAAAGGAAATCTCAACAAGTTGAGTCATGTCTAGAAAGAAAAGGAACCAAAAAGCAAATCGACGTCGTAATATGTTTGCATGCAATGTTGGAGTTGATGATGTTATGGATAAAAATCGAGGATCATAAACCGCGGTTAATAGAAAAAGTTTTATTGAAAAATGTACACAAATAATGTTTTGTTAATCATTAAAAAAGTAACTATGAAATAGTTCAAGTCTCTTAAAGAGATAATATTTGGACTTGTAGTCCTTACACTTGAATGTGTAAAATGAATAGGACATAAGTGGATCTGTATGAGAAATAAAGTATGTGTAGAAGTACAATGATTCTCATAAATACTTGATATTTATTATGAGAAATGCACTCTCATATGGTGGAGGCAACTATTTAGATCCCTTATGAGTTTGAAAATAAGGCAAGACTTGATTTAGTCTATTTAGAAGGTTTTAAAACTATAAAAGATATCCCTTAAAGTAATTATATTGCTAATTATATTGCTAGAAGCAATATTTTATAGTTCTCGAGAATATTGTAAAAGCAATAAAAAGTCTTGATGCCTTTTAACACCTTTGGAGAAAAAAGGTTGAGAGTTTATCTCTATGAGGGAATCCTGTGTGGAGATCATTGTTGTTGATCTTAGGGATCTCATAGTGGGTTGAAAATAAATCAGGAACAAGCTAAGTGAATATCTTAGGGTTGTGTAAATCTGATATTGAACACTAATTGCAATTGTGTTCAAGAAGTATTTTCAAGAAAGTTTGAGGACGTATGCCTTTGTTGAACCTTGTTAAAAGAAAAATTATATGTGTCTTTTGTCTCTTCAGCAATTACAAGCGGTTCTTGTTAAAAGAAAGGTACAAGAACAAGTGCAAATATGTTGATGATGAAAATGTTATCTAATCTCCAGTAGAGATTTCATATACCAATGAATATATGGAGAAATAATCAGTGATAAAATATTACTCCTTAAAGATGGAAAAATCAGATTGTATAAGATCAGATATTTCATGAAATTTCTTGAGGTTACAGATTTGGCATCTGATGAAAGAGATTTTATTTCAGGATGCTTACTTCATCTTACATAGAAAAATAGTCTAGTAGTACCATACTAAGAAGAAGATTTGAAAGAGAATGTTTTACAAGGAGATTATGAATAACTCCTATGTATAAGATTATTGTTTGGAAGATTGTATGTAAACGAAGATTGGACTTAAATTTCAAATAGATCTTCTATATGAAAGGGGTTCAAATGACTTGAAGTTCAATGACTCAGGAAAATATATAATGATCATATAAGTTTTGTACACTAAAGCACCGTTTATAACAGTTCCGAATAGATGATATATATGATCATAATGCATAACCTGAAGATGATGCTTTAAGGGGGAGAAATACGATCATGTGCATGGTTGTACTCTTTTTCCATTATCATGGTTTTAATCACATTGGGTTTTTCCATGAAAGGTTTATTAATGAGACAACAAAGAACACACGAAAGATAAACACCTAAAAAGGAATATTATGATTCCAATTGTGAAAGACTATCATATTCAAAGTCTTTGACATACATTGATGAGATCGTGAGAGACGAAGATAATGATCAAGATGAGTCATTTAAGAGACCAATAACCTGCAGAAGAATGGTGATGTACGGTGATATACATGTCCTACAAATTTGTTCAAGTGAAGATTTGGCGAACCATTTACTAAGGCATTTTCCAACTACTACTTCAAGAAGTTACTTCATCATATTGGATTGCGACATTTCGAAGATTTCAAGTGATGTACTCAAGAGGGGGAGTAAAAGCGCGCTGCACTCTTTTTCCCTTAACCATGGTTTTTCCCACTGGTTTTTCCTGGTAAGGTTTTTAACGAGGCAACATCTTATACGCGCATTTGGGACTATATGTTTATTTTGGTCATCTAGGGGGGAATTGTAACATCCGCGAACCAAATTGGGGATTTTGGGAGTGGGTGTCGATCGACACCAAGAGGAGTGTCGATCGACACCATAAATTTTGGTTTGATCGGGTTGATTTGAATTGTCGTTTTGGCTCAGTTTTGTTCAAGTGAAGCTCCTAACCGATGTATTTAAAGAGGAAGTTGACGAAAAGGGTTTTGGGGAGGTGTTATTTTGTCACTGTTTCATAGTTTTTAGAGAGAAAAGAGTGTTCTTGAGAGTTGGAGGCTTTTTGGAGAGATTCTTAGCTGGTTTTGAGAGATCTGTTCCTGAGGAGTGGAGATCTAGAGCTAGGAACGAAGGAGAAGCTTCCTAAGGTGTTAGATTCGTCAGTTTGGGTCAGAAACTTTCTGCAAAGAGGTGAGTGCATGACCATGGCTGATCTAAGTCTGAGATCTCTTTTGTTTTGCTTGTTCTATGTTTTTTGTGGTGTTTTCTTGCTTGTGGTGGTTGTATTATGGTTCTCATAGGTTCCTGAAGCTTTTGGGTGAGTTTGGGACGGATTAGAAATGGTTAGAAACGAAGATTCGATGATCGACTTCGAGCAGAACGCGTCTGCAGAGTCGGTGTCGATTGACACTAGGTGGTTGTCGGTCGACACCAAGTAGGAGTCAGTGTCGATCGACACCAACTTGTTTGTCGCTTGGTTTTCAGGTTTGTTGTGTTGTTTGTGTTGCTTAACATTGGAATCTCAGTTGCTTGTGTGTATAGCCCAGTAGATGGCAGGATTGCCTCACTAAGTATTTGTGATAATACTTACGCATCTCAATTGTTGTTGGTGGTGTGCAGGTATGTGGCTTGGAATCATGGCGATGAGGAAGAGGATGAGCTAGGGTCTCGGTTATTGTGTTATGGTTATGTTATTGATGTGGGAACCTTGGATAAAGTTATGTTAGGTTGTTGGATAGAATGGTTAGAATTGTTATTGTATTGATGATATGTTGGTTTTGTATTGTTGGTATGTTTCCGCTGTGCATATTGGTTGTTGTTGGTTTAATGATGAATGGTGGTTTGGTTGGTTTAATTAAGTAGTATGGGATGCTTAATTATATATTGTTATTATTAAAAAAAAAATGGGTCGGGTTGTTTATGAATGATTATATTGTTGTATGAAGGCTCATTAATATAAACCCTAAACTCTAATATTGTATCTTTGGCTATATATGTTGTATCCTCTGCAATAGAGTAATATATAAGAGAACAATTCCCTAAACCTCTTCTTATAACAAATGAATATTTTTTTTTTTCACAACTGTTTTTATTTATGATATATAAAGTCAAATGTGACAAGCCAATATTACAAACAGACCAAAGCCCTACAAACAAACCAAAATAAATAAGTCTAAATAAACAAGCCAAACATAAAAGTCCAGGCCCAAATTATAAAACCCTTCCTTGAAGATTGAAGAGGATCTGTGAACCATAAAACACTTGGCAAAAGAGTAACATGATAGATGACGAAAACTAATCAGAAAATAAAATAAAATTCACTAACTATTTCAATCATAAATTTATAGTTTTATACTAATATTTTCCATATAAAATATAATATCTATAGCTATCATTTTGCTCATTATGCCATATAGTTTTAATATATATTAAATTTTATAGTAGGTCTATATTAAATTAAAAGCTTTCGTTTCTTTTCTAAAGTTCGTTAAAATCTTAGAGTTTACATGTAACAGAAAAGTCATCGAGAATGTGTTCCCCGCAGGTACCATGATTAGGATACTTGCCCAACTGGGCCAAGTATTGGTAGTCAGCGTAGAGGAGCATAAGCACAATGGCAAAAAAGAGGAAGGTTAAAATCTTAGAGTTTATATGTAACAGAAAAGTCATCGAGAATGTGTTCCCCGCAGGTACCATGATTGGGATACTTGCCCAACTGGGCCAAGTATTGGTAGTCAGCGTAGAGGAGCATAAGCACAATGGCAAAAAAGAGGAAGGTCAAATCGACTCAATTACAGCAATGAGAAACAAATTCTTACAGATTTTAATGATCTACTCTATTTTTGTACACCTTCATTTTGGAGCGAAGCTTGTACAGTAAAACCTCTATAAATTAATACTCTATAAATTAATAAACATTATAAATAAATAAATTTTGCTAGTCCCAAGTCGGGACAGTGTAAAAAATAATAAAATGCGATAAAATAATAAAATAATAATTTTCTTAAAATTCTCATGTAAAATATGGTCCCAATAATATCATAAATTAATAATCATGTAAATTTACATATATATATATATATATGCCGATATAGTAAAGTATGTTTCTCTGAAACCTCATATCTATAAAACAATTGTTATGTTGTATCTTCAAACTATAATGATATCAAATATTCTATAACATTTCATAAAACAGCTAAATTTTTTTAAAGTTTTCAATTTCTAAATATGCATCATTTACATTTTGATAGTTTGATAGACTATTAAAATACGATAATTGATATTCTTATTCATAAATTTGAATATTTATGTCATGTGTATAAGTGAATTTGTTTATAATATTTGTAATTCATTGTCAATAATATTTTTTAATTATTTCAAATTCAATTCTAATACCATAAAATTTATAACATCCAAAATTCTAATCTTATTTTACAAAATTGTCTCAATTCATAAATTTTTTAAAATTAAACAATTAAAAATATACCTATAAATTATTACTTTATACTATAAAATAATTATTATTAATTTATATATAAATTAATATCACTATAAATTAATAAATGTTTTGGTCCCAACATTATAAATTTTATAGAGGTTTTACTGTAGTTGCTCTTCTACAAGATTCTGGATGAAGTCATCTGTGGACCGTGCGGCTTGGCCTCACTTGCCGCTATGAACTCAATGATAAACGTGCCTTTTGCAATTATCATGGGATGTGTGTATGCCCTCTTTGTCTTATGCAGATTTATCATTGCCTATCTTTCTCGTGGAAACCAGTAGCTTTTAGTAGATATAGAGGCTATCTGATGATATATTGTAATGATCTTGATATAATCAATGTATAAAAGCACTTACAATTCATTATCACTTTGCTTTAGTAAACTTTAGTAAGTATTGATTATGGTAGTAAGCGCTAGCTTCTCTGTAAGCTCTAGTAGTTCTGAGTATTTTCTGCAACTTGTGTATTTGCATTTACGGCTAGGTAGATGTCTGGTTTCTTGGTCCTTCTACTTAGTAATTTCTTCTAATTTTTCCGGCAAAAGTCTTCTCCTTTTTGAGTCTCATCGTGATCTGAAAGCTTCTCTGGAAGTATTAGTGAAGAACCTTCTCACCCTTTATGATAAAAACTGGGAGTTGTTCCCTGAAGAAGACTACAGGTTTCTTGCTGATGCTAAATTCGATAGCCAAGAAGCGTGTTCATCGAACTGAACATGGCGGGAGACGTACAAGCGGCCAGTCGGTATATGTAGACAATAATAAGCACTTTGAGTTGTAGAATAGTCAAGAAAGACACATCGTAGGGATCGGTCTGCAAGTTTGTGTGGAGCATACGGCCTTAGCCAAGGAAAATATAGACAGCCGAAGACACAAAGCTTCTCATAGTGCGGTGCCACATTAAACAGCTTCTGAAAGGGTGATTGCATGTCAAGAACAGGAGTTGGAAGTCTGTTGATCAAGAACACAACAGTGGCAAAGGCGTATGGCCAATACTCTTTAGGAACCGAGGCAGTGGTGAGAAGTGTTAGTCCCGTCTCCACAATATGACGATGCTTCCTCTCAGAGATGCCATTGTGTTCAGGAGTGTGAGGAGGTGAGGTAAGGTGGGAGATGCCGTGAGCCGAAAGAAAGCTTCATAAGGCCACAAACTCGCCCCCATTATCTGTAAAGAGAGTACCAATGCGGGTTTGGAAGCGATTCTCAACAAGAGCTTTGTAGGCGGTGAAGACATTGTGGACATCGGATTTTTGTTTAAGTGGATATAACCAAGTGTATCTGGTGAAGCGGTCTACAAGAATAAGGTAATATTTGAAATTGTCTTGAGAAAGTATTGGCGAGGTCCAAACATCAGAATATATGTATTCAAGTGGGCGAGTAGAGGTGATTGTAGTGTTTGAGAAAAGAAGTTTATGAGTTTTATTACTGAGACAATCAGAACAAGACATAGGTGTTTGAGTAGAAGAAGCAACATGTAAAGAAAACTTTGAAAGAACATTATTAAGAATAGGAGGTGATGGGTGGCCTAAACGAGAGTGCCATGAGAAGAGGTTGGGTTTTGGGCCAGCGGAGGAAAGCAATGCAGTAGCGGTTGGGTTCTTCACTGGCCACACATACAGCTTGTTAGTTGTCCGACCTTGGAGTAACGGGACCCCCGTACTTAGATCCTTCACCTGAAAGGATGCAGGAAAGAATTCCACAGAAACTTGGTTAGCATTACAAAGACGGTAAACCGAGATAAGACTCTTGCGTATGTTTGGAACACATAGGACTTTGTCTAATAGTAATGTGCGAGTTTGAGAGGGGAGTAAGATTGAACTGATATGAGAGATAGGCATGGTGGAGCCATCAGCAATAACAAGATCATCACCACCATTGTACGGCTGGTGAAGGGAGAGGCTGTTGAGATTGGAGGTTATGTGATGTGTTGCTCCACTGTCGAGTACAGCCATGTGAGCCCGAGGTTGCCATGGAGTGAAGGGACTGGTTTGGCATTGCGATGAAGACTGAAACGAGTTAAGCTGAGGACAGCGGCAAGCACTGGGACCGTGAACGTTGCAGATTTGACACTTACAAAGGTATGGCTTGGAGTGACTGTTGTTGTTGTTGGTGTTGTGCGACCAGTTACCATAGTTAGGTCGCTGCTGAGATGAGGAAAACCGATTGGTGTTCCTGTTGGAGTTGTTGTTGTTGTTATTGTTGGTGTTGTGGTGAGCTTGGCGGTGTTAAACGATATTAGCAGACGCAGGAAACGGAGTAGGTTGAGCAGCAGCAGCGGCAAGAAGTCGAGATTCACGGTTGCATAGTCGCTCATGCACATCGGTGATGGTGGGAGTAGCATCTTTGCTCTCAATCTGGTCAATTACTGGTTTGTAATCATCGTGAAGACCTTCAAGGATCTTCTCAATTTGATCTTCGTGATCAAGTGGTTTACCAAGAACTGCAAGTTCATCAAAGCGAACAACAAGACCACGAACATATTCATCAATAGATTTACCACCCTTCGTCCATACCTTGATTTGATTCTTGATCTGTTGAACATGGCCACGACTCGGTTTAGCAAAAGTGTCAGCAAGAGTCTCCCAAACCTCAGCAACGGTTTGAGCACGTGACACCATAGGTTGTACGGAAGGCGACATGGCACCAAGTAAGGCGTTGTAGAGAAGGCGGTCTTGGCGTTTCCAGAAGACAAAGTCCGGATTTGGTGTCGTGGAGTCAGCCGTTGTCAATGTGGGAGGTGGTGGAGGAGTAGATCAAGGCATGGATCTGCAGACTCCACATGAGGTAGTTGGTTTCAGTAAGCTTCGTGACATTGGCAGTGTTGACGTTGAAGAGAGGCTGCGTCGAGGTTAAGATAACATCACTAATGGAGGGAGAGGTATTGTTGGATGTAGCCATTGCTTGGAGTTGTAGGGAGGCAGCGTGAAAAAAAAAAAAAAAAATTAGGTTTTAGGTTATGATCGTTGCTCTGGTACCATATAAGTAATGAGTATTTCAATATATCAAATGGGAGAGAAGTTACAAACATATATATACTAACCGAGGGAGACTAGGGTTCATATATTTACAAAGAGACCCTTATACTTATAAACATATATACATATCTACTCTAATAGAGAAAACAAATGGACATGTGGAAGACATGGTTGGTGAAGCAGTAAGTACTTTTGATGGTATTACCAATGATGTTCCTCCTATAACTGCTGGGAGATTGAGTGAGCAGAAGCTAGCTTCAACCGTAGAAGATCCTTCAGCACTTGAATTAGCTTCTTCTGCTTTGGGCGAGGTGAAGCTTAATCTTAGTTTTGCTCCTGCAACTGGAAGAACAAATCAACATGTACCTTCTATGGAGGAACTACGAAGAGCAATGGAGGAAAAATGTCTCCGATTATACAAAATACTGGACCCCAACTTTTCTGTGATTGGTTTTATGAACGACATCTGTAGCTACTACCTGGACCTGTCAACAAAGGGGAAGATTCATCGAACCAGATGCCAAAACCCTTGCCATTTGTCACAACGAACATTGATGCATTGAAGAAATCTGCAGCAAGTATGGCTTTTACTTCTCAGGGCAGTAATGATCATATGGGAGTTGTTGAAAACGTTTCAGTTGATGATTCCATGGGTTTAGTAGTTGTTCCTGAATGCCAACTTTCTGCGGATGAGTGGAGATTGATGAGCAGCATCGGGGACATCACTCTAGGGAAAGAAACAATTGAGATTCCTTGGGTGAATGAGGTCAACGACAAGGTTCCTCCAGTTTTTCGTTACATAGCCCAAAGTCTTGTGTATCAAGATGTTGCAGTGAAGTTTTCTCTTGGGAATATTAGGGATGACCAATGTTGTTCCTCTTGCTGTGGAGATTGCTTGGCTCCGTCAATGGCATGCAGTTGTGCAACTGCATTTAATGGCTTTGCATACACAGTAGATGGCCTCCTACATAACGATTTTCTGGAACAGTGTATCTCTGAGGCTCGTGATCCGCAGAAACAAATTGTGCAGTATTGCAAAGAATGTCCTTTCGAGAAAGGTCAAAAAGAAGTAACTCTGGAACCGTGCAAGGGGAATCTAAAGAGAAAGGTCATTAAAGAATGTTGGAACAAGTGTGGCTGCATGAGGAAATGTGGCAACCGAGTTGTCCAACAGGGGATTCACAACAAGCTGCAGGTAAACTACTCCGTAAACAGACTAATTATTTATTCAAATTACTATAAGTTGAAGGGGCTCTGAAATTGAGTTTGTCATGTTAATGTTAAGTGTTAACTACTCCGTAAACAGACTAATTATTTATTCAAATTACTATAAGTTCAGTTGACAAAATAAATAAAACCAAACTTGCATATTTTTATATTTTCATATTACAAAATAACAAGTAAAAATTATCAACTCAATGTGGTAATGAAGATTAATTTTGAGAAATCTTCATAGCACATTCATATGTTATACGAAATTAATAATGTTTTATAACAATATCAGTCGTGTAATTGATTATCCAATATGTATCAGCAGTGTTCAAGAAAGCGTTAGGCAGTATCTGGGCGTTGACCCAGTGCCTAACTCCTAAAACGCTTAGTCGAAGCCTTTTTAGACGGTTTAGGCGTTTACAACATAAAACATTATATATATATATAATTATATCAAAATATATGTTATAAAAATAAAATAAAATATAAATTATAAACAAAGTAACAAAAATATATTTATTTAAGTTATATTAACAACATATAAATGTTTATAATTGCATATATATATATATAAACATAATAATTTAAATATATGTAATTTAAAAATCAAAAATAAATATTAAAATAAAATTTATGTAATTTTAAGCGGTTTAGGCGATTATCTAGACGTCTGCTGAGCGCCTAGCGTCTAAATGGCCGCCTAGACTGCTGTGTATCAGTAAGTAGTATAAACGAGGTCTGGTCCAGTTCGGTTAACGTACACATCCTAGCGTTTTCTCATAAAAAAAAATTATTAAACATCTTGTGGTTTTCAATACAAAAACAAAAACGTCACGAAGTCTTACTTAGAAAACGGAAACCTTTATTGATCAGAATATCTCTTCTAGGGTACACTACACGACGGCGAGAACGCGCGGGAAAGAACCCAAACGCACAAAAAAGCTTTTCAATGGAGATTCTAATAAAGATCATGCCTCACGCCGATCGATCAAATCGCTTGTGCTTTTGTGAAATTAGGGTTTCGCTCATTCGAATTGAATCAAAATTAAGAAGAAAATGGTTTGGAATTACCCAGAAATCTCCAAGGAAGATTTCGTAAAGCTATTGAAAGGGTTTGTGGATTTGCTAATTTTAGCATCTGGGTTTCAATCTTCTGGTGTTCCTTCTCATTGGGATGCTGAGAATTGCAAGAAAGCTCTTCATTGGGGTCTCTTCTTCGAAAATGTTGGCCTTTTCTCTCTCTCACTCTCTCTTCCGTTAATATTAGCTTCTGTTTTCTCCATTGCTTTAGTTTTGTTTATGGGAGGATTCGTGTTTTTTAGGTTGTAAGAAGCATAACTAGTTCAGACCTGTTTGGGGAATCTATGAGTGAGCTTGACGAAGCTATATCGGAGATGAAAGCTAACCCTTTGTTCCCAAAGGTTGTGTTTTTTTTTTTAGGTTTTTGCTTATCAGTGTCTTCCCAAAGATTGTGTTTTTTAGGTTTTGATTCTAATTTTCTGGAATTGTTGTTTTTGTTTTGGAGAAAAATTTCAGGGTTTGGAGGACTTGTCATCGGATAGTCTTTTAAAGGGGAGAGAATTTGTATTAGAGCATTTGATGAATAACTCGGGATTAAAAGATAAACAACTCCAAGCTGTTCTGGTTGCAGGGGTCGAATTAGGCGATGGTATTACAGATATAATTGATGGGAAGCTTTGCAAGAGGCAATCTGTTGTGTCTTGCGTATCAGCACTTGAGAATGGTTTGGAGATCCTTTACAAAAAAAACATTGAGGGAGAAGAGTCGTTACAGAGAGAAGACAAGGATGAAACTTTGTTGGGGTATGTATGCTTTTTGAAGTACAAGATAGCATTATATATTGAAATAATCTTGTTGTGCTTGTTGATGAGCTTGATGTGATTGTATTCTTTTTTCGTAGCTCGGGACAACAGCCTATTGAACTTTTGACATGGAACATCTGGCAATCGAGAGGTGTATCTTATTTTCTTAGTAAGAGAACTTTAAGATTGGTATCTGGAGCAAGCTTGATATTTTCTGCACCAAAAGCTCAGTGGGCAGAAACGTTAAGAAGGCTGCGTGTGTCATCCGAGAATGATGATGTTGTATTCATCGAAAAGATTGTAAGTTGATCTGACTTTTGAACTAGTTGTATCAACTTTGTCCTCTTTTGTTTATAAGAAAAGTTAGTCATTCTTACTGGAACACTTGTGGTGATACTGCTTGCGGGCAGGAGCTTTTGTTACTAGGATGTGTAACAAGCAGGTGGACTTATTTAATCGAAGGTTTCATGTCAGCTTCCTACAAATCTGTCACTGTGTCAGAACAATACGAGGAGTTATGTAAGCTGCTTCTTCAAAGATCTAAAAGTTTAAAACAGAACGAGATTGTTTTGAATTCAAAGGTCAATTTTCTCAAATCCCAATTTAATTGTGTGCCTTGACATTTGCTATATAGGTAACACATGTTTCCAACGTTCTTGGTTTCCTCTTGGATAGGTTGAAGAGATTCTCGAGTATCTAACAGAAATACTAGAGAGTCGTTTTCATCACCTCTGGAAATTGCCTTCTGCTTTTGCCGCAGCTGCAATACCGTCATGGTAAGTTCAACTGTAAAATTTATCATTTGACATTTAATTTAATTATATCTTCTGTTTTCTGGCTTACAAATAATACCAGTCAAAAGCTTCATATGGTCTCTTTGTAGTTCTGGTTGTTGAGAATTCGATAATGAAATTTTGATTGAGTGGCTTTAAACGCAAATTATAGAACATCAAAGTATGTCTCTCTAATAGAAGTGAATCTATCATAATATTCAATACTTAAAAGAGTAAAATTTTCACCTGAACAAACTCATGCAAGTGCTATGTATCATGTTGTTTCATTTGTGATATATTCATTCATACACATGCTAAATTTTGTATTTTGTTTGTGTTTAACATAACATTTTGTAAAAGATTTTGAATTATGGTATCACAGGTCACCTCTGTTTGGTCAGTATTTTGGCGAAATAGAGAAACATCTGAAACTTGACCACTCAACAACAAGGTTTAAGTTCGTCTCTAAACATCATTTTCACATTGTTCTTGAATCTATAAACAGTTAAAAGCCGACACCGATATATCAATGTCCTTCTCTTCTGCAGATGTTGTAGCTGCGAAAAAGAGCACAAGGACTGTAAGCTACACAACTACCCTTGAATCTTATAAGTTCCCTTGTGATATTTTTTGCAATGACCTTGATAACATTGTCTTAATACGTCTAGGTGAGCTCGTGGAAAGAGTTTGGTGCTTGTACGTATTCCATATCTGCGGAAGCCACTAGATAGAATAACTAATGGTCATTGATCAATAAAAGAAGATCAGTTTCGTTTCTTCTTGGTAAGACCACGTTGTTGATGCAGATGTTTTGTCACTATGTCTTATGGCTATTTATCTTGCGTTTGCGATTACACGAAAGAACAAAATCACGATCGATGCAATAAATAGCATGATGGATAAGTAACAAGAAACCTCCAGAAATGTATTGTTTTCTGGTTCGAGATATTTCTTCCTTGCTTTTGTTTTGTTTCTTTTAGATGTTTAAAATTGAATTCTCTTTTGTTTAATTTTGTTATCAGTCCTTGTCTTTTTGACTCGTGTATCTTTGCTTTTACGTCATGTAAACAAGAAAGCACTTATTACGCGTAGGGTCTGTTTTTTAGGCATATAATCTTTGTCTTTTTGGTATATCCTTGTAAGCAATCAACGTCAAGATCTATGCTAACACGTCCTCGTTTATGCAATGGACGGTGTATACTGATCGGTTGAAATTAGAAAAAGAAGAAGACACTCAAATCACACTTTAACTGAATGTTTCCAGCAAATTTCAGACAAAAGAACTGACAATGAGTTTGTAACAGATGATGCTTTTTTGATAAAGGAGATTCAAAAGTGGAATTATTTGCTCGTTGAGATTTTGCTTCACCGTTGGTTTATGATACACAAAAGTTGTATTTGATTCTTTCCACCCAAAATTGGGACGGGTTATGACCCATAAATTAGGCTTTGTGATGTGGAGCTGACACTCACCAAATTTTAAACATATCTAGAAAGTATTCATTAAATATAAATTTGTTAGAGCAAAATTTATCATGACAAAAAAAGAAGAGCAAAATATACTTTCACAAATTTTTATTTAGATTGTTTGTACTAATGGCACTCATGCTAATCTAGATTCAGATTTGGCAGTATGTTAAATCCTTAATGTATATCTTATGTATCAACCATTTGATAAGTATATTTATGATCTATCTATATTACATCATGTCATTGTTAAAGGGTCGTTTAAAAACCTTGCTAGACACCATGATTTTGCCTATAGAGGATATCGTTTAGCCACTACAACATAATGTTAGTGTTCAAATATGTCACAGGGTAGTTTATTAAAGTGGTAATAGATGATGAAATAGATTGAACTGATTTTATTATATTATCTTTTCATATTAGCGTATCAGACAAAAATTTGGATATATGGTGGTGAATGATGCACTTTAGACTATTTACTAACATATTGATCATAAATCACTTTACCCTATTTTATATTTTTCACGAAAATGTGTTAGTATATTGATGATCTATCTACTAATTTATGTCATTATGCTTTTTATGTTAAAAGGGTCGTTTCAATCCTTGCTAAACACCATGATTTGCCTATAGATGATTTCGTTTAGCCACTACAAGATAAAATTAAAGTGCAAATATACGTCATCGGGGTAGTCTACTAAAGTGGTAATAGATGAAATAGATACTTTTATAATGTTAGCTTTTTCATAGTAGTAGATAAATAGTATTATTAGACAATATTTGGACATATGGTTGTGAATGAATGATGCACTTTCGACTATTCTTTGACTATACACTTTTGAGTCCACGAATTATAAATCCACACGTTGCAAACCACATAGCCTCTCTCTCTCACTTTCTATCGGATTTAGCTCTTTAAATACTTATCTCATTCTTTGCTTCTTCTTAACAGCTACACTTTCTCACTACCTTCACAAATCATACACACACACAAAGACAGAGATAAAACAATAGTTCAAGAGCTATGAGCAAACAGAGTTTGAAGAGACTTCAGTTCCGGAGATGGGGAAAGCGAATCGGGAGCTCGACGACAGCTTCGGGAGCGGTAGGAAACGCAGAGGAAAGAACGATTGTGGCGTTTGCGTTCTCGTGTTGTAGTAAACCGAGTGTTCTCGTGAAACAGTTTGTTTGGAGGCTTAAATCGCGTTTGCGGTGGTCGCGGAAGAGAGATCATAATAATAACATTCAGTGTAGTTATGATCTCCGGAGTTATCATCTGAACTTCGACGACGGTTGGTCACGCCGTCGGTGATTTTAAATAAACATACTTTATCGTTATTGTCTATATGCAGAGTCATTTTCTTTTCATGTTTTGTATGTAAATTAAATTACTCTCAATCTGAAAAAATATATTTTGAACTTGTTTTGTGTGTTTCTTTCATACCAAATTGCAACATCTTGAAGTTTCTATTCATACGCTTTAGTTTTTCTTATCTAAATTCAACAAATTCTTGTCAAATATAATACGGGGAAAAACAAACTTTTATCTGTAATACTAATACATATAAATCGCTTTGAAACAAAAAAAAAAAAA
>NC_025695.1:33631692-33645923 GCF_000633955.1 Camelina sativa
AAAAAAAAAAAAAAAAATATATATATATATATATATATATATATATATATTATTAGTGAGAACAATTTAAAATTGTATATGCAACACTATTTACGGCTATTTAAAGCTAATTTCATTGATCATATAAATATGATGTTGATGAATTGGTCTACCCATAAATGACATAATAAATAAGTTGATGTGTATTTTTTTTTTAAAAAGACACAGGATAAATTAAGAGTGTCTGAAAATTTAAAATAATATATATATATATATATCAAAAAAATTAAAAAAAAAAAATAATAATAATATAGAAATTTTAAACAATCACAAATTTAAAATATATATCTATATTTTTTTAAATAAAATCATTGCTTCATTTGATTTTTAATGAAGTAATCAAATCAGTTACTTAACATTTGGAAAATATCCCCAATGTTTCTAATCACCACTCAATACACAATTTGGATAGAAACCCCTCAAAATTGATTTAAGGGTGTGCAAAAAATCAAACTGAAATTCATATATCCAAACTCGACCAAATTTTCCATTAACCGAACCGTATGAATTTTTTTCTACCAAACTATTCAAACTAAACCCAAATGTTATGGAGCCAAATCGAATTAACCAAAATATTATTATAGACAACTTTTTATACAAAATTGATAAATTTGTATGTCAAAAAGAAACATGATTGATAAATATATTATCAAAGCTTATCAAGGACAATTTTATTAACTTTGTGAATCACCATATATGGATTATGATAATCACATTAAAATCCTATATATGACCATCTTTTATAACGCATCAACCTACCAAATATGCATAATGCATTAACATGTATATCTAACAATGTGGTATTTATATGGTGGTTAACGAAAAAATATGTAAAAATACCTTACAAAACAAAATTAATAAATCAAAGCTTGAAAGAATTTTACCACGAATGAGAAAGAAATAATGTTCAAAATATACATAAAATAATTATCAAATAATGTCCATGTAATTGTTATGTTGGCAACAATTTTTTTTAATCAATAATGTTAAATAATCCATCTAATACATATGTACAATATGGCCGAACGGGATGTTGGCAGTTGGCTCAATTTGATCCTCTATCAACACATTTGTGTGAGAGTTCCTAAGTTCTGAGTCTCTATTTGGTATGATCTACAGCAAAAAATTTCAAATTCATGTGTATAGTTTATCTTACTTCATATTATACATGTGTATTTTCTTCTATTTTTTGAGCCTTAATAAAATAAGAAATTTCTTACATATTCATTGTTAATTTGTACTACAGTTGTGCAATTTTATTTGAGACCATCTAAAATTGATACTTGCAAAATAAAAGAGTTTTCGTCCACTGCTACCAATAAAATTTTTTAAAATATGTTGAATTGTGTTAATTTTGATAGCTTATAGTTTTATTTTAAAAATATTATCTATCCATATTAAGAAAAAATGAATCCAGTTTAGGATTATTATAGATTAATTGATATAAATCATGTTTTAAACTTTGGTTTTATACTGTTATTATATCTTATATCTATAATTATAGATTTTAAAATCTCGTATTATCCAATTGGAGTGTTAAATACTTCATTAAAATATATTGTTATTTAGCCTTTTGTATAATTTCATAAATAAATTATTATTATATTTCAGAAATTAAAATTTTACATAAATAATCTCGAAAAAAACAATATCCAATTTTTAAATTTTAAATCGTATAAACTATAAAGTTATAAAGTTTAGATTCATTTTCAAATTTAATCCATATTCTGGGCCTAGAATAAACCTAGTTGAGCCCACTTTCATAAAGATACAAAACGCATCGTTTTAGATCCTTCGTCTCTCTTCTCTCGCCGAAGTGACCAGAGGAAGGAAGAAACCTCAGCCATGGCCAATTGCTTCGCGCCACAACTTACCATTCCATCCTTCGCGCCACGCCGCGTCAGCCCTAGAATGTCGCACCAATCACCAAAGCCAAGCGCGAGCACCACCACCACCAGCATCTTCACCTCAGCCACAAAGCTACTCTGGGGACCATCTCTTCCACCAGGTCTACTTGTCACCACCGCTCGAACAGCTTGGACCACCGTGTGGCAGCTCATGATGACCCAACTCGCTCCATCCGATTCATCCGGGTCATACACCCGACCCACTTCCAAATTTCGCCTCGACCCGACTCAATTCCCTTCCTTCGCTTCCTCGGAGCTCCATCTCTACGTTGGTCTTCCTTGCCCCTGGGCTCACCGAACCCTAATCGTCCGTGCTCTCAAGGGTTTAAACGATGCCGTTCCGGTCTCAATCGCATCGCCGGGTCAAGATGGATCGTGGGAATTCAAGGCTAACAATATCCCAATCAATGATAAGGATCAACTTATCCCGAGTTTGGATAAAGCAAACCGGCGCCGGAATCTTAAGGAAGTTTACAAATCAAGAAGCGGAGGTTACGACGGGAGATGTACGGTTCCGATGCTTTGGGATTCAAAGAAGAAAGATGTTATTTGTAACGAAAGCTATGATATTATCGACTTCTTCAACTCGGGTTTAAACGAAGTGGCACGAAACGCTAATTTGGATCTTTCACCACCGGAGTTGAAAGAGAAGATCCAAGATTGGAATCAGATTGTTTACCCTAGAGTTAACAATGGCGTTTACAGGTATAATTGGAAAACATTATCACAAAGCTTATAGAAAAGTTAACAATGGTGTTTACAAGTAACGAAACAATATCGAGAAAGCTATAGAATTCGAGTGAACTGTTCCACATTTTGATCCGGTCTTTTGCTCGTAGTTTGTGTTTTTGATGCTGCAATATGCGTGTTTGTTGCTAAAGTTGATGGCTTTGTTGTGTGGTGATTTTTGCTTGTATTGATGTTTTGAAACGTGTGGGTTTGCACGGAGCCATTAAAACTCATGATGGAGCCAGTGAATGAACTCTTTAGTATTAATAGCTATAGAAAGCTTATAAAAAGTTAACAATGGAAACATCGGATGCTATAGAAATCAACTGGATTGTTCACATTTGATGCGGTTTTTGCTTGTAGCTTGTCTTCTTGATGCTGCAATGTGTTTGTTGCTAAAGTTGATGGCTGTTGTGTGGTGATTTGCTTGCATTGATGTTTTGGAAGGTGTGGATTTGCGCAGAGCCAAGAAGCGTATGATGGAGCAGTGAATGAACTCTTTAGTACCTTAGATGAGATTGAAGATCACTTAGGTAGTAACAGATACTTGTGTGGAGAAAGGTTGACATTGGCTGATGTATGTCTATTCACAACTCTGATTCGTTTCGATCCTGTTTACAACATTCTATTCAAATGCACCAAGAAGAAGCTTGTTGAGTACCCGAATCTCTACGGCTATTTGCGCGACATTTACCAGGTTCTTTTTCTCTAATACCCAAATGCTTGCGATTAGAATTGCATCTCAGTTTCTGCGTTTGTTGTTGTTGTTGTTGAAACAGATTCCTGGTGTTGCGGCGACTTGTGACTTTCCCGCTATAATGGATGGATACTACAAAACACTGTTTCCGCTAAACGCAAGTGGAATTCAACCTGCCATTTCTTCATCTGGCGATCAAGATTCTCTCTTGAGACCTCATTGCAGAGACTTGGTGAGTAAAGCCATTGAAACACAGCTCGCGGTTTAGGTGGAGAAGACTGTACATAACTCAAATGATAGGATTATGTTCAACTTATTATATGATGTAACAATCACTGATCTTTGTATTATACTTACATATATCGATATGTCTTTCACAAGTACTCTCATAGGTGCTCTTCTTTCAAAAATCTTGAGATGACTTTCAAGACTTCACTTCGATACTATGATGTATATAGAGATGTTTTATACAAGTCACAAACAAAAGCATTAGCCGTTAAAACCCAAAGTTAAGATATACACATGAGTTTAATACTTTGATATCACAAAGTGGATTCAGTTTCTTAAGGATAATAGTGGCATCCTTTCATAGCTACCTACCTATTTAATGGACCGACCGACTTTGCTTATATGCCTTGTCGGATTTCTGACAAAAGGAGTTATTCTCGATTGAAATTTTTTTGCCAATTCGTTGCCAAAAAAGAGAAAGAAAAAAAGAGAGATTGCGCCACCATCAACAAAAACTACCAAGGTAAAGCTCTCATGCTCTCTTCTTCACATTCTTGCCTTCTGCACCATCAACAAAAACTACCAAGGTAAAGCTCTCATGCTCTCTTCTTCACATTCTTGCCTTCTGCACCATCAACAAAAACTACCAAGGTAAAGCTCTCATGCTCTCTTCTTCACATTCTTCCCTTCTGCACCATCAACAAATTGCGAGTTAGTTGCAAGAATAGTGAGTGAAGGGCTCATCCCAAAACCCGAGATAAACATGTCTAACTAATAATGATCACGCACTGCTTATCTGCTTAATGATCCTGCAGAACTCGCTACCACATCGACAATGGAACGGACTCGTGGGAAACACATCATCGTTAAATCGGACACCATAATCCTGCAGATTAAGTCCAAAAGTTCTCAGACAGAACCACAAAATACCAGGACTTGAACCCAATCTAATGAAAATTCCTAAAATGAAACAAATCTATTAAAAGTGGGTGGAGAAACTTCTACACACCCAGGTGAGTTCCTCCATAGCATCGATCTCTCTTGTTGTGAAGAATGCAAGCTGGAAAAATACAGATTTATCTAATCAGTCTACTGTTTCCACATAACAGATGAGATTTCTATAAGCAAAGGATTATAAATGAAACCAGGCATTGTGTCATACATGATAGTAGTGTGAATCTGTAGTCTCCACATGAACTGGGATCTCAATCAAATTTGCATCTAAGCATCTGCACATATAGACATAGTACAGTTACAAGTAATGAATTGAGAGGGAATCAAACTTATAAGTTTCCCAAATGAGTTTCTAAGGCTAAGCTAGTCGTTTGAAACTTTATAACAAACTCAATTTCAGAGCCCCTTCACCTGTGATTGATGAACCTGGAGATATTTCCATAATGCATAACGTCAAGACAAAGAGCTTTGTCATCCCCTGAAATGTCTTCAGAACCCCAGTATGCATCCAGTATTACTGGAAAAGTACGTCTCTCAGAGTTGCGTTGGAACAACTCTGTAACGGTCAATATCTCTCCAGCAAACTCACAGATAAATGCTCCCTTAGGCAGTTTTTCTAGAGTTCTGAGTCCCCAGCCTCTCCCATTGGGCGTGAAAAAAACCTGATTAAGAAAAATGAAAGGAACATAAACACAATTCAGGCATCAGAGACTCTTAACCGGTTTAGTCCAAGTTACAATGATCATAATCAGTTTCAGTTCTATCAGAACTGAGATGGGTTTAGATTATCAAAATCTGGACCACTTGGCACAAAAAAAGAAAGTTTGGTAAGGTGAATGTGTTTACCTGCAGCCTGTTGTGAATCCCCTGTTGGACAACTCGGTTGCCACATTTCCTCATGCAGCCACACTTGTTCCAACATTCTTTAATGACCTTTCTCTTTAGATGCCCCTTGCACGGTTCCAGAGTTACTTCTTTTTGACCTTTCTCGAAAGGACATTCTTTGCAATACTGCACAATTTGTTTCTGCGGATCACGAGCCTCAGAGATACACTGTTCCAGAAAATCGTTATGTAGGAGGCCATCTACTGTGTATGCAAAGCCATTAAATGCAGTTGCACAACTGCATGCCATTGACGGAGCCAAGCAATCTCCACAGCAAGAGGAACAGCATTGGTCATCCCTAATATTCCCAAGAGAAAACTTCACTGCAGCATCTTGATACACAAGACTTTGGGCTATGTAACGAAAAACTCGAGGAATCTTGTCGTTGACCTCATTCACCCAAGGAATCTCAATTGTTTCTTTCCCTAGAGTGATGTCCCCGATGCTGCTTATCAATCTCCACTCATCCGCAGAAAGTTGGCATTCAGGAACAACTACCAAACCCATGGAATCATCAACTGAAACGTTTTCAACAACTCCCATATGATCATTACTGCCCTGAGAAGTAAAAGCCATACTTGCTGCAGATTTCTTCAATGCATCAATGTTCGTTGTGACAAATGGCAAGGGTTTTGGCATCTGGTTCGATGAATCTTTCCCCTTTGTTGCCAGGTCCAGGTAGCAGCTACAGATGTCGTTCATAAAACCAATCACAGAAAAGTTGGGGTCCAGTATTTTGTATGATCGGAGACATTTTTCCTCCATTGCTCTTCGTAGTTCCTCCATAGAAGGTACATGTTGATTTGTTCCTCCAGTTGCAGGAGAAAAACTAAGATTAAGCTTCACCTCGCCCAAAGCAGAAGAAGCTAATTCAAGTGCTGAAGGATCTTCTACGGTTGAAGCTAGCTTCTGCTCACTCAATCTCCCAGCAGTGATAGGAGAAACATCATTGGTAATACCATCAACAGTACTTACTGTTTCACCAGCCATGTCTTCCACATGTCCATTTGTTTTCTCCATCTCCAGCATGAGAACTGAAGAGTCCCCTCTCTCTACTGAATCTACAGAAACAAAACACATCAGTTTTAAAGAAAGTAGCTTCAAGTCTCCAACACATCATACCAACAAAAATAGCAATGCAAAGAAGATTTTGTAACTCATATTTACAAAAAAAATACCTGAATGAAAAGAACTGGAAGGCATATCTGTAATGAGCTCATCAGCATCAGGATGAGTTTCAGTTGGTACATGATGAAATGGCAATAAGATCAGACCACTCTCTTCACCATAAGCTGGAGTTTCTTCTAAATTCGGACTGCCCAAGCTAGGACTTGTCAAAGCAGAGCCTCCTTCACCTCTGCGTCGCAGCCTCTTTAAAGGGCGATCAGACTCAGCCAACGGTTCATCATCTTCCTCGATAGACTGCTATTACACAATAGAAAATTAATGAATGCAATAACATGAAGAAACATTACTCTAGTACAGCAAATATATTCAGTTTGCATACTTCATGGAACTTCTTCTTTCCTCTGCCAACTTCTGAGGACTGAAAAATTGGATAAACAACAACACTAAGTATGGATGACAAAGCAATTCAAAAACACAATACTTGAACTACAAATCAAAGACTGTGAGGAAAGAACATACACAGCCTTCTTCATCTTCTTTAGCTTCGTCAGCCTTCTTTCCTTTGCTTTCTTGAATAGCCTTCATACGTTAGACCAACATGTAAGGTCAAGGTAAATAACAAAGACAATGAAATCAGTAGATTAAAGAGACAACCAAAGGTACCTGAGCTTCTTGGCTATCGAAGATAGCATCAGCAAGAACCCTGTAATTGTCTTCAGCAATTAACTCCCAGTTTTTATCATAAAGGGCGAGAAGGTTCTTCAAGACCGGCTTAACTTGTGCATCCTTTATCCCAAGAGCCCTCATAGCCACAAATGCTTTTTTGATATGCGCATTAGGTGCCATCGTTTCTGCAACAAATGCAAATGAAACAAGATATGTAAAGCCGTTCAATATAACAAACGAAACCCAGGATTTACAAGGAAATAAATGTAACCAAATAAACCCCCCAACACATGAGCAAATGAAGAACACTGAAGCCAAAACAGAACTAAGCAAATCAACAACATTACAAACCAAGAAACCATAATATCTACCTAGCAGTAAAATACAAACCCACTAGTACCAGAAATTGAACATCTTTAGCAAAGTTGAAACCTTTCCTCTTGAGAAAACACTATAGCACTAAAACGCACAAAGAAACCCTGATAAAACGTCGTTTTCACTTCCAGAGAACTAGTAGCGTTCTCCGATTACGATGAGACTCAAAAAGGAGGAACTTTTCGCCGGAAAATCAGACGAACTTACTAAGCAGAGGGACGAAATGACGTGACGAGCGTTAGGGTTTTAAAGTAAGCTCGGTACAGTGAAAGGAGTCGAGGATTTTGAGTACTTACTTAGGAGAGAGAGAATCGTGGCCGTGGGAAAGCGAATGAGAACGGCGTAGATACAATGTTGGCGTCGACGGCAGAGTATTACGTCGGCGCGTGAGTACACGCGATGACAGTGCCCAGGTGAAAATTTCGATTCTTTAGTTTCTCTAGTTCGTTTTGTTCATTTTTCTTCTATGCTTAATGGGCCGGGCTTTACTGGGTCGGGTCAACCCTGCCTGGACAAATATTACCGTTAGACGACGATTCGAGTTTTTTATGGAAAGGTAAACAAAAACTCGAATAAGAATATATAAATAGAAAAGTAAAACGTTTGAATAAGAATATATAAATATATATAAATATAAAGATATTATATTTAATATTTAACACTTATTTATATGATTGTTTATAATATTTTGTGATTTACTTTATTTGTTTAATCACAAATTTAAATCTAATTAAAATTAGATATAATATTATTATGAAATATTTTAAATCATGTCTTCAACCTTTTTGGAGTACATTGAAAATTTAGTAACAAATTACTAAATAATGATTATTGATCATGTTTTATTGCCATCACTTCTACGAGGAGGTTTAAGTCCAAATATATGACTATTAAAAATTTACTAATTCTTTAGAATAATCTAAAGAAAGTAAATGACGAAAAATCTGTAAAATAATACAAATCAACTTATTCCAATTATTACCAAGATTATAATTAAAAATAATATCTTTGATGGAAAGATATTAGAAAATACATAATTTACTTGTCAAAAAAAAAAATGGTTGTCCTATAGACACAGTATAGTGACAAATATATTTTTAAAATATTATTATCTTATTTTTGGTGACTGTGTAAAATTATGAGATGATGTGAATCACATCCTATTGGGCTGGTCTATTTTTTGAAGTGAATATGACCTTATGCTATAAGTGGTTTCCACTATTCTACTATAATATTAAGAAGTAGTAGAAAAAGTATTGAAAGCTCTAGAATAGTATATATATTATTGTCTATGGGAACACAATATGATATTAATGTGTTATAGTCTCCCAAGTTTCAAAGTTAAAAAGGTCTAAAATATAATAGAAGACCCAATTTAAGAATGTTATTGATTACAGAGTGGGATTCATATCGAGATTGATAGACATGAAGTGTCATCATCTCGAGGGGAAGAATTAAGGAATCCCACATACAGAGGTGATGGAACAAATGTAAGATTATGTTCACACCCACAATGAGTTTAATCACTCATATGAAAGAGCAAATCTTGAGGATTTGAAAAGTAATCATGTTGAGACAATATGCGAAAAAATACTTTGAAATCATAAGTATTACCCAAGACAAGAAAATTTTTTTAGAGATTACATGCATTATCTAGAAGATAAAATGCTTATATTAAACCAGAAGGTTTAATAAAAATCTCACTGTTTGGCATGACCGGTTAAGCCATTCCGGTTCAGTAGTGATGCGAAAAAATAATCAGAAATTTCTGAAAAGATTCATTAGAGTTTTTCTAGTGATTTCTTATATGTGCTGCTTTACAAAGCAAGCCGATCATATGGCTTTCATCGACCCCATGAATTTGGATAATGTCAATTTTCTGGTACATATACAAAGAGATATTGTGGACTGAGCATCCATTATATATATTTGTTATCAATATGCAATCTTGAGTTTGCGAGAGTATTTGGTTAATTGACAATGGTGGTGAAACCATGCTAAGTAATTGACAGAAATGACTCTATATGTCAATAAATTCGCATCAGGCCAACAAATTATCATGAGTACTCCCCATTACAATTGGTTTGGTCAGAAACCAAATATATTTCATCTAAATGTGTTATGCATATTGAGTTGCTCCACCACAGTGATTAAGATGGAATTTGAAAAAATGTTGGAAATATGTTGGATATGAATTTTTTTTAAAGATTGAATATCTCGAGAATTTGAGGCTCGAGATGCAGAGACTGTTTTAGTGAGTCAGTCTTTCCAACATGAGGGGGAGAAAATAAACAGTTGGTAAAGAAATATATTAGAAGAAATCAGCTTAATCCTCGTACTGAGAAATGTGCACAATAATTTCAAAAGATAATTTATTGGCAAAGTTTGCAAAGATGCTAAAAGCATGCAAGAGCCATTTTCTGACCTTGAGTGAAAAAGTCACATATACCAGCTGTGCTCCAATTAATGTCTTAGAAGGATAAGATCAACTGCTAGTAAGTCTAAAGATCGCATGAAGTGTGATAGACTTACGGTTCCAAATATAAGCATCCTCGGGAAAAAAAGGAGCATAAATTAATATGGCACCAAGGAAGCAAAGAGTTATGGAAAATCTCTAGAAGAGATGTAGACATGAGTAAGAAAGAGATTCAGGTACCTGAGAATCATAATGAAAAGAATTCTCAACAAGTTGAGTCATGTCTAAAATAAAAAGGAACCAATAAGCAAATCGACGTCGTAATATGTTTGCATGCAATGTTGCAGTTGATGATGTTATTGATGAAAATCGAGGATCATAAACCGCGGTTAATAGAAACATTTTATTGAATAGTGTACACAAAGAATGATTGGTTAATCATTGACAGAAATAGCTATGAAGTAGTTCAAGTCTCTTAAAGAGATAATATTTGGACTTGTAGTCCTTACACTTGAAAGTGTAAAATGAGTGGGACATAAGGGGATCTTTATGAGAAATAAAGTACATGTAGTAGTACAATGATTCTCATAAATACTTGATATTTATTATGAGAAATGCACTCTCATATGGTGGAAACAACTATGTAGATCCCTTATGAGTTTGAAAATAAGGCAAGACTTGATTTAGTCTATTTAGAATGTTTTCAAACTATAAGAGATATCTCTTAAAGTAATTATATTGCTAGAAGCAAATACTTTATAGTTCTCGAGAATATTGTAAGAACAAGAAAAAGTCTTGATACCTTTTGACATATTTTGAGAGAAAAGGGTGAGAGTTTATCTCTATAAGAGAATCCTGTGTGTAGATCACTGTTGTTGATCTTAGGGATCTCATAGTGGGTTGAAAATAGATCGGGAACAATCTAAGAGAAGATCTTAGAGTTGTGTAAATCCGAGATTGAACACTGAATATAATTGTGTTCAAGAAATATTTTCAAGAAAGAAAGTTTGAGGATGTAGGCATTTGATGAACCTCGTTAAAAAAAAAATTGTATGTGTCTCTTCTGCACTTACAAGTGATTCTTGTTAAAAGAATGGTACAAGAACAAGTGCAAATATGTTGATAATGAAAATATTATTTGATCTCTGGTAGAGATTTCACATACTAAGGAATATATGGAGAAACAATCAATGATGAAATATTACTCCTGAAAGATGGAGAAATCGGATTGTATAAGATCAGTTCTTTCATGAAATCTTGAGGTTACATATTTGACATCTAATGAAAGAGATCTTATCTTAAGATGCTTACATATTATTACATAGAAAAATGGTCTTGTAGTACCATACTAAGAAGAAGAGTTGAAAGAGAAAGTTTTACAAGGAGAGTATGAATAACTCCTATGTATAAGATGATTGTTTGGAAGATTGTATTTAAAAGAAGATTTGGACTTAAAGTTCAAATAGATCTTCTATATGAAAGGGGTTCAAATGACTTGAAGTTTAATGACTCATGAGAATATATGATGATCATATGAGTTTGTAACTAAAAGCGATGTTTATAACAGTTCAGAAAGTTGGTACATATGATTATAATAAATAACCTGAAGATGATGCTTTCAGGGGGAGAAATATGATTATGTGAGTGGTTTTACTCTTTTCCCCTTATCATGGTTTTTATCCCATTGGGTTTTTGCATGAAAGATTTTTAACGAGACAACAAAGATCACGCGAAAGATAAACACCTAAAGAGGAATATTACGATTCCAATGGTGAAAGACTATGATCTTCAAAGTCTTTGATGAGATTGTGAGAAACAAAGATAATGATAAAGATGAGTCACTTGTGAGATCCATGACCAATAGAAGAATGGCGATACACGTTCACTACAGATTCGTTCAAGTGAAGATTAGGCGAACCATTTACCAAGGCGTTTCCAACCACTACTTTTAAGAAGCTACTTCATCATATTGGATCAGTCATCTCGAATATTTCAAGTGATGTATTCATGAGGGGGAGTAAAAGCGCGATGCACTCGTTTTTCCTTAACCATGGTTTTTCCCATTGGGTTTTCCTGGTAAGGTTTTTTAATGAGCCAGCATCTCATATGCGCATTTAGGACTACATTTTAATAAAGGTCATCCAAGGAGGAGTGTTATGAATGAGTATATTATATATGGATGCCCATTATCGGCTCATTAGTGTGAACCCTAAACCCTAATATTATATCCTATATATATGTTGTATCCTATGCAACAAAGGAATAATAAAAGAGAACAATTCCCTAAACCTTTGTTCTTAACAACTAAAAATTTGTCCCAGAATTTTTAAAAATACTCCAAAAAAATATGATATTTTGTGACTATCATAATGTCCAATCCCATCATTACAAGTTAGTTTCAAATGGTCACAAGTTATTACTAAAAAATTTATTGCATTTGATAAAAATTAGAAATAAAGACTTAATCTCAAAAAAATATTCTTTTTTAAAATTTATAATCATACAAATTTTTTTATAATTATAAATATTAGATATACATTATAATCTATCTTTATTCTTACGTAAAAAATAAATCACTAATTCGACCAGATGCACATATTCAACCATAACTCTCATCTTACAACTCCTATGGAAACGATTTCAGGCTCTACGAAAAGGTAAGACTCAGATCTTTCCAACGGTGGGTAGATAGCTTCTGGTTCAATTTGTAGCAGTGGGAAACAATTTCACAAAATGACTGATGCTAGTTCGCGGATTTGCAAAGAATAGATTTGAGAAAATATGTATAACTTTTAATCTACAAAAAAGGTTACAAAATCCTTGGGGGGAAACTTAAATCTATGGGTTGGGAAATTTCTCACCAAAATTCGTCCATAAAAGAGTCCGTTTATCCCTTCTTTTCCACCATCTCCTAGGACAACTAAAATTTGTCCTTAATCTCAACTGTGGCTACTTATTCTCTTTAATTATAAAGAATAAAACATAATCATCTCTTAAATAAGTTTTCTTAAATTAGGATTAGAGACTTGGTTTAATGGGCTTTTGTATAAATGATATAACAATTTATAATATTTTATAACTAATGTTTACTCAATTTAACGTCACAAAATGTGATTTGTATATCTGTTATAAGTTCATAACTAATTTGCAACAACATATTGGTCACAATGTAGTCATAAGAGTGATGATTAATATTATCGTAGCATATTCGTCACTAATTGTGATAGACTTTGGTTACAATTTTTTCTGTCATAATATAGTAATGAAAATACTATGAATTTGTGATACATAAATTTAGTCATAATATCGTATTTAAAATATCACAAATTTGTGACAAAAATTTTATGTCTCAAAAATAAATGTCAATAAAATTATTTTCTTTTAGTGTCGACATAATCATCAAACTCAAATAAGAGAGATTTGTGATCCGAAACTCCTCGCTTCACTTCCTTGAAACTCAAATCCAGTTTTCTTCTCATCAGCTCCGGAGCCAATCTCAGTAGATGATTGATCATCAGAGACATCGTCTTCTTTATCTTTTTTCTTTTTTTATTTAACCCCAAGACAAAAAAAAAAAGAAAAAGAAAAACTTATCAATTAGAATGAACAAAATAAAACTTACAAATCACAGGCTATCAAATAATAAGTTAGTACATTCTAATTTACAAATCCATAATAAATTAGATTTACTTTCTAAACTAAATTATGTTGAACATTATCTTCTCTAAAACTCTCATCCGCTATCTTTTGTTACATCAACTGGAATATGCACGCAACGACCGCCACAAATATGCAAATGCCTAAAACTAAGAGCATGACACATCGAAGTTCTTATATACCATATATCGAACTAGAACCGATAGATTGAAAAAACTCTTACCATATATTTTGATTATTTGATATCCTATTTTAATGGAATCCACCCTCTTTTTAAAAAGTTCTCACACTAACATTGTAGAGATGATTTAAAGATAATTTAACTTATACTTCAAACACTCAAATACCTAGAACTAAGAGCATCACATATCAAAGTTCCAATACACTTGCAACATATTTCTTTCCTTTGGTAGCCTTTATGATTTGAAAGATCTAAAACATCTAAAGTGTCGTAGAGTTGTTGGGGAGATTACGCTGTCCGATCCTGACCATAATTCCGTATCAATGGTTCGACCCTCACCAACTCAAAAGATATCATATAGGGTCACAT
>NC_025695.1:33645933-33658623 GCF_000633955.1 Camelina sativa
AAAAAAAAAAAAAAAAAAAAAAACAATTATGCTTATTAATTTACAACGAAACACTTTGACTTTGATTTTCTTTGTAATTTAAAAATAAACAAAAAACACAACTCTATGATTAACTCCGATGATCAGTTGATCACTTCACAATTATGATTTGAAAACCATGGAAACTCTCAAAACGAACATGTTTTGTTTTAGAATAAAATAAAATCAAAACAATCATTGAACTCTTACACAAGGTCTAAGAATTATATTCTTCTTCTCGTTTCATCCTATAATTTATATCAAAATATATCTTAATTAGTGCCTTAACAAAAAACATATGATCATTGAACAATCCACAAAAAAATGTTTTTTTTTCTTTATATGATACGACTTAATGTTATGTGACAATAAAGTCACAAATTTAATTGTCATTAAAGGTTATTGACTAAAATTTCAACGTTAAAAAAAAAAGTAGCAGTAATCATCTTTTTTTGATACTGTATTACATAATCTGTCCCAAACAAATAAATAAGTACTATTAAAGAAAACAGAAAACACTTGTCGTCTGAAAGTTTCTTTCTTTTATCTTAACCTTGAAGCAAGATTCCGGAGAAAAGTATACTCCTTTAATTTTCCATGGTTTCACACGACAAACCAGCTCTCATCTCCTTCATTCCCATTACATATTTTTTGTCTTTAAACCCTCAAAAAGACAAAAATAAAACAAAAACGGCAAAACTTTTTATAATTTCCAGACACATAATAAAAACACAAACTTTATGCAGAAACTACTAATCAAGAAACATAAAAAAATTTCGAAACCTCTCTCTGTTTCTGTCTCTCTCAATAATTATGAAACTAATAATACATCAAGTCTTCATCTTTTGGTTCTTCTTACCATTCTCTGCACTCTCCGGTGATCATGGTGATTATAAAAATCTCATCTTTAAAGGTTGTGCAAACCAGAGGTATCCAGACCCAACTGGTGTTTTCTCTCAGAATCTCAAAAACTTGTTCGCTTCTTTGGTTTCTCAGTCAGGACAGAGCTCTTTCGCGTCCACAACCTCTGGAACTGATAACGCCACCGCCGTGATCGGTGTTTTTCAGTGCCGCGGCGATCTCCACGCTCCTCAGTGCTCTGATTGCGTATCTAAAATCCCTAAACTCGTATCTAAACTCTGCGGAGGCGGCGGAGACGACGGTAATGTGGTGGTGGCGGCTCGTGTTCAGCTCGCCGGGTGTTATATCCGGTACGAAATCTCGGGATTCCGGCAAACTTTCGGTACGGAGATGTTGTTTCGTCTCTGCGGGAAAAAACAGAGCAGTGATCCTGGGTTCTCCGGGAAGAGAGATACAGCTTTTGGTATGGCGGAGAACGGTGTGATAACCGGATCAAGCGGCAGCGGTGGTGGTGGTGGAGGAGGAGGAGGGTTTTACGCGGGGCAGTATGAGTCGGTGTACTAACTATTAATATTGATTTAAGATTGTTTGCATCACAAAAAGTTGCATGGAAATCAAGAAAATATTAATATGCATAAAATTCATTTATGCATATTTCTGGACAATTTTGCATTGTTTTATCAATTAGTCAACCAAGCATTTTTCAAAATCAATGTTTTTTAATTATATATATAGTTCTAAATTATTACATTAAAATAAAGGTTTACGATTTCGGATTCATAGTTTAGTTTTTTTTGTTAAGATGCAAGGGTTGGGTTTTTTCATTTGTTTTTGTTGTCTTTGTCACTTATCTAATTTCTCTTTCAAATCGTGTGTCATTTTATTTAATTAACCATTGAAGGATGAAAGAGATTGCTCAACTTACTGACTAGTACATTTTGTTCCATTTCTAATGATAAAAATGAGATTAAAAAAAAAGAAAGCATACCCACAATGGAAAAATAAAAGTAAAATGAAACATCAAAGTAGCAAAATTGATGAAAAAGAGAAATACTCAACACGAAGTTAAAGCAGCTTTTGTGAAGCAATACAAGTGTACGTGTGACTACTCAATTTCTTAACAAATCTTGTTTTAGTCGTTTTCGTTGAGAAAGAGTAAAGCTTTATTGGTGGTGTATTTCACTTTGGAAGCTTTGGAGTTAGTGAGATTCACTGTATCCGACTATACATTTCACTACATCTATAAAATCATATCTTTGCCATGTAAAGTGATTGCCATTCAACAAAATATGCACAATTATGGTAAAAACCATTCTGTACTGCAAAACCTGACTGATTTCAATATATGCTTAGGAGTTGGGCCTCTTTCAAAGAAAAATAAGTTTGAGAGCTGATAATCTGTTCTACCACCACTTTTTCGAATATAGATATTTTTGAACATGATTTCCCAAACCAAGAGAGGAGACAAGACATACATCATCTTACAAAGATCTCTGAACTAAGAGTCAGTATAACATAACTCTTTCACCTTAAATCTGAAGTAAGAAAGAATCTGACGCAAAACTTTCACCTTAAACCCCTTAATGAACAAATATACTTGGCAATTAGGAACTATCCCAGACTTATATAAAACTCAAACTCCAAACTTCAAGTACCCTTAACAAAGAAGAAGACCATCACCAAGGATTTTGGATAGTCTATTTAAAGATTCAGCAATTCTACGAAAGTGAAATTCAACTATACTAACAAGAATCAGAACTCTAGAGCATTGAATTATGCTTTTCAAAGCTAAGAGAAGTTAAAAGCTTCAACTTCATTGCCTAAAGATGCTATATTCAACTAACTCCTACCAAAATAGCTCAAGTACCATGAACAAAGATGTTACACCATTTAACAACTTCTTCCAAAATATCTTCATTGCCTATAGATGTTACACCATTTAAACAAAGTAAAAAAACATAAACCATATCAACTAGTTTCAGAACTCTAAGCGAGGATTCCATAAGCTAAAAAAAAAGCTTCAACTTCACTGCCTAAAGATGCTAAATTTAACTTATCAACAAGTTTCAGAACTCTAGAGCATTGAATACGCTATAACAAGCTAAGAGAGCCAAAAAAAGCTTCAACTTCATTGCATAAAGATGCTAAATTTAACTAACTTATAAACAACAAATTTGAGAACACTAGAGTACTGAATACGCTATAAGAAGCTAAGAGAAGTAGTAAAAAGCTTCAACTTCAGTGCCTCAAGATCCTATTTTTATTGCAATAGAAACGTAAAACAAGACAAAGAGTACTAAAATACATCACAATCAAATCAAATCTGAAGATGATAACAACAAAACAACACAAAAAAAAAAAAAAAAGCACCAAACTTGATGAATCCACCGACGTGTGAAAATACACTCTTATACGAAAATTCGAATTCCAAAAGAAACACCAAACAACAGAAAACAAAACAGATTACCCTAAATTCGTAATTAAGGATTTCTTACAATCCCCTTTGCATTTGCACTGGAGATGGTGGAGCTCCGAGGAGACTAGCCTGCTGAAGCTCAAGTTCGTTGAGCTGTGCTTCGCGATCCATCTCAATGATCAGTGGAACGGCAAGGATGAGAAAAGTTGTACCAGCGATCCACGCGGCTTTTCCGGTGCTCCAGAGCAGTTTCTTCGATACTCCGACGGCATCTCCAACTGTGCGTCTTCCTTGAGACACGATCTCGGAGTTTGAAATCTTAGCTAAGATGTTTGGTTCTCCTCCGCCAGAGGATTTACCGGCTCCGATTCTCTTCGCCGCCATCGATTTGATATAAAGAAGAGAGTGTTTGTGGTTGCTGAATCGCTAAATCAGGTAGTTCACAAAGAGAGTTTGTGGGGCTGGTAGCGTAGCGAGGGTTTCTTTCCTTCTCTGAAGAGATGAGTTTTTTGGTTACCATGATTGGGCCATTAAGCCTAATGAATTAGTTGACCCATAAAACTTTGGATAGCTCATAAGTAGGTCTGGGCATAAAACCCAAAATCCAAAAATCGTTCTGAAAAATCCGGTTTTGAAACCAAACCGAATGATCATACATTCCAAACCTCTCTTATTCATCCCCTCTAAATTCACCAATCAAAATAAAACAAAACGCCATATCATATTATATTTATAAAATAAAATAAAAAGACAAAATAAATTAAAAAAACAAATATTGTTTAGATTTTGATTAAGGAAAATATATCGGTTTAAGTTTACAATTGAAAATTAGGGTTTAAATTTTACAACTAAAAAAATTAGATGTTGGTTTGGATTTATAAAAAAGTGGTTAGAGTTTAAATTTTATAATTAAATGAAACTATATGTCGGTTTAGGTTTACAAAATAGTGGTTAGGGTTTAGGGTTTAGATTTTACAATTAAAGCAAATTATATATTAGTTTGAGTCTATAAAAGAGTAGTTAGCGTTTAGATTTTATAATTAAACAAAATTGTATTTCAATTTGGGTTTATAAAAAAGTGGTTAGGATTTAAATTATATAATTAAAAAGTGACTTGAGTTTATAAAAAAGTGACTTCAGTTTAAAAGTTATAATTAAAAACTACAATATAATGTTTATAATTAATAATTTAAAATTAATTGATATACAAAATTTGTTTCCTTATTTAAATTTTTTTTTTCTTAATTAAGAGGAGTTAATAAGAGAGGTTCACCTCTATGAATGAACTTGATACACCCAAATTCGAGAATCACTCAGCCGGATTAGAAAGGATAGAAACTCGCCAAGATGCAAAGTGCAAGAGGAAAATCTAATGGATTGAGGGGTCGCACAGCAGTTGCGGAAGGCTGCTGATATTCCCAACTCTAATCGCTGCTAAATATGACACACTAGTACAGCAAGAGGAGACTGTTGCTTGGATATTATACACCAAGAAACAAGGAAGTGTTTTAGACAAAGAACAAAGAGATAGACTCATAAAATGAAAAGGAAAATTGATTGATGATTCTCAAATGAGATTACATGTGTTTATACAGGGATAAAAAACTTGGTAACAAAGCCAAGCATTAATTGTTCTTGAAACTAAAAGAAAATATATATAGAAAATTGAATGAATATTCAACTTTTAAAGTTTTCCTTGTATTATGTTCAAAATGGACTGGATTTGATAGACAACATCCCCAATAGAATTTCTCATGCTCTCTTTGGCCATAAGCTCTTTAATTAACCTATTAAGTGCATCCTTGAACGTCTTTCCCTTTGACTCCTTGGTCCAATCTGCTAATGAGAACAACATGGGATGTACCATTTATTTACTTTGGACTTAGTAGAAACAATTCCTGATTGCCAAACATAATTCTGGAAGCATCTAAACCAATTGAACCTAGAGCTCTTCAGGTGAAGAACTAGATTGACCTCCTTTGGTAAATTAAGTGTATCTTTGTATTTCGTAGGCTAAATCTTATGTTTCTGAGCTTGTTGGAAACATAAGAGATCCATTAATATCCTCCAAGTAGTTTCATGTCGAAATTGTGTCTGAGTTGATCTGTGTAATACGATCTTTGGCTCAGACGTGAATTGGGACTGGGATAGATCCACTAACTTGAAATAATCATATCTTTCACATATGAACTGCTATTAATGTGATTCCAAATTTTCGTGGTTGTGGAGTGGATCAAGATTCCAGAACAGTTTAGTTCATATCTTGAGTCCGTCTGACTTGGTTGGAATCCTCCGTTGAATGCTCGTAGGTCCAAATCGCGTAGCCATGAGTTCACCTGATTTGTAAAATGAATAACCCCTTCATTTGAACTCTGACTGGACTGATTACACTTCAACATATGCTCTAGATGAAGTAAGAATGTATTCCAAATAGTCGTTTGGCTGGAAGAATTGATTTTCGACTTTGTTCGTGTTGTACAAGACTCAAGAATCTTTTTGAATGGTCTCATGATCATATCAAAACTCAAGAATTGTCCTAATGAAAATTATCCTATTCGGGTTATCCAAACTGAACCAAAAACCAAACAATATAGTATATAAAAAACAAGAATAGAATTACACATTAGTTATATTTTAATATCCAAAAATACCATATAATAAATAATTCAAAATAATCTAGATCTCCAAAAAAAAATTTAGTCATATTTTTTGAAAATTATACAAATGTTTGCAGAATTTAACCAAAATTTCTTAGAATTAAATAAAATTTTTAATAATTTTTTTTTTGAAAACCATCAAACCCGACACCTATCCAAACTAAAACTGAACTGAATAATCATACATTTGAGCAGATAATGAACTCTCTTACCCAAATTATCTTAATCCAAATTTCTAATATTAGCTTGTAACAATGATATGCTATTGAAATAGGATTATTTTTTTTTTCTTTCTGAATTGTGTTGTAAGATTTTCTTCAAACTAATGCTCTAATAAGCTGACAAGTGGCATTATTCTCATATTTAAGTATACTATTTTCATAATTACTAAATTTAATTATATTTTCATACCAAAAAAATTGTCATCATTTTTCAATGTCATTTTAGTAGTTATATAATTAAATAATAAAATATTAATATTCAAAAGATCAATTAATTTTACTCTAAATAATATCAAAATATAAAAATATTAAAAGATTCTAATATTTATTTGTTGACAAAAAATAGAATATTTATTTCACAACTTTTTACGGAAAATATCAATTCATTTTATTTAAAATAATTTAACGATATAAGAATATGATTTCAACATGTGTCATTCATCTCATATTTAAGTATACTATTTTCATAATTACTAAATTTAATTATATTTTCATAGCAAAAAAAATTTCATCATTTTTCAATGTCATTTTAGTAGTTATATAATTAGATAATAAAATATTAATATTCAAAAGATCAACTAATTTAACTCTAAATAATATCAAAATATAAAAATATTAAAAGATTATAATATTTATTTGTTGAAAAAAATAGAATATTTATTTCACAATTTTTTACGGCAAAATATCAATTCATTTTGTTTAAAATAATTTAACGGTATAAGAATATGATATTTCTTAATTTTTGCACCAAAAGATCAACTCATTTAGTTTAACTGAATTCAATATATAAAATAAGTTAAATTCAAGATATTTTAAAACTTTTATGTTGAGGAAGAAGTTAAGAACATACTTGGCCGGTTTTTCATATGACATGAGGAGTGTTAAAGTTAAGGTTGAGAAAGAAGTTAAGAACATACTTGGCCATAATAAACAAAATTTACTATATCTTACAGCTGTTGTTGTAGCGAGTAAGGAGATCATCTTCTAAATCCATTCTAAACTAATTAATCTAAGAGTTTTCAGAGATTGCATAAATGGTAATTTTTCACTTTTGATATTTACTATTTGTCCCTTAGCTTTATTGTTAAAGGATGATATCATGTACATATCTGAGCAATTATGTTGGGTCCATGGTTTCATATTGCAAACCTGGGTCAAAAAATTTCAAACGTGGAGATGCACATGTTTGCTTGAAACCTTGTTGTAGAGTGTAAAAACTTTGTGGTAGAAAATTCTACTAATGTGTTTGTGTTTAAACGTTACTAGGTAACAACCCGCACTATGTGCGGTATAAAATAATTATTATATATTTTTACTGTAATTTTTATTTATAAAATCTATTTTATTTATCAGTAATTGGAATCTAAAATTCGATTGTGTGTATATATATATTAAATATATAATTTTTTTTATAATAATTAAAATTTAACCCTTGAGAATTATTATAATATCAGTCTTATATTATCATATCATATGAGCAAAAAGTTCTTAAAAATCATTTTAAAGATTTTATGAAAATGTAATTAAAAAATATAATTAAGTTAGAAAGAGAATATAAGAATTTAAGTTTGGGTGTTAATTATATTTTTGGAAAAATACAATAGTATGTAAATGTGAATATTATATTACAGTAAAACCTCTATAAATTAATACTCTATAAATTAATAAACACTATAAATTAATAAATTTTGCTAGTCCCAAGTCGGGACAGTGTAAAAAATAATAAAATTTGATAAGATAATAAGATAATATTTTATTTTTGAAATTTCCATGTAAAATATGGTCCCAAGAATATCATAAATTAATAATTATGTAAATATATATATATATATATATGCTAATATAGTAAAGTATGTTTCTCTTAAACCTCATATCTATAAAACAATTGTTATGTTGTATCTTCAAACTATAATGATATAAAATATTCTATAACATTTCATAAAACAGCTAAACTTTTTAAAGTTTTCAATTTCTAAATATGCATCATTTACATTTTGATAGTTTGATATACTATTAAAATACGATAATTGATATTCTTATTCATAAATTATTCATAAATTTGAATATTTATGTCATGTGTATAAGTGAATTTATCTATAATATTTTTAATTCATTGTCAATAATATTTTTTAATTATTTCAAATTCAATTCCAATACCATAAAATTTAAAACATCCAAAATTCTAACTTTATTTTACAAAACTTGTCTCAATTCATAATTTTTTAAAAATTAAACAATTAAAAATATACCTATAAATTAATAATTATTAATTTATCTATAAATTAATATCACTATAAATTAATAAAATGTCTTGGTCCCATCATTATTAATTTATAGAGGTTTTACTGTATTAGAAACTGATGACAAATAAAGGAAACTAGGTAACAACCTGCACTATGTGCGGTAGAAATTGATTATTAAATGTTTTTACTGTAATTTTTCTTTACAAAATCTAGTATATTTATCGATAATTGGAATATATAAGTCGATTGTGTAGTATATATATATATTAAATATATAAAATTTTGTATAATAATTAAAGTTTAACTAGTGAGAATTATTATAATATCAATCTTATATTATCATATCATATGAACAAAGAATTCTTAAAATTCATTTTAAAGATCTTATGAAATTGTAATTAACGGATATAATTAAGTTAAAAAGAGAATGTTGAATTTAATTTTGGGTGTTAATTATATTTTTGAAAAACTACAATATTATGTAAATGTAAATATTATTAAAAAAATAATGACAAATAAAGGAAATAGTGTATGAAGCTCTATTAGTGCGACACATCAGCATTTTGTGTGAGAATGCTTTTCTTTTCATATATAAGGGATAGTGTCTGGAGTTCTATGAGTACGACACATCAACATTTTGTGTGAGAATACTTCTATTTCAATATATAAGGAATAGGTGCTTTATAGAATTGACGATAGACCTAAGGCCGAAATCATTGATACTCTATTTCAGAAATGAAGTCGTTGGCAACACCTCAAATAAATAGTCAATGTATCAATTCTTTATGGTTAGAATTGGAGATTTACAGTTCATTTTTATCAAAGGAAATTAGAAATCCATTACAGATTATTCTGATTATGTCTAATACTAAACTTTAATTATTTTAAAAAATCATAACATAGAGTATTGATCTGTATACTACACATATGCAATGAGTTTGGATCATTCCATCACTCAGTAACGAATTATTAGACATCATTATAATATTTGGCATGGAGACCATTAACTATCCACAATGCTCGTTTTTGCATCTTAATACTTTCATATAGTATCACAATAATTTTTTAATGTTTTTTTTTCTCATTTACATATATACTCATTCAGACATAATGAATTTATCACTCAAAATACTCAATAACAAGAGAATCTGCAACTAAGACCATCACTAATCCATCTCCATATGCATTTCTAAAATAGGAATCTCTATTTTCTGTTCTCTATATTTAAACAGATCTATTTTTAATTTACACTAAAATTTGAGATCTTAATTTTGAATTCCAAAATGGAGTAGAGTGGAGAAAAATTTATTGCCAAAATAAAGTTACTTTATTTTAATTAAAAAAATGGAAAATAAGCTAGAGATGTTCTAACCATGCACATTGTGAATTTATGATCATCACAAAACGACATAAGGTAACACACATTGTTATATCTCTCAAAAATACATGACTACATTATGCAAACAATGCGTCTATATTGTCACACCATCTCATGACAAATATACCTCATTATAGGTATAACACACAATTCTTAAGTAACTAGATTAAGACCCGTGCTAGAGCACGGATTAAAATTCATTTTATTTATATTATAATTTTTTTATAAAATATAATTTATGTGATTGTTTTTAAAAGTTTTTTTAGATAAAATATTATGTAATAAAATCATATGCTAAATATGATGACTTGAAAAAGATACTTGTTTTGTGAATTTGGTTTTTAAAAAGCGAGTTATTATATTATGAGTAATTTAATATATTGTTATATTTTTTATTTTAATATACTTGGTTTTTTTGAAATTCTTTCATATTATAGTGACATATTATTGACATTGCTATAACAAACCAATTTAGAGTGTTTATAGTTTCTAACTTTAATATCAAGTTTCAATATTTTAAAAACATTTTAAAATAAATGATTTAAAGTTTATTATATTATATAAAATTATAAAATTATAAAATTCAACAAAAAGTATGAAATTGATTTTAAATATTCAAATTTTGACCCGTTACTCAGTAAAATTTTTAATTCAATAGATATTATTTTTAAAGAATAATATTAATAAAAATTGAATATTTTGTATATTGAATCATTTATATTTGTTTTTAAAAATTCAATTTATGGTATATCCGGAAATAAAACTATTTTTTTAAATTATAATAAATAATATGATAATTTATTTTTTCCACAAAATAGGNAAAGCGAGTTATTATATTATGAGTAATTTAATATATTGTTATATTTTTTATTTTAATATACTTGGTTTTTTTGAAATTCTTTCATATTATAGTGACATATTATTGACATTGCTATAACAAACCAATTTAGAGTGTTTATAGTTTCTAACTTTAATATCAAGTTTCAATATTTTAAAAACATTTTAAAATAAATGATTTAAAGTTTATTATATTATATAAAATTATAAAATTATAAAATTCAACAAAAAGTATGAAATTGATTTTAAATATTCAAATTTTGACCCGTTACTCAGTAAAATTTTTAATTCAATAGATATTATTTTTAAAGAATAATATTAATAAAAATTGAATATTTTGTATATTGAATCATTTATATTTGTTTTTAAAAATTCAATTTATGGTATATCCGGAAATAAAACTATTTTTTTAAATTATAATAAATAATATGATAATTTATTTTTTCCACAAAATAGGCTCATATATAAAAATGAGAGATGAAGTATAATAATAATTAACAAATTAATATGTTAACTTAGATATCAAATGATTTTATTTGATGAATAATTTAATAAAAGAAATTAATATGGTAAGTTAGATGATATCAAATGATTCTTTAAAATATTCTCTTTAATATTTTAGAAACAATAAATCCAGACTATACAAATAAAATAAAACTTAATCTATAACATATTTGTAACCAACTTATTAAATTATATAATCTACAAAACAATGTTGTGTACTTCCGTTTTATTTTTTTAGGGGATAACCGTAAAAGAATGTTTGGTTATTTTTGTAATCTAAAAACATTTGGGGGTTAAAATCATAAAAGAAAAATAAATTAAAGACACAGTGCAATTAATCAAATTCATGGTTGATTTAGTTCGAATTCAAAACTTATGGGGCAAATCAATAAAAGAAAAGAAAGAAAAAAATTACATTGAAGGGAAAAAAAAAAGGAGAAAAAAGGGAATAAAGAGCGCCTCCTCTTAAATCCCTTACCCTATCTATAGTTCTCTCTCTCTCTCTCTCACACAAAACCCTTTTTAATCTCTCGCAGATCTAAAAAACACTCTCTACCATTTCCTTTTGCCTCTGTTAACCCCTCTATAAATCTCAATTCCTTTCATCTTCTCCCATAGATCTGCTCTACTCTCGATTTGATAACGTAGAGACACACACACACACACAGAACAGAGACTTCGTATTCTCAATCCAGTTTCTTGTTTGCCGATTCGATCTTCTCTCTCATCTTGGGTTTGTTTCTTTGAGCTGTTACTAGTGTTATAATAATGGCGACTCCTTATCCTGGAGCGACGCAGGCCAGTTTTTTTTTTTTTTTTTTTTTTTTTAATTTGTTTCGTAAATTTTGATTTATGGGATTCGTAACGCCTGATTGAATCGGTGGTTTTGATTGATGTATGTGTGTGTGTTGTGTTGTGCAGGTGGGTTCGTACTTTGTTGGGCAGTATTATAAAGTGTTGCAGCAGCAGCCAGATCTTATTCATCAGTTTTACTCTGAGTCTAGTAGAGCTGTTCGTATCGATGGTGATGCCACCGAGACTGCTAATTCTTTGCTGGTAAACATCATCTGTTACATTCACAAGATTCAATCTTTATACTCGAATTCGTTCTTTTTTACTCGAGTTCTGTGAGGTTCTAGAGGTTTAAGTGGAACTTAAGTTGATGAAGATTTGTACTCTCAATGTGAATTAGTGAAAAGTTCATTGATTTTTGCAATTTCTTTATGTTGTGATTGATTGTAGCATATTCACAACATGGTCATGTCACTTAATTTCACTGCGATTGAAGTGAAGACGATCAATTCAGTCGAGTCATGGGAAGGTGGCGTTCTCGTGGTGGTTTCGGGCTCTGTGAAAACCAAGGAGTTCAGTAACAGAAGGAGTTTTGTGCAGACCTTTTTCCTAGCTCCTCAGGAAAAGGGTTATTTTGTTCTCAATGATGTCTTTCAGTTTGTTGATGAGGAAGCTGTTTACTATCATCAGCCTTCTTATATAACTGAATCCAAGCATGAGGCTCATATCAATCCTCCTTCCCCTCATCAGGAACCCCAAGGTT
>NC_025695.1:33658732-33738664 GCF_000633955.1 Camelina sativa
CACAACATGGTCATGTCACTTAATTTCACTGCGATTGAAGTGAAGACGATCAATTCAGTCGAGTCATGGGAAGGTGGTGTTCTCGTGGTGGTTTCGGGATCTGTGAAAACCAAGGAGTTCAGCAACAGAAGGAGTTTTGTGCAGACCTTTTTCCTAGCTCCTCAGGAAAAGGGTTATTTTGTTCTCAATGATGTCTTTCAGTTTGTTGATGAGGAAACTGTTTACTATCATCAGCCTTCTTATCTTTCTGAAACCAAGCATGAGGCTCATATCAATCCTCCTTCCCCTCATCAGGAACCCCAAGGTTTGTTTGCTAACTCTTGATAAGACAAACTATTAGAAGGTGTAAAGGTTCATCAGTTTGCTTCTTTTTTTTTTATGTTGATATTTAAATTTGATATCACTTTGTTTGAATTTCCAGTTCCTGACTATGTTCTGGAGCAAGAGGCAAGAGATTATGTGAATGCAGTCCAAATCAAAGATGATCTTGTTGACAAGTACAGTCTGCAAGAGGACCAACATCAACCTCAGCAAGAAGACTATGTGGACGAAGTTGCGATTGTGGAAACACCTAGGGAAGAAGTTGCAGTCGATGTGGTACATGAACATCGGGCTGCATCAGCAGAGGAACCCATTGAAAAATCAAAGATGAGTTATGCTTCCATTGTAAGTACACCCTCTCTAATGGCTATCTGTAGTTGTTCAGCATAGTAACTAAACAACATATCTATTGAAAAAAAACGACAGAGAAGCACTTTGTGGGTTTCACTTATATTTGTGCTATGAAGATCTCTCGATAGTAGACTGTAGACTCTCTTTTAAAATATAATAATGTCGTAGCATGAGGCAGAACCATGATTCAGTTGTCATTTGGACATCACTTTGGTGTTGCCTAGGTTAAGTTATGCAAAATTGACTTTAATTGAAGATGTGCTGATTTCTTCGTTTCTCAGTTAAAGGTTGCAAAGGAAGCAGTAGCTGCACCTATTGCTCCTTCACAGCTATCATATAACAAGAACTCTCAAGATATTAATGAGTGGGATCAACCACTGCGGACTCCTTCACCTCAACTGGCTGCACCTCTTGCCCCTGTTCAGCAATCAAACGCATCTGCCCCCTATATTACTGAATATGGAGCCGACGCAGAAGATGGCTCCGGATTTGATGACTGTAAGTTGTTTAGTGTTTTGATCCTTTTAATGTTTAGATGGTTGGAAAAGTGCATTAGATTAGGATGTGTTGCAATTTGCTTTTATTTGTCATTTTGGAATTGTGTATTCATTTTTTTCCTGGTTTTGCCTTGTTTCAGTTGAGTTCAAATCAGTGTATGTTAGGAATTTGCCTTCCGACATATCTGCTTCTGAAATCGAGGAAGAGTTTAAGAATTTTGGTACAATCAAGCCTGATGGTGTTTTCCTCAGAACCCGCAAGGTAATAATCTTAATTTCCTTGTATTTTTCTCTTAAGTGATATGAGGAGCCAAAGCTAACAATCTTACACAACCGTACATGCAGGATGTTATGGGCGTTTGCTATGCATTTGTTGAGTTTGAGGAAATGACTTCCGTTGAGAATGCCATTAAGGTCTAGATTATATTCCACAGTTACCTCACTAGATTAATTGTCATCTTCTGTTTCTGTTACACTTTGTTCTTACCTGTTTTCGTTTTGTGTAATAATATCATAATAGGCTTCTCCTATATACTTGGGTGGAAGGCAAGTATACATTGAGGAACGAAGACCTAATCCAGCAGGTGTTCGCGGAGCAAGTAAGTCTTCCTCTCTTTTGCCCAACAAATTTCTAGATCATAAAACTTTGTAAAGTTCTCTATAAGAATTCAAGTTTGCCACATGAAACTCAATATCGACTGTGATTTCTATTGAATGAATGACCAGGAAGAGGTGGAGGACGTGGAAGGGGCGGTTACCCAACTGAAGCACCAAGAGGCAGGTTTGGTGCCCGTGGGTCTGGCAGAGGAAACCAGGATGGAGGTGACTACAGGCCGAGAGGTAACGGTTACTACCGCGGTAGCCGCTAAGGAGAAAAAAAAAGGAGTCTCTTATAAGTTTTAGTGCAACCAAAGAATGAATGTTGCAAAAGAAAAGATTCGGTTCTTCTTCCTCCTTAATCTACCGAAGATGTAGTTTGTAATATTTGATTTTCTTGGTTGGGTTTGGTTTTTGGCTCAAGCAAACAAAGATTTTGGGTTTTTATATGTTTTTTTTTCTTAAATTTGTTTTTAGCCAGAATTAGCCAGATAGGGCTTTTGACTGTTACCCTCCCTTTGGGAACGGGTTTTAGTTGTAACATTTCAATTTTTGATTTCCCTTTTATTTACTCTGGATTGAATCACAAAGTTCATTGTGTTGTTGGTTGTTCCATAGACATCAGCTTTAACTTTAAAAAGGTGTTTGGTATTGTTCCGGGGAATAATAATGATAAGACATCAGCTTTCTTATATGCATCAAGGTATATCAAAGACATCAGCTTTACATGATTTTTTTTTTTTTTTTGTTGAAGAAATAATTGTTACAAAAATCGAAATTTCTCGACGATTGAAGAGTTGGGACCCAATAAGGCTTTAGATATATGTCGGCGTTTCGTTGTATTGGTTTTGCGAACCATCGGATCGGATGATCTCAGGGAGAGAGAGAGACAGAGAGAGGAATGTTTGGATGCAAATGTCTTTATTGGAACAATCTCAGAGAATTACAACCGCCATTGAAGAAGCCTGAGACCTTCTCCCTCCCTTGTTCTATTCCCCACTGGCCTTCAGGTATTTTTTCTGTTTCACCTTCTTCAATTCCGATCCGAAAGTAATCTGAATTTTGATTTTTCCCTGATACTTCTGGTCTGGATTTAGCTATTTAGTTCGACCTTACAAGTCGTAGGAGGAACAGTCTTGTACTTTCTTTCTTTTTTTAAGAACTCATCTCTCTTTTTGGATTCCTTTTCTCTGTGTCTCTGATTCATGTTTAGCTGAATATGATCAGGTACAGGCTTCGGTTCAAGAAGAATCAATCTTGGAGATATAGAAGTCGCCGAGATCACAAGTTTTGAAATCGTATGGCGGTACTGCTCTCGTCGAGACAGCAAGAAGAGTGTTTCCTTTTACAAACCGGACAAAGTACCCGAAGGTTTCCATTGTTTAGGTCATTACTGTCAGTCTGACTCTCATCTCTTGAGAGGCTTTCTCCTTGTAGCAAGAGAAGTAAAGTCCTCGGAGTCGAAAGAAGAGCCTGCACTTGTGCAACCACTTGATTATACATTGGTCTGGAGCTCAAATGACTTATCAGAAGAACGTCAAATTAGCGAATGTTCCGGTTACTTCTGGTTACCGCAGCCTCCTCAAGGGTATAAACCGATCGGATTTTTGGTTACAACGAGTCCTGTAAAACCTGAATTGGATCAAGTTAGATGTGTTCGTGCTGATCTAACCGATAAATGCGAAGCACATAAAGTCCTCATCACCGCTTTCTCGGATTCTTTAAGCATTCCTTTGTTTATATGGAAAACAAGACCTTCAGACCGCGGGGTGTGGGGCAAAGGAGTCTCAACAGGAACCTTCTTCTGCACAACTCAGTCCCCTGAAGAAGATCATCTCCGTACCATCGCGTGTTTGAAAAACCTCGATTCGAGTTTACACGCAATGCCAAACATGGAACAAATCCACGCGTTGGTCCAACACTACGGTCCAAGAGTTTACTTCCATCCTAACGAAACCTATCTACCTTCTTCCGTCTCATGGTTCTTCAAGAACGGTGCTGTTTTGTGCAGCTCTGATATTAACAATGAACCTATTGACGAAACAGGCTCGAATCTACCTCATGGTGGAACCAACGATAAGCAGTTTTGGATCGATTTACCGATCAATGATCAACAAAGACGCGAAAAACTCAAACGTGGCGACCGAGAAAGCGCGAAGCTTTACGTACACGTTAAGCCAACATTTGGAGGAACGTTCACGGATCTTGTGTTTTGGATCTTTTGTCCATTCAACGGACCAGCGACTCTTAAACTAGGGCTTATGAATCTCTCGTTAGCTAAAACAGGTCAACACGTTTGTGATTGGGAACATTTCACACTCAGAATCAGCAACTTCTCCGGCGAGCTTTACTCGATTTACTTCTCTCAACACAGTGGCGGCGAGTGGATCGAACCTCAAGATCTTGAGTTCGTAGGAGGAAGTAACAGAGCTGTGGTTTACTCTTCAAAGCATGGTCACGCGAGCTTCGCTACGTCAGGGATGTATCTACAAGGATCTGATATGCTTGGGATTGGGATAAGGAATGATACAGCGACAAGTGATTTGTTTGTCGATTCGAGTTTGAGGTATGAGATTGTGGCGGCGGAGTATCTCGGAGGAGGAGTTGTGGTTGAGCCGCCGTGGTTAGGTTATATGAGAGAGTGGGGACCGAAGATTGTGTATGATTCGAGAACTGAGATAGAGAGGTTGAATGAACGATTGCCTTTGAGGTTAAGGAGTTGGCTTGTGGCTGTGTTGAGGAAGCTTCCGGTTGAATTATCCGGTGAGGAAGGACCGACGGGACCTAAGGAGAAGAATAATTGGTTCGGCGACGAGAGATGGTGATTTTTTTGTATTGGGCCTTGAGTAGTTTATTTCTTAGGCCCATATTCTTGTTTTCTTCTCTTCAATTGTGTTCCGTGCAATGGTTTTATCGAAAGAAAAGGAAATAAACTTGTGGTTTTCTCTATCAGACCAAAACAAAACCATCTCTACAAATATCTCCCGACCCGTGATCTGCAACAAACACCGCATAAAATTTTCCAAATTTTGAAATGTATAAATCTTTGAAAAGTATGACTGAGATTATTAAATTATTTTATACGTGAATGGCACGCTCTAACAATGAACTATATGTACTATGTGTTTAGTCTAAACACTTTTGGTCACACACGTCTCTTGGCCAAAAGTGTCTATACATATGGTAGACAGGTAATAAGAGTTAGAACCCAAAAATGGAGATATGGTTACTGATCTTGGCCTCTGTCTTCGTGTCTCTCTTTCTCCATCTCATCCTTCGCAACCGTAGTACCTCTTCCTCTCTTCTTCCGTTACCTCCTGACCCTAACATCTTACCTTTCCTCGGAACACTCGAGTGGCTTCGGGAAGGCTTAGGTGGCTTGGAATCCTATCTCCGCTCTGTCCACTACCGTCTAGGCCCCATCTTCACACTCCGCATCACTTCCCACCCCGCCATATTCGTTGCCGACCGTGCCCTCGCTCACGAGGCTCTAGTTCTGAACGGTTCAGTCTATGCAGACCGTCCACAACCGGATACAATCAGCAAGATCATCAACAAACACAACATCAGCTCCGGGCCATACGGAGCCACGTGGCGGCTCCTTCGACGGAACATCACCTCAGAGATTCTTCATCCCTCGCGCGTGAGATGTTATTCTCACGCGCGGCACTGGGTTCTTGGGATCCTCTTTGATAGGTTTCGTAAACACAGAGGTGATCAAGAACCGATCGTCCTCGTCGACCATCTCCAGTATGCCATGTTTGCTCTTCTTGTTCTCATGTGTTTCGGAGATAAACTCGACGAGAAGCAAATCAAACAAGTGGAGTTCATTCAGAGACTACAGCTCCTTAGCTTGCCGAGATTCAACATCTTCAACATATGGCCTAAGTTCACCAAACTGATTTTGCGAAAGAGGTGGCAGGAATTTCTCAAGATTCGGAGACAACAGAGGGATGTTCTGCTTCCGTTGATACATGCCCGGAGGAAGATCGTTGAAGAGAGGAATAAGAAGAGGTCGGAGGAAGAAGAAGAAGAAGACAAAGACTATGTACAATCATATGTTGATACCCTATTTGATTTGGAGCTTCCTGATGAGAAGAAGAAGCTGGACGAAGAAGACTTGGTGAGTTTGTGCTCAGAGTTTCTCACTGGAGGGACTGACACAACGGCCACAGCACTACAATGGATCATGGCGAACCTCGTGAAATATCCAGATATCCAGGAGAGGTTACACGAGGAGATCAAAAGCGTAGTCGGGGAAGAAGCAAAAGAGGTGGAGGAAGAAGGCGTGGAGAGGATGCCGTATCTAAAGGCAGTTGTGTTGGAAGGTCTCCGAAGGCATCCTCCAGGACACTTCCTACTCCCGCACCGTGTCACGGAGGACACTGTATTGGGTGGGTACAAGGTACCGAAGAAGGGGACAATCAACTTTATGGTGGCGGACATAGGACGGGATCCGAAGGTGTGGGAGGAACCAATGGTGTTTAAGCCGGAGAGATTCATGGGAGAAGAAGAAGTGGTGGATATAACCGGAAGTAGAGGAATCAAGATGATGCCGTTCGGAGCAGGAAGGAGGATATGTCCCGGGATAGGGCTGGCAATGTTGCATCTCGAGTACTACGTTGCCAACATGGTCAGAGAGTTCCAATGGAAAGAGGTAGAAGGTCAGGAGGTTGACTTGACGGAGAGGCTCGAGTTCACCGTCGTCATGAAGCATCCCCTTAAGGTTCTTGCTGTTCCTAGGAGAAGTCACTAGTTTAATATTCAAAACGTGTGCCCTTTGTTTGGTCGAGTCAACTATGGAACTAGACTTTGCTTGGAATAAATCATAAAAACGTTGTTGGCTGTTTGTATTCAAGTTTATGTTGGCCACCTTAATATACAAAAACATTTGTGGAATGTAGTTCTGATATATCCTACTATATTAATTGAGAAGTACAAAAAATAAATCTAATCTTTAAAGTTTAAAAAATTACATCAAAATGCTATTAGGAATAGTTAATAAAATGTTAGAATCATTAAGGGGAAAAAAGATAATTAGTCATCTGACTAAACAGATTAATGTTATATTGGTATTCAAGAAAAAACGTTGAAAAAAAAATCACTTCCGTTAAACAAGTTAGATTTGTAACGGTATCCTATGTACCAAATATTTATCCACTTATCCCCTTAACAGAAAATCAAACAAATTATAATATCAGTTCAGCTAAAAGAAGTGAAAAAATATCACGTTGATCCCTTATCGTATCAATATATTTACCGAATGTTTTATTCCATCAACAGAAAAGAATATCTTCTCTATTTCTCGAATAAGATTATACTAATAATCTCTTTTTAGTTTTTACTTAGTTACATCTTTTACGTATTTAAAAACCATAGCAAGGATTGAGTGATATTAACAAAGACTTAAAAAAAAATATTCATCATTACACGCTAATGTTTTATTGAGATAGGTTTTCCATTAAAATCTCTCTCTTGACAATTACGATTACCAACTATATACAAATATGTCATTAATATAATAGTTGTTTTAAAGCTACCCAAATACAACAACGAATTTTTATTTTATAACAATATTATCTAAATTCTTCTGTAAAAAACATTTTTAAAATATAAAAATTATTATATAAACAAAGGATTTATAATCACAAACTATTACAAATAACATAATAACAAAATATATTATTACAAATTTACCTCAAATAAAAAATGCAACCCACGGTCTACCGTGGGTCAGTACCTAGTTTACTAATAATGATGTACACTTTTTATCGATAAAAATACTTTATAGTTCGTTAAATGTATATATGTATCTAATTTATGAATTGGGTTTATACAATAATATAAAGATATAAGAAAGTTTCATTTATGAAAGCAAAGAACAAGTCCATTATTGTGTGGGTACATATTAGCAGGGACATCTTTAAAATCAATGAAGCGGTAAACGATTTGGAAGATTCTTTTATACAAAAAATATCGGATGTATATTATATTTCATAAATCGCCGACCAAAAAAAAACAAAAAAAATTTCATAAATCTTAACGTGCCAAGACCAAAAATGTACTTTCCGTCTCAAGAATTGGTGGAATCAGAGAATTGGTAGAATCAGGAATGAGTGCTGTTTAAACAATTATAATGATGCTTTCGGTCTTAAATGAAACTTTATTGAGGGACGAAACAGAGAGACAGAACACACGCTTTGAGTCCATTGCTCAGGAAGTCGTCATTACAGATGAAAGACAAAAGTCACAAAAACACAGAGATGAAGCAGAGAGAATCATTGGCGTTGTTATCATTCGCTTGTGTCGAGGACACATCGAAGGCAAGTACCTTCGTGCAACAGATCAAAAGCCTTGTTGATCTCTCCCAAGCTCAGGTTGTGTGTTATGTACTCATCCACTTTAATCTCCTGCATCATTTGAACGGTCAAGTGTTAGAAAGAGAAGAAGATATCAAGAATTGTGTGCCTTAAAGTGTAAAGTTTTTTACTTACCTTTCTCATATACTTTTCTACGAGCCAAGGCACTTGGGTTCGACTCTTGAAACCACCAAAAGCTGTTCCTTTCCACACACGACCTGTCACGAGTTGGAATGGTCGAGTTGATATCTCTTGTCCTGATGCTGCTACACCCACTATCACCGAAGTTCCCCATCCCTGCAACGTGATTGTCTTTAGCTCTTTGCAACATCCTCTAGTCTACAATTTTAAAACAGTATCTTATGAATGTACATGGATGACTTACCTTGTGACAGCACTCCAATGCAGCTCTCATCACAGAGACATTCCCGATGCACTCAAAGCTGTAGTCAACACCTCCATCAGTGAGATCGACAATCACTTCCTGAATTGGCTTGTCGTGCTCCTTTGGGTTCACAAATTCGTTAACACCAAACTTCTTTGCTGAAATTACAACAAAGGAACTCAATTATATGCGTAAAACTCACAAGATTCCTAAAATCACATTTCAAACAAAGCCAGTGTTATCACTTTGACAAGACAAGAAGATTTACCAGTTTCATACTTCTTGCTATCAATATCAATTCCAATGATCCTTGAAGCACCAGCTGTTTTTGCACCCTCAGCAACCTATCCATTCACAATTCAACACTTAACCAAAATGGTTTTCTTTGTTGCAGAAGAAAGGAATTACGGAAGCATTAAAAGTTTGAGGCAGTAGCTTACAGCAAGTCCAACAGTGCCAAGACCAAAAATGGCGACATTTGACCCTGGTTCTACTTTTGCAGTATTCCAAACTGCTCCAAGACCTAATAGGACGCAAATACATGAAATACTGTGAGAGACCATAATCCCCATTTCTATCAGCAAAATGTCAAAAAACTCGAAAAGAAAGAAGAGACGAGCACGGAGTGAATAAATTAGGTTCCCATCTGAAAGAATAAAGAGGATGGTGAAGAACTATGCAGATTAATCTTATCAGTGGAAGTTACATTAATATTCAGAAAGGGCTAGCGACACTCTAACCCTGAAGCCTCGTGAAAGACCTTAGCATACTACCAATCACTAAGAAAGATTAATGAAGTCCCACAAAACGAAAGGAAACGTAGAGGAAGGTGAAACTTCAGATAGGTTTGAACTCTTACCAGTGGGAACACCACATCCAAGAAGGCAAACTTTATCCAAAGGAGCCTGAGGATCAATTTTGGCGACACTAACATCATGAACAACAGTATACTGACTAAACGTCGAAGTACCCATGAAGTGATAGATGGGTTTCCCATTAACCGAGAACCGGGACTTGCGGTCGTTCATCATAACCCCAACACCAGTAGCAGATCGAACCTTGCCACAGAGGTTAGTCTTGCCAGATTTGCAGAACTTGCATTCACGACACTCAGCTTGATAACAAGGGATAACATGATCACCAGGTTGAACCTCTGTTACTCCTTCACCAACACTCTCAACAACCCTATCTCCCATCAAAACAAAAACAACCATCTCAACAACAATAAAAGAACCCTGAAAGCTGGATTTAGTGAATGATTAAACATTGAACATACCCAGCAGCCTCATGACCGAGGATACACGGAAAGAGACCTTCAGGATCCTGTAATCAAACATTTGGACTCAGCCTAATGAGATAACATAGATTCACTAACACACTCAAATTCCGATAAAATCGACTCAAATCAACTCAAATTAATGGAGAGAACAAGCGAACCTTGCCGCTCCAAGTGTAAGCGTCGGTGTGACAAAGAGCAGTGTAGAGGATCTTGATCCGAACCTCACCGGCTTGAGGTGGAGCCACCTGAACATCTTCGATGACAAGAGGCTTGTTTGGCTCGTAAGCCACAGCAGCTACGAAATCCAAAATCAGAAAAATCACAATCGGAGGAGAGAGATAGGGTTTTCAAAACATCAGATTCATGTATCGGAAACGCTATAATCTAAGAGGAAGAGAGAGAGAGAGATACGATGAGGAGGATCGAGGATAAAAGAATACCTTTGCATGTGATAATCTGACCTTGAGTCGCCATTGACGCAGCAGGAAGAGATTTTAGAGAGATAGAGAGAAAAAGAGTGAGCAGTGGTGTTTGGTGGCCACTTTGGTGGTGTGTCGTTTCTTCTTTTTCTTCTTCTCACATGGGGCTAGAAATGTAATTAACCTCATTCGGGTCGGGTCGGGTCGGGTCAAGTCAATAATAATCGAGTGAGAGACCTCCGATTTTGATTTGAAGTAGGACCCGAGACACATAATGTCATACACTTTGGTCCAAAATTACAATAATCGATAGATATTTGTTCATCTTTTCAGAAGATTAAAAAAAAAAAAAAAATGTGCTAAAACTCAAAATACATCTTCTGATATAAAAGATAGACCAATTCTCAAAGTTTGAGATTATCGCAAGTAAGATCTTAGCAATTCGTAATAAAAGGAGATTTGTCCATATCCAAAATCAACAAACACTGCATTTGCATTTCATATCCAAAATCAACAAACACTGCATTTGCATTGTCCAGAGAGGGTATTGTCCAGAGAGGGTATACACAATCTACCCAAGAGATTTGTCCATAACCGATTTTTTTAATGGATCAAAAGTAACAACTTCATGCAATAATGAATATATCTTTAAGCAAATGGACCATCTAACTAAACAATTTAAATTGTACTACGATAATACCCGCGCTAAACCGCAAGATTATTTTTTATTTTATTTTAATTATATTTGTTGTGTTTTGTTTTTTTTCCGATTTCATAATTTTTAGTTTATGTTGTTGGGAATCAAGTATCATAAGTTTTTATAATTTCAATAGTAATTTTGTCTTTTTTTGTTATTATAATTTACATCATAGTAAGATACTTGAGTTTTTGATTTCAATATTTAATTTTGAATATATTTTAAATTTTTTATTAGCTTAAAAAATAAGTTTAGGAATTTCAAACCCGTAGTTCTTAATTTGTTTCTCATTCATAAACCCTCTAGAACAAATACAATTTATGATGCTTGGGTACATAAATTTCATGGCTATTTTTTGCTTTAAAACTAATGTGATACTAAAATTATTTGAAACATTTGTAAAATATAATATTAATGATGATGTGAATATAAAGGAGAGAATAATGATGGAGATCGTTTCTTTTTTACAATCAAACACAATGTTTTGTATTTATATTAGATAATTTTAGTATACTTCAATATTGACGTGGAGTCCAATTAATATTACTTTTTATGTCAATGATCTTCAGTTACACTTTCTCTTCGGAAAAGTATCACATTATTACAACAGTCAATAGTACACAACAAATGAGAAGAGAAGACGAAGAAGAAGTAGCTTGGACAGATAAGAAAGGTTATCATGCATGGACATGAAAACATCTGTAACACCAATCTGAACACAAAACATCAAGAATAAACAGTAATTCCAAATATTTCGAGTCTAAAGACGGTGATATACGACTAATTGAGGTACTGCTCCAATGCTAACCATCAAGCTTTGAACTTGTCTGTTTTAAGAAACCCAAGAGCATGGGAAGCTCCATGTCTATGTCTCTCACCCTTAACCAATCTCATAAACCCAACAAGTAAACTATGACCCGAAACCAGCTGTGCTCTAAACCCCTTTTCTTCCACCAATCTCGTAATCAATCTCGCACAATTGATTTTGGTCTCATTCTATCCATCATTCAACATATCAACAATCAAAATAAACCTTAGTCGGTTGCATACTTGCATCAACCCAGATTTTGAATCTGATTCAAGATCAAGAATCACAAGAATTGCAACAACCTGAGAAGTGAAAGGACCCAAAAAAAAAAGAGACTATCCATGACATGAGCCACAACAATATGTTTAAGCTCACTCAACGCATGAACCTGGATAAAGCTTGAGAATTTGGTACGAGATAAAGCTTGGGAATTTGTTCCAAAGTTTAAAACTGTATTCTATGCAAAATCACCCACAAAGAAACAGAGAAAAAAACATCAGTAAACAAAGAGATAATATCACATTGGTAAAGTCAGAAAAGAAGTGAAGCCACCAAGTTTAAGAAGAAGAAACTAACCATCATGAAAGAAAAACAACATGATCAAGCTGCAAAGTGAGAACACACGTGAAGGACAAGAGCAAACAAAACGCTTGTGTTACTATCCAACTCTTTCGTCAATGAAAAACCACCGTGTTAATGTTTTCTGATCACTTCTTGTTTGTAAACTGTCAATTAAAAGTAGGTATCCTGAAAAATAAAAGATGACCACAAACCATTGGCCACAATTTTCAAGCACGATTCGTACTCGTTTCCACAATCTTTTTCGAACCGGCCCGCAAGTTCTTGAGACAATCGTACAAAGGATTAAACTCTACAACTCAAATTTTTTTAAATCAACAAACTGCTTACCGTTGATCGAACAAACTTAGAGTTAAAAACAATTTATGAACCATTTTTACGGAGGAAGATAGATTGGTGAGAGATAAGACGAGATGCAACTTTGATCGAATAAATCAATAAACTCATTGCTGCTCGAAATCATACTGCTTTTCATGGTAGACGATATGCGAAGACGCATCTTTAATTGTGCAGCCCCAAAGTCGCAATCAGATCGATCGAACTGAATAAATCCCTAATTCCACCAAATCCCGAAAAAGATAGTATAAACGGCGACGAAGAAGAAGAAATCAAGCGTCTTTTTTCTCTCTAATTTTGTCCACCTATGAATAAAAACTGATGTGTATTAATTGTTTTAATTTGATTGGATATTCATTTTAATTGATGTGTCACTCTTTGCTTCAATACAAAAGTTGAGATGTTATGCTCTTGTGAAAAACATCATTCTTTTATTGCATTGATGTCTAGTCGCCCAGTAGAAATATCAAACTTAACTACTAATTCTAAACTAGACCTAGTCTAAACTTGATTGTGGTAATGAAGAAAAAATAAATGTTGCAGCGGCCGCTCGACGATTTGCCCATCTGAGAAGAGGAAGAAGAACAATTTTTTTTTTTGCATCGGCTGTTGAGTCCCGACTTTGATTGATGTCAGTTGGCTACTTACTAAATTATTAAGGTTATGTTTCCGTTTTGGCTAACCGATCGGTTCAGGTAAACCAAACCATAATAACCAGTTATCAAAATTTAATGTTTTTTGGTGAAGATTATCAAAATTTAATGTTGTTGATCGATTATGCCCTTATAACCAAAACCAAACCAAACACCCAATATTTCGATTTGGTTAGGCTATTTCGGTTCATTAATAATCTTAGACTAGTATCATGTTTCTATTATTAGCTCTTCTCCAAACTTTTTTTTTATGAGTGGCTTTCTTTAAAGTAATTTGCGGGGAGTCTGAGATATTTTTGAAAATCTTATGATTCTTTGCCTCACTAATATACCATATTATCCATTTTAAGTTTCGATTAACCGGAAAAGATGAGAACGACGGAGGAGAGAAAGGTGACAAACACCGTTTTCATTAAACTGATAAAAGTTTGTTACAAGTCGTTATTTTGATCCTAATTACATCTTTAGCTTATATACTTGACTAAGCTATTAAATCGACATAACCGATTTAACCAACCCATATAACCAGATTAAACCATGATATCTAATACGCCCCCTCAAATCTTTATCTCCTAAGAGCATGGTTTGGAAGATAAAGATTTGACAAAGACATCTTTTGGAGTAAACCATGGAAGGGACCTGGATGCAGAGGTTTAGTGAGAATGTCTGCATGTTGTTCTTTTGTAGGAACATGAAGAGCTTTGAGATTACCAGCTTTGATTTGATCACATACTGTATGGCAGTCAATCTCCATATGTTTCCTTCGTTCGTGAAACACTGGGTTCATGGAAATATGCATCACTGATTTGTTATCACAAAAGAGCTTTGCCGGACAAGTTACCTTGAAATGCAGGTCCTTAAGAAGTTGCTGCAACTAAATTATTTCACAAGTAGCCTGTGCCATACTTCTATATTCTGATTCAGTGCTGCTCCTGCTAGCTACGACTTGTTTCTTAGATCTCCAACAAATCAGTGATGAGCCTAAGTAAACAAAATAACCTGTAATCAAACGTCTTGTCTCCTTGCAAGTAGGCCAATCTGCATCCGAGATAGCATTCAAGCAAAGTTTAGAAGTGGCAGAGTACATTAAACCCTGACCTGGATTCTGTTTAAGGTAACAAAGAACTTCTTGTGCTGCTTGAAGATGAATGTCTGTCGGAGCTGATATAAACTGACTCAACTGATGTACAACAAAGGTGATATCTTGTCGAGTTATGGTCAGATACAACAATCGACCAATAAGCTCCCTGTATGAAGCTGGACTTGGCAACAATGTGCCCTCCTTAGTAAGACGAAGATTAGGATCCATAGGTATAGAGCTTGGTTTGCAACCAAGTAAGCCTGCATCTTCAAGAAGATTTTGAGCATATTTTCGCTTACAAACAGAGATTCCTTGTGATGATCTGGAAATTTCCAATCCCAAAAAGAAACGTGCAGGACCGAGATCTTTAATCTTAAAAGCAGCCTTCAACAAGTCCTTCAATGTCTCAACAGCGACATCATTATTACTGGCAATCATAATGTCATTGACATATACTAGCACAACCACTATAGAGAAGAAGCCAGATGATGTCACAAATATTTTAACAAACAAAGTGTTATCAGCTGGTGATTGAACATAATTGGCACCCAATAAAACTGATTGTAACCGTTTATACCACTGACGTGATGCTTGTTTCAATCCTTAAAGTGATTTGAGTAAGCGACACACATGATTAGGAGGTAGGACAATACCAGGTGGAGGCATGTAACCCTCAGGTAAGCTCATATATATCTTTTATTCCAAATCTCCATGGAGAAAGGCGTTAGAAACGTCCATCTGAGTAAGACTCCATCCTCGTGCAGCAGCAAGACATAGTAACAACTTTACACTAGTAAGTTTGGCAACAAACGAGAAAGTCTCCAAGTAGTCAATTCCTTCCTGCTGTGTAAACCCTTGTGCCACGAGGCCTGCTTTGTATCACTCTACAGAGCCATCAAAATTATACTTTATTGTAAACACCCACTTGCATTCGATCACATGCTTATCTGCAGGCAATGTCTCAACAACAAAAGTTTTGTTAAGCTCAAAAGCATGTAACTCCTCATTTGCTGCATTAGTCCACTTTTCTGATTTCATAGCCTGATGGAAAGTTTTTGGTTCTTTTTCTAGGCTGTAAGAAAAGATATAGGATTGAAAAAGAGGAGTATATTTATCAAGGGAGAAAACAGAGGAAAGGGGATATGGTGTTGTCTTTTTAGGTGATGAAGGAAGTATGGATGTAGGATGAGTGTCTGTAGGTGGTAATGAAGTTATAGAAGGAAAAAAAGAACAATGATACTCAGAAAGATAGCTAGGTGCTTTCAAGTTACGTTTAGGCCTAGCAATGGGAACAGTAGAAAGATCTGTATCAGTTGTCTCTGTACTAGCTCTAATGTTACTATCATGATGCAATAGTGATGGTGATGATGAAGATGGAACATTAGGTATCAAATAATCCTCATCAATGATAGGCATTGTATCTAAATAATGCAACAGAGCAGGTAAAGGCAAAATCGTATTTGGAAACATATCAACCATTGAAGAAAGACTATAGTTTTGAAAAGAATGATACTTTCATGAAACACTACATTTCGAGAAACAGTGATAGAATGAGTTTTTAAGTCTAGTACTTTGTATCCTTTATAGCCTAACATATATCTTAAAAAGACACATGGTTTGGCTATAGGTGAAAATTTGTGACGTTCATGATAGTGAGTAGAAAGATAACACAAACAACCAAAGCTTTTCAACAAAGTATAATCAGGGATTTTTGCAAGTAAAAGCTATGGAGAACGATTATGCAATAAAGGAATGGGAAACGGTTGATCAAGAAAACTGCAGTCAAAATACAATCACTCGAGTACTATAATGGAAAATTAGATTGAAAAGGCAAGGAACGAACTACATTAAGTAAGTGCTGATGTTTCCTTTCCACACCAGAATTCTGTTGTGGTGTGTATGAACAAGAAAAATAATGCATCATGCATTGTTCTTTAATAATCTCAGTAAAAGCCAATTCAGGTGCATTGTCAGATTGGATTGCTTTAACAGCTGTATTATATTGTGTAGTAACAAATTTAAGAAAAACCGGAAAAACAGTATGAACATCTTTTTTATTGCGCAACATATAAACCCAAGTGGTTCTAGCACAATCATCAATCAAAGTAAGAAAATAACGAAATCCTTCAACAGACTCATACTAAACGGACCCCATACATCCAAATGAACTAAATCAAAAGGTTTATCTGCTAGATTACCATGAGAAACATAAGCTAATCTTCTTTGCTTAGCTAATGGACAAATGGAACAATGTGAAACATCTGATGATAAATTCTTTAAAGAAGGAATGACACTAACAAGTTTTTGTAAAGCTATATGTGACGGATGACCAAGCCTTTGATGCCAAAGTAAATCATCAGCAACCACAAAAGCAGAGAAAGAACATGCTGCATAAGTCGATGTAGAGAGGGATGTAATTTCAGTAGCCAAAATATAGAGATCGTAAAAGACTCTACCCCTCCCAATCATCAAGCCTTGAGAAAATTTCTGAATCAAACAACAAGTTTCAAAGAAATGAGCAGAACATTTTAAAGTTTTGACAAGTCTACTTACACTAATCAAATTAAATTTGAAATCCGGGACATGCAAGACATCATAAAGAATCAATTGTGGATTTATGTGAATTGTTCCTATATGAGTAATAGAGACTCTAACATCATTAGGGAGAGTAATAGTGATATCTGACACAAGTTTTAATGCTGTAAACATTACTAAGTTTGAACACACATGACTCGAAGCACCACTATCGATAATCCAAGCATCATTGGGTAATAGTTGTTGTAAAGAGGATAATATATGATTATTAAAAGTAAGATTGTTTTGCTGAAATTTAAGGCTAGTGGAAGGAAAGGGTGAATTAATACTAGATGTGGAATTCTTAGCCATCAAACCATGTTCAGAAATAGTAGCCATAGCACTAGGAATACTAGAACCTGATGAAGTAGTCACATGCTCTGGAACTTGAACTTGACTTTTGAACTGAGCCACCATCTGCTCAATTTGTTGTGGAGTGAAACCTTGTAGAATCTGATTATTTCCACCATTCGATCCATTCGTTGTATACTGTGTATGGAGAGACTACAGGACCATAAGACATATCCTCTGTTGGAAACATGCCAGTATTAGAATAGACTTGAGCTACAACATTAGCTTTCTGCATAGGATACGTATAAGGGACCATCTGTTGCATTGGTTGTTGAGTCCATGGCTGATATGGCAACGTCAGCATCCTTGGTTGGAATTGAGCAGGAGGTCTCGCATTATACCCTGTAGCTGCAGTCTTGTATCCTGGTGGAAATCCAAGAAGTTTATAACACTTTTTTATAGTATGTCCCACTTTTCCACAGTGAGAACATATAGGCTTTTGTACTGAGCGAGCTGTATTATAAGCTACTATGTATGCAGCCTCGCCATCATTCATAGGAGCTACACTCTAAAAAGCAACATTCTCTATTGCAATAGACAGTAAGACAACCTTCTGTCTCTCATCCTGAGTGACCATACTAAAAGCCTCTTCAATCGTGGGAGTAGGTTTCAACATCAAGATATGATGCCTTGCTTGATCATAACCTTCATTCAATCCCATAAGAATTTAATAACCCTACTTCTTTACTGCAATTTCTCCTAATGTCTACAAGTACAAACAAGAAGCTCAACATAATTCTTATGCTCATCCCATAATGTCATCAAACAAGTATAGTAAGCTGAGACATCCATCGAACCTTGGACAATCGTACTCAATTTCTGCTCAATAGCAAATATCCTAGGTGCATCATCCTGCTTGAACCTAGATATAATATTTTTCCAAATACCTTCTGTTGTAGGGCAAAGAGTACACTTTGTCCTATCTTCTTATCCACAGAATTCATCAACCAAGTCAAAACTATATCGTTACATCTCGACCATACACCAAAATCACGATGTTCTTAGAGGTTTAGAGATATTACCATTAATGAAGCCTAGTTTATTCCTAACATTCAAAGCCATCCACATCGATCGACACTAAGAGGGAAAATCCGAAGCACAACCAAGACGATCCGAAACTAGAACAAGTCCAGCGTGATCTGCGTTGTGCAGAAAAAATGGATTCTCATATTGATCTGTAGGATAACGATCGGTGGCTGAAAACGGAGCGGTAGAACCAGTGACCGGAATATTTGTACTAGAAGATCCCATCCTTGAATCAAGAATATGAGCTTTCAAAGAAAGATGAAGTGAAATCGAAATGAAGAACCAGATTCGTCTTCACAAGAGGATAATCAAAAAGAAGCTGAAAGAAGAAACGTGAGAAACAAGATCCCAAAGAACAAATCGCACACAACGACGGATAAAAGTTGCAGAAATTGAAAACAAGAACAGATTGAAAAATTCATCTCCGTCGTGAGATGCGGAAGACTATAAAACTCAATTTCAGAGCTCTGGTACCATATTAAGTTCCGATTAACCAGAAAAGATGAGAACGACGGAGGAGAGAAAAGTGAGAAACACCATTTTCATTAAACTGATAAAAGTTTGTTACAAATCGTTAATCTGATCCTAATTACATCTTTAGCTTATATACTAGACTAAGCTATTAAATCGACATAACCGGATTTAACCAACCCACATAACCAGATTAAACCATGATATCTAATAATCCTAAAATTATTCTTAAGCTCTGCTTAAGCGCTTCGAAGTCTTTACCCCTTCCATATAGAAAATCAATGTTACTAAAGTAAAGTTTTAAACCATTTTTTTATGTTTGTTACAACTTATTGAAATAAAGGAAACTAGAAAGGAAAACTGATATAGCCAAAATAAAAACCTAGAAGTTAAATCAAACAAATATAATGTAACAAGTTGTATTTGGTTGAACTAAAATAAAGAAGTTTTAAACTCGGTAAAAAAGTGTTGTTAACTAAATCACTTGGTTTAATTTATAGATTTTTACATGAGTTATAGAAACACCATATGTCTTGAGTGATATTTGAGAGGGAGAGGTCCTCTTTTTTCCTTTTTCAGTGGAAAATATTATATTGATATGAAGATAAGGTTTAATCTTATGTGCATATACCTCATCCTTTTTGGAAGCATCATGTTTTTGAGGAGAAGAGAATTTTGTCTTAAGGGTTTGATCTGGTTTCTTAAGATTTTATCTGTCACCTATTCATACTTTTTGTTAAATGTTGTTTTCTGGTGAATGGTATACAAATGGTATATTTTTTGTATATCATTCTCTTTCATTAACATCAGTCGTTGTAAAGGTTGAGTGACTTTTGTTGGAAAACGGCTTTTTTATACCTATACAATTATAATATGTTCGATTTATACATCGGACTATTGAATGTACTCAAACATAAATGGACTTTTAAATAATTTTATTTTTATACCTGAAATATCATTTTGGTGCTAAAACATCCAAAAACATGATAATTGTTTAACACTGTTAATCCCACCGTGAGGTTACGCTGAGGTGGAATCTACGTGTACAAATCGACGTCGTTTAGGTTTAATTGGAAATTTAAAATTAAAATAAATATGGTCTTTCATACACCTGAAACCTTTAGAACATATAAGCAAACCCAATACCATTTGGGCTACTAAATCTTTTGATATAATTCCAAAAGAATATAACTATATACAATAAAACAATTAAACAAAAAAGGGGGTCCTTAATCGAATTACCCAGCGACAATCAATAAGATCGAAAAACAAATTTTTATTTGTGATTCTTCGGGAGGAAATCAGAAATCACCGATACTGCTTAATTGTTTGTTGTTTACATCAAAAATAATTTCCACTTTATGGATTCTACTTTTGTCTGTTGTATTCATTTTGATCGGATTTTATAAATTTAATCCTTATTAGTTTTGATTTGGGTTGATTCGTTGATCGGTGGGATCCTTATTAGGGAGGAATTGTGTCAAATCGCCTCATCAACCACACCACCGCCGCCGCTCAAGCCTAACCGTCACATAGAAGCTACAAAATCACAAATTTAAACAAAATCCGTTAATCTAACAGCTTTTCTCGCAGATTAATCCCAAACAAAATCAAAACTAAACATCGATGAAAAAAAGACATTACCTTTATTGGGCTGTGTTGTATAGTGGGCCTCAATAATGTCTTGTATAAACCGACTTGTGTATTTACTTGGTGGGCACTCCACGTTTAGGGTTCATCGGGTCATCGAGTCTGTATATAAACGCCGCAAAGCAGACGTTAATAACACACACAATATTCATTCAATATTTACATGGTATCAGAGCATAGATCCTTCTAATTGATCTAAGGTTCTGAATTTCCTTGAGTTTTCTTTCGCTAGTTCTTTCTTTTTTGTTTGTTAGTGTCAAAAGTTTGTGTGTTCGTGTAAGATGGGGGACGACAGTAAGAAGATTGTCGAGACCGGCGTGACCGGTGACAAAGGTGTAGCTGTGTCTCTTTATTCTGTGTTTTCATCCGATAACCCAGGGGCTCTCATAACCTCGGTGCAACTGAAGGGTGATAACTATAACAAGTGGGCTACGGAGATGTTGAATGCTTTACAAGCAAAGAGAAAGACGAGATTCATTGACGAGAGTCTGAAAAAGCCGTGTGAGGGACATGTAGATCTGGAGTCATGGTTGAGCGTGAACTCAATGATAGTCGGGTGGTTGAAGACGTCAATTGAGCAGCGTGTGAGATCGACAGTGACGTTCATCAACGATGCTCACAAGTTGTGGGAAAAAATGAAGGAGCGGTTCTCGTTTGGGAACAAGGTGTGTGTGCATCAGTTGATGGCTAAGCTGGCGTCGTGTAAACAAGATGGGCAAGCAGTAATTGAATACTATTGTCGGCTTGCTAAGATGTGGGAAGAACTCCAAACATATCGTCCTCTACCGGTGTGTACGTGTGGAGCAGCGACAACATATGAAAAGGAGAGAGAAGAAGAACGAGTTCATCAATTCGTGATGGGGCTAGACGAGTCAAGGTTTGGGCATGTCGTGACTGCCATCATTGAAGGGGATGTGTTGCCAGATCTCGGAAAGGCATATTGCAAAGTTATCCGAGAAGAAGATAGACTAAACTCAGCTAAAGCTCGTGAACAACAACATGAAGCAGTTGGGTTTGTGGCTCGTCTAGAGCAAGGAAACAATGAATCAAGTGGAGCTCGCCGTGAATCCCGTGACGGAGGTAAGTTTGGAGTACAAGTCTCTGGTGGAAACAGAGGACGTGATCGGCTCTGTTCTAACTGCGATAGAGATGAGCATGAAAAGAGCTCTTGTTGGCAGATCGTGGGGTATCCCAAATAGTTTTCAGAGAGAGGAGGTCGAGGAGGACGTGGCCAATCACAAGGAGGTAGCGGTGGTCATCTTGGTGGACGAGGAAGAGGTCAAGTAAATGTTGCGTATGCAACAAGTCCAAATCCTAGCGCAACCTCCGCGAACCTAACTCCGGAGCAAATGTTGCAAGCACTCTCGCAGCTGCTTAAAGACAAATCCAGTGGTGGGAGTGAAAAGATAATCGGTAAGAAATACGGAGATGTGATCCTTGATATAGGAGCATCACACCACATGACGGGAGATTTGTCGGTTCTTTCAAATCTAAAAATTACTTCTCCATATACAATTGGTTTTGTAGATGGAAGTACGACTTTGTCGACACAAACAAACGTGTTTCATTTGTCAGATCATATTAGTTTATACGAAGTGTTATATGTACCTGACTTGAATTGCATGTTAGTGTCAGTTTCGAAGCTTTTGAAGCATTCTAACTGTTTTGCCTTTTTCACCGATGTGGTGTGTGTTTTACATGACCGGTTTTCGAGGACGCTGATTGGAGCCGGGATAGAACGTGATGTAGTTTATTATTTTACAGATGTACAGGCTGCTCGAGTAAACAAGACAGTTCGGAAAGTTGATGAAGTTTTGTGACATCATCGGTTAGGACATCCTTCGTTTTCAGTTTTATCAACTATGCCTTTGTTTTCTGGTGTTTCTATTTCTGCTAGTCCAAGTCATTGTGAGACATGTTTTCGGGCTAATCAAACTAGAGATATGTATTTTGATAGTATAAGTAAAACAAGCGAGTGTTTTTCTTTAATCCATGTCGATGTCTGGGGTCCGTACCGTATTAAAGCATCCAATGGTGCAGCTTATTTTTTGACAATCTTGGATGATTTTTCGCGAACTGTGTGAACGTTCTTATTGTTAGAAAAATTAGAAGTTAAGAGTCTTCTTCAAAACTTTTGTGCCTATTTGGAAAAACAGTTTGGGAAGGCAGTTAAAATGGTTAGGAGCGATAATGGAACAAAGTTTCTTTGTTTGTCATGTTTCTTTAGGGAAAAAGGTATTGTGCATCAAGCGACTTGTGTAGGAACACCAAAACAAAATGGGGGAGTGGAAAGAAAGCATCGTCATCTCCTCTATGTCGCAAGATCTTTGTTATTTCAAGCACACTTGCCTACACAGTTTTGGGGAGAAGCGGTATTAACGGCGGCACATGTTATCAGTTTGACGCCAACGAAGTTACTTCACAATAAATGTCCTCATGAAGTGTTATTTGGAGATCAACCGGTGTATGAAGACTTGTGAGTGTTCGGTTCCTTGTGCTATGCACATAAGCAGATTCGGGACAAAGACAAGTTTGTTCGTCGTAGTAAATAGTGTTTGTTTGTGGGATATCCATACGGAAAGAAAGGTTGGAAACTATATGACTTGGAAACTAAGGAATTTTTTGTCTCTCGTGATGTTATATTGAAGGATGGTGAATTTCCCTTTTCTGCTCAGCCGGAACCAGAGTCGCCTGGTGGTGTTACATTTGATACATGTGACACTGATTGGATTATTGATAAGTTGGAACCTGTTGGAAACAGGGGGAGTATCCAGGATAGTGGTTTAGTTGTTGATGTTGTTGAACCCGAAGTACGGGAAGTCAGTCCAGCCGAGCTTGATGGTGCAAGCCTCGAAGTTGGACCTATTTTACTGACTAGTCCGTCGCTGGTTGTTGACGAAACTCGTCTTAGTGTTTGCAACACTGTTGTCTCGCAGCCCGAACCTGAAATGGGACATGGCAAACGTCCAAAGATACCGTCTATTTGTTTGAAAGATTATGTGTTATATAACGCAGTGGAAAATAACTCCGCTAAACACGTTCTTCCTGATCTCTCAAAGGTAATTCACTCTATCCTCTCACTGATTTTATCACTGATGCCCGGTTTTCATCTTCGCATCAGGCGTTTCTTGCAGCCGTGAGTGAGGCAGTGGAACCACAAAGTTTTAAAGAGGCTATGAAAGATAAGCGTTGGACGAATGCTATGGGTAAAGAGGCTGGAGCTCTTGAAGAAACAAACACATTTAGTGTCACAGATTTTCCTCCCGGGAAGGTTGCTCTCGACACAATGTGGGTTTACAAAATCAAGTATCGCTTTAACGGGAGTATCGAACGCTATAAGGCAAGGCTTGTGGTGTTGGGAAATCGACAAGTCGCCGGTCAGGATTTTGCTGAAACTTTTGCACCGGTTGTCAAAATGATAACGGTTCGCGCCTTGTTACGCATTGTGGTGGCAAATAAGTGGGAAGTTCATCAAATGGATGTGCCCAATGTTTTCCTTCACGGTGATCTTCGTGAAGAGGTGTATATCTAGCTTCCACAAGGTTTTACATATTCAGCTCTGAATAAAGTACTTTGCTTACACAAATCTCTTTATGGTTTGCGACAAGCACCGCGATGTTGGTATGAAAAGCTATCTACGACTCTTGCTAAGGCCGGTTTTGTTCAGTCTTATTATGACTACTCTTTGTTTACTTACACATGTGGAAGTGTAGAGATTCGGGTTTTAGTTTACGTTGATGATCTCGTTATTTATGGTATTGATGGTGAGGCTATTCGCAAGTTTAAGACATATCTCGGCGAGTGTTTTCGTATGAAATATTTGGGAAAAATTAAATATTTTCTCGGCATTGAGATTACCCGTAATGAAGAAGGTTTTATGTTGACATAAAGAAAATATGCTTTGGACATTGTCAGTGAAACAAGGTTCTTGGGTTCACGGCCCGCTGCTACATCGATGGAGCAAAACCACCACTTAGCTACGAATACTAGTCCTTACATTCTGGAGCCCGCATCGTATCGAAGACTCGTTGGTCGTCTCATTTATGTTGCCAACACTCGTCCTGATCTGTCTTATTCTGTTCATATCTTGTCCCAATTTATGGAGAAGCCGTAGGAAAGGCACATGGATGCTGCATTACGTGTTGTATCCTATCTTAAAGGAACAGCTAGGCAAGGAATTTTACTTAGTTCTCGTTCAGACTTGCAACTCTCGGTTTATTGTGATGCCGATTGGGGGACATGTCCGCTGTCTCGTCGTTCTTTAACCGCCTATGTTTCTTTGCTTGGTGAGTCTCCTATCTCTTGGAAGTAAAGAAACAAAAGGTGGTGTCGCAGTCTTCTTGTGAAGCTGAGTATCGAGCAATGTCTATTGCCACGCGTGAGATAATGTGGTTACAACAACTTTTTAAAGATTTGGGTTTCCTACCAACCGGACCTTCTCGTCTCTTTTGTGATAGTAAGTCTACTCTCTATATTGCTGCTAATCCAGTTTTTCATGAAAGAACGAAACATATCAAGATCGATTGTCATCAGGTACGTGATGCCATCAAAAGCGGAGTTCTTACAACTGCTCATATCGGTACTAAGGAGCAGTTACCTAATCTTTTGACTAAAGCGTTGGGAAAAGTTCAGTTCAGTAATCTAATGTCCAAGTTAGGCGTTTGTGATCTACACGTTCCATCTTGAGGGGTAGTATTGGGCTGTGTTGTATAGTGGGCCTCGATAATGTATTGTATAAACCGACTTGTGTATTTACTTGTTGGGCACTCCACGTTTAGGGTTCATCGGGTCATCGAGTCTGTATATAAACGCCTCAGGCAGATGTTAATAACACACACAATATTCATTCAATATTTACAACCTTGAACTCCGGTTTCGCCTCCATGAGAGGTTCGTTCAAGAGATGGATATGATAGCGAATCTTTTTCACCTGCGCTTATATGTTCCATAGGTCTTTGGTTCGAGGCTATGAAACACCATATATATTTTAATTTTAAATTTCCAGTTAAACCAAAACGACATCGTTTTGTACACATAAATTACACCTCAGCGTAACTTCATGGTGGGATTAACGGTGTTAAACAATTATCATATTTTTGTATGTTCTAGCACAAAAATGATATTTCAGGTCTGCAATTTCAGGTATGCAAGTTATATTATTTAAAAGTCCATATATGTTTGAGCACAGTCAATAGTCTGATGTATAAATCAAACATATCGTAATTGTCCAAATATGAAAAGCCATTTTCCGAGTTTTGCTTGTATATCATCATATCAATATAATATTTTCCACTGAAAAAGAGAGATTCCTACATAATTTTATTCTTCTAAAAGCAGACCAAAATAGGACTCAATTTTCATAGTTCGTGTTTTTACTTTGGGAAAACGTACCATTTCTCCATCAGAGATATCACATCGTATCAGATGCAACCTGAATTATGACATCGTCTCAAATATCCCCCAATAATTGCCTCTCAACCTATATTTCTCCAAGATCAAATTTTTTTATCTATTTTCCCATAAATCTAGGTTTAATCGGTTTACAAACTAAACCGAGTAAAAAAACCCACACAAACCCAATATAACCGAATTAAAATCCGATTGACCTAAACTCGATCCAATCTAAAACCCGACCCATAACTAATCCAATATATTCTTCTACCTCATCCAAACTATAAAAATCATGAATATAGCTCAAAATTAGCAAACATCCATTGATCATTGACTTGTTTAAGCAACAAACATCATCCTTCAATTTTACACATCACTAAAAATTCTAAAAGAGGAAAGTACACTTGCAAAAACAGGGAACGAAGAAGACGAAAGAGTAAAGAATAGTGATGTTAAAACGGGCTCAGAGCCCGCGGGTCTAAACGGGCTCTGTATAAAAATTTCAGCCCGTTACCCATTTAGCTACAGTATAAAATAAAGGGGTTTAAACGGGTTAACCCGTTTAGATCCGCGGGCTTAGCGGGTTTGATCAAAATTAAACGGGTTACCCATTTATTATATGTTCTCGTTTTATTTTCCTCCAAACGACGTAGTTTTTGTTTAGAGTTTTGATCTGTTAATTTTTTTGCCGTCATCGCTTCCTCTTCCAAGTTAAGTCTTCCAAGATCACATGGACGATTAAGAGATTCTCCTCTTTGCAATCTAAGAAAGTTTATTCTGATCCATTCGTAGTTGACTCCAAATGGTAAGAAAACTTGGTTCTCTAATGTGTTTGTTTATTATATTATTGCTTTTGGTTTATACTTTATGGTTTTTGCGAATCCGTGGAAGCAATTCATTTTTGTGTTAGGGGAGAAATTAGCAAATCCTTTTTGTGTTAATTCGTTTGTGGAATTGGATTTGTGGGTTATTGAGTTTTTGATATCTAGGTTTGTGTAACGTTGTGTTTTTCATATTTGGGTTTGGTGAAGGAGGTGGAGGAGAAACACCGAGACGTGAAAGAGGTGGAGGGGAAACAATCTTCTCAAAAAAAAAAAAAACATATATAATGTAAACGGGCCTAACGGGCATACACGGGCCTAAGTAATTAAAACGGGTTCTAGATAAACGGGTATCAAATTTAAACGGGTTTAAGTGGGTATTCCATTAAAGGGGCAGGGTCTAAACGGGCAGGGCCTAAACGGCCTCGAGTAGCCCATTTTAACATCACTAGTAAAGAACATCATAAACCAGAGAATGCTTTCATTAAAGCTTGCTCAATCTATTCTCCACGAGACACTCAATCTCATTCATAACTCCGGTGATACAGATGGTAAACCCTAAGCTCCTACATGCAATCAAAAACCCAACCGAGATCGGAGAAGAACATGAGAATCGAAAAACCCATTGCTCTACTACATTCCAAAACGAGAATTGATCGCGAACACTTATCGATTAGCCACAGTCGCAAGAGATCTAGGTATGGATTTGTACCCAACACCAAACGATCTGAGTCTCTCTTCTCAAGAATCACTAACAAACGAATCATGCACTTATTGGCTCCCAGCAGCAGTTCCGAGGGCCTTTCACCGGAGCTCTGTCGCTGATTCCACCCAATTCTCTTTATTTTCAGATCCAATAATTAAAATTTTGATTAAGCTAATGGAGTTGAAAATCACATTAACTAGAAGAAGATAATTTTTTGATTTTATTTTTAGTGATAAAAAGAATTAAATTTGGATTAATCAAAGTTTTAAAAATCACAGTTGGTTGAAAATCACAATTTTTCTGGAGAGATATTATCAATTTTGAGATGCTATTCTTTGGTTGAAGAAGATGATTGAAATCGGGTTTACTAAAAAATTGGGTTAAAATCGGGTTAGAATCCAGTTTATATTCTTTGTTTCTTGGTTAAACAAACAGTAATCCAATTAAACCTAGAAAAATAGGGAATTAGATGAAAACTTTGAATTCAGAAAGATTTAAGAATAAAATTTTCGATTCAGGGAAATGTAAGTTGAGACGCATTTGTTTGGAGATATCTGAGACGAGGTCATAGATTAAGCTTCTTATAGTACTATGCACTACTTATGATGGGGAAACATGACGTTTTTCCTTTTACTTTCTTGTAAAATAATTTTTTTAATGTGTAATGAACCCTTCATAAAAACAGAAAAAGTATCTCTGATTTCTTTTTTTCTTTCTTTTGAAAAATCATATGAAAGAAGAGTTCGAAATGAAAAATCTTGGAAAGACTAAATTTTGTCTTGGGGTCCAAATAGAACATTTCCAAGATGGAATATTTGTGCATCAATCAAATAATACGAAAAAGATTTGAAAGCGCTTTAATATGGATAAAGCGAATCCTTTGAGTACTCCAATAGTCAATAGATCTATGAATGTCGATAGTGATCCATTCAGACCTTGTGAAAACAATGAGAAAATACTTGGTCCCGAAGTACCTTATATGAGTGCTATCGGTGGACTCATGTATCTTGCAAATTGCATTAGACCGGATATTGCATTTGCTACGAATCTACTTGCAATATACAACTCATCCCCTACTCGCAGGCATTAGAATGGGATAAAACATATTCTCCATTATCTTCAAGGTACGATTGACTTAGGATTATTCTATCCTAGAAACTCTTCGGTTAGTTTAGTTGGTTTTGCAGATGCAGGATATATATCAGATCCACATAAATCCCGATCCCAAACTGGATATGTTTTCACAATTGGAGGAACTGCAATCTCATGGCGCTCACAGAAACAGACTTTGGTCGCCACTTCCTCAAATCATGCAGAAATAATTGCTCTTCATGAAGCATCGAGGGAATGTGTATGGCTCGGATCAGTGACTAACCACATACAAGAATCGGGTGGAATAGTCACCAGGAAAGAGCCAACAACATTATTTGAAGACAATGCTGCTTGTGTCGCCCAAATCAAAGAAGGTTACATCAAGAGCGACAGAATAAAGCATGTACCTCCAAGATTTTTCTCTTACACTCAAGAACGCTAGCAAAAGAAGGAAGTTGATATCCAACATATCCGCTCAAGTGACAATGCAGCAGATCTATTTACAAAGGCGCTTCCAACTACCACGTTCTGAAAGCATATTCACAGTATTGGAATGCGTCATCTATGAGATTGATGAAGAATGATTATACATATCTTTTCGAGGGGGAGATTACGTTACTATACTCTTTTTCCATTGTCATGGTTTTTATCCCAATGGGTTTTTCTGTGACAAGGTTTTTAATGAGGTAGTACGTAACTCGTCAATAGTGATAGATGATCAAGGAGGAGTATTGTAAAACACAAGTGTGATTATTCCATCACAAACACATGACATTACACTTGTCCATGTAGTGTTACATAATCTTTGAAGTGTTAACACTTGTCATTACCAAAACTAATTGGTGTGTGACTCATGTGTTTTGTAGTGCATTATATATAAGGAGTTGTAGTAGAGTAATACATATAAGTTTTTCTTTGATCAAAATGACTCCCAAAATCTCTTTCACTCTCGTGGCTGCTCCTCCCTCTCTCTCACTTTATAATTTCTTGTTCTCTTTACAAAATATTGCAAACACATATAAGTGTATTCTAGTTATAATTCACAACACACTATATATATCATCTCAATATATTCATGTTGTCTCTTCTGTTTTTTTTTGTGTGTTTTTCTTTCTCGCAAATTTGTATATCATCAAATCTGTATATTCCTTTCTAGTGAAAAAAAAAAGAGAAACCCCTTTATCTATTTTTCTAAAATCATACAATAACACCCAATTTTTGGAGTTTGGGTTTCTTCTTTCTTGGAAAAGAAATTATGAAAAGTTTAATAAATATTTCATAAAAACAAAAAAGTAGCTCCAAATTTTCTTCTTTTTCTGTTTATTGCTCCCTCTCGCAAATTTCATTCATTAAACACACTACAATACAAGCTCTAACTACCATCTAATTTTTCATAACCAATACAATTTTTGTTAAGAAAAATAAAATATAAGGAATTAAATTTAGGGATAGTTTGTAAAATAATCTAATTTGTTACTTAAGCTAACATTGGTTTTGATTTTTGTTTAAAGCTAAAAATTTTAATGACATTTGTAACTTCGGATGTTGGATTAAAGTAACTTTTAGATTAAAGTAACCTGCCCATGACAATAAGATAAACCGAGTTTGAAAAAGAGAACTAAGTCGGGCCAGCATTGTATTGAAATCAATAACTAAGATGCCCACATTGTATTGAAATCAATAACTAAGATGAAACAAATGGTCCTTTAATTTCCTAGTTTGTCAATGATCTATCAAATTTATTCCTTCAATCTATACTATTAATTGGAGAATACAAATCAGAGATTTTTGAAAATTAACAGAAAAAATTCTATTAAATGTTATTTGCAAAATCGATTATGTGTGAAAAAATAAAAAAGAAGAAGAGTAGTTAAGAGAAGAATTAAACAAAACTTTAATTCACTAGTTATAAAGTAATTCAGATCTAGAATAAGTGATTCAGATCTTGATAGGTGAGAGATGCGGATCCTAAGCGTGTTAAGTCATTAGTTATAAGATCATTCGGATCAAGAATAACTCAGTCGAATATTCATTGGTAATGGATGCAGATCTTTATTGGTAAAGATTGTATGCTTATAAAAGTAAGTAAATCATAAATACGTTAACATAAAATATGGATATTAATACGAATATATATTTCCAAAAATGATTTACGAGTAATATATTTTACCTAATTTGTAGTAACTTATTCTAATTGACATAAAATCTTCCAAACTTTCAAATCATCGCAATCATTGATAACAATATGAAATCAATTGTTACAAATAATTCTCATATTCTTCAAGTGGCGTTCTCCTGGGAGATTGATTGATTGAGGAAGACTGAAGAGTCGCATCTTAACCTCTTCCTTTCAAAAACTTCCCGTTTCTAATTTTTGGTAAAGTGATCGACATTGTACTTTTTTGTTTCAAACCAAAGTTGTCGACACTTTGGGTGCAAATGGTTGCACAGATGAAAGGATTGAAGAGGTTGACAAAATTATTCGGCCAATTTTCACCATTTGAATTGAAGAGGTCGAAAAACTATTCAATCCATTCAACTTAAAAATTTGAAAAAATAAACTAATTATACAACAAAAGTGTTCAACTTGTTCATTCATATTTCTGGAGATGAATGGATTGAATGATATCCAATCCAATTTTATTCAACTTATTCAGTTTTAAGCAACCCTTTGCACCATTTGCACCCTTTGTTCTTTTTCTTTCTAAAGAGTAAGAATACTTTATTACACATATCAAACAAAGCATGCCATATAAAGCCCAATAGTATAATTACATAAATGATCTAATATATAGTAATAATATATATGAAATAGTTTAATAGTTTGCAATATATATGAAATAGTTTAATTTCTATATTATACAATCTTAAAATATTTTTTATATTATAATTTTTTTTATTAAAACGTCTTTTATCCATAAGTTTTGCAAAGTTAAACATGATAAATGCAGACATTTCTCTTATGGGATTCACGGGATAGGTTTTCTACGGTTAAAAAATAGCAAAACTTTACAAGGTAGGCCTAACGAGATAGATTTGTTCAGCTACACAATTTAGGTCATCCAATTTGAGAAATTTTAATATTTTTTGGCGGATTTTATCCGGTTTGATAGTTTACAGGACGAGACGGAACATGTTTAAACTTTAAACATATTACCTTTCTCTTACTATTTTTAATATATTATTACTGATAATAAAAACAAATCCGATCATTTATTCTCTATACCGAATTAAAAATAAATCGACGAGTTTGGATTATGAATGTTAATAAAATTCATAAAAATATGTTTACAATATAATCTAACAGGTACATAATATATTACAAACTTGATCATAAACTTAGTTTTTGATATCAACCCACATGTACATGTAGGTGGGGGTCCGAACCAAGTAACTGTTAAAAAGCGTTTTACACATTATAACTATTATACTAACATATAATATGATAATTAATGATGAATTGTTATCAATGTACCAATTAGAGATGTAAAACCAACACCATATGCAATAGAAATTACAGTAATTGAAGTATTTGATTTCGACAGTTTTATCTCGTAATCTACATATTAAAAATAAATGAGTTTATCACTCAGAATGCATGAATTAAGCACATATATAAATATTTCAAAATTTTGTATTTGGTATTTTACATATAATTTATGATTTAGTTTGTGTGTGTTTTTATTAGTAATTTAATATTATAATATAATTTCATACTAATTACTATTTTTTTTTGGACAAACATTTGCTTTCATTCCATTAAAGAAGAGAATAAATACAAAAGAAGGAGGATTCCGAGGATCCAATGTTTAAAACAAACTTGAAATGGGCATTCCCCAATGCCAAAAACAACAAAGCAGCATAGATAAACAAGGTAGATAAGGTTAATCAACAATTGATTCTTGAGAGCTTTGAGCCAAAAGCTATGAAGCATATTGGTACATGTGAGGTCAAGGATTATCGATACTTCTTCCATCCATGATGGATGAAGAGATTGCCACTGTCGTATAACACGACGAAGTAGCATTGAATAAGGGGGCAAAGCTGTGATTCTTGCCGGCGTGAGAAGAGCTACACAAGGTAGAGCTTTGACAAGGGTTCAAGCAGGGATAGAGATGCTCTGATACTTGAAATGGTTTGCTAGTTTCGCCGAGGCATGAGAACTGGACTTGGACAAGCCATAGCCATAAACAATGCTCGGACAGATTGGAGTCGGGAACCATATACCATACAAACTCAAGCAATAAGGTTCATAAATCAAAGCCTTAACGGATATTTTTACCATGGTTTTCAGAAAATGGAAGCTCCGCCATAGTAACAGCGGTGAATTACTTCTCCGATGGATTACATAGGGATCGTAATCTTGACCACACCGTCAACTAGGTTTTGACTTTGACAATTGAGATACAGGACCATACATGGGATTAAAAGGATTTGGACTTGAGGCACACCTAATGGGCTTAAGTAGTTGGAGCCTTAATGAACCAACAACTGAATTAGAGTCCACCAAGAAAACTCTAATCGAACTTTGGCTATCCACAGAGAGAGACCAAGGCGGCTGACCGGAAAGGGTTGAAAGGTTTGCCTTGAACACGAGCTCATCGGAAGTAATCGATACATCAATAGTTCAAGATGAGGTTGGTCTGATGTTGAGGCAGAGAGGCAAGAAGACTTACTCGTTCCAGATTGTTTAGCAGTTGCTCCTAGAAGAGGATCGTTTTGCGTCGTCGACGTCTCCCCTGAGCATGGCGCATCTACTGGTCCAAGAGGGAAGCCTCCTGCCAATAACGAACCCCATGGTGAGGGTTCTTCAGGGGTGAAGTGAAGTACAGATCGAGCAAATTTCAGATCCGATAGTGGATCCGATTTTGTAACTCGTGATATTTATTGTGATATTTTGCAATGTATGTTTTATAGTTACTTTAATAAATATATTATTTAAATTATTTATGATAAATAGGTAGAATTATAATGTAAAATGTAATTATTTTGATGTTAAATTTAAGATGATAGTTTTTGACGATAAACAAACTCAAACATTTTTTTTTTTTGAAAAAGAAAAGACTCTCAAACTTCAAAACTAGGATAATGCAAATTTAAATGAAGCTATATTGGGAAAAAAATATGAAAGGGTAAAAATTTAATATGCATTATTATTGTAGCTGCAATTTTTTCAAAATTTAGAATTTTAACTAGTGGTTGTGGATGGATGTCAATTTTCTGAGGATTTAATTTAGAGAAAAACTAATTAGCACTCAAAATCATATAAACATATAGTAAAAACAAATAATTTGGGGATGAAATTCAACTATTACGTTTGTATGTATGGTAATTAATTATTACCAATACGACAATTAATTATTACCAACTAGTAGTTGAACATCATCTGAAATTAACTTTACTCAAATTAGAAGAAATATGAGATGGTGGGGAGAATAATGTATATGTGTAGTGAAATGAGAAGCGTATTGACGATGATGACGGTTCAGATTGGCTACGCGGGGATGGACATTTTGTTCAAACTTGCTATCAATGATGGTATGATCGTACAAGTTCTTAATACATTATCTTCCCATCTTTGCCACCATTTTAATGATTCCATTTGCTCTCATCTTTTCAAAAGTAGACACATTTATGGCTTATGCATATGCGTTTGTGTGTAGGTTCTCGTCACTAAGTAATGGTTTTCGTTACAAAACAATATTTATCCAAGTTTTTTTCCCTTACAAACTCGAATATAGTCACCCCAAAACTGAAGATATCTGATCTTTCAAAGATTTTCATATGCATAGCATAGTCGTCTGACATGTATCCTCTAGGAAATGAGTCAAAAATTACGTAGGGAAAGAGGATTCGATCTCTTTTATATTTTTTTTTTCCAGAAATTACAAATACTATGTTCTTTTTGTTGCTTATCAAGTTCCCACAGTTTTTTCTGTTTGAACTTCTCTCTTGTCACTTTTTAATATTTCGGCCATCCCAAAATATAAACTTATTTTGTTTTTCTTTTTTTTGCATAAAAAAGGCTTCACATGGGTCGGGCAATTGCAGGCAAAGCTTCATAAAAAAGGCTTCTCGATTGGATTCACGTATATAATACGCAATTGCAGGCAAATAAAAAAAAATAAAAAAAGCTTCTCTCGCACAGATTTTTCAATCATATTTTCACGAAGTAAAATGTTACTAGGCTTCAAATTGCAGTGTATTATCGAAGGGTTTGTGTAACTGTGAAGATACAAAAACCCCTCTACAATATTTTGATGTATTCAATATTGAGCGATGACCCATAGTTCAATTATGTGTGCGTTTTCGGTCCATCTATGGGTAAAGGACCGTGTCATTCAATATAAGTTTTTTTTTTTGTTGAGAAATCTGGAAATTATTTGGACATGTGTCAAATGTTGAGGTGCTACATGTCAACTTCTAATAATATGGTTTGATAAAGAAAACAAGTAGTCTTTTTTATTTTTTACTTTGTGGTGTTAGTAATAACAAAGATGACAATACTCTAAACTATATGTTAACGGTTTTTATAATGTCTATTCTCGTTAGTTAGCGTTTGTTTGTTTTTTTTCTAAAAATTTCTATTATAATTATGTGGAAACCTTAGACCATCATCATCCCACATCTCATTTTTCAAAATAATATATTTTAATTATTTTCTTTCAATATTATTATTTATTTAAATAATAAATCTGAAAAAAGAATATTAATCTATTAAAAACTGCCACATATCTCGGTTTCTTCAATTCTGAATGAAGAAGCGTTTCTCACTCTTTACTTTCCTTTATTATTACTTTATTATTTTTTTTAATTTTTAATTAAGAGTACTTCTAAGAGAAACTACCGGTAATCATGTCCTTAGTAATTTCTTAAATAATTATGTTTTTTTTTCAACAAAAGATCAGCTCAAAGGAGCCAAATGAGTGGAAAATTAAAATAATTATGTTTTTTTTTTTATTTTAAGAATCATCATTTCCAAAAGCAATTTAAAATTTAATGGAGGCAAATGAGAAGATGAAGAACATTTTTTTTGGTTCTAATTTCTCAACTTCTTAGTCATTTTTATTAGTTTATTTTGTATTTTTCTATAAAATCTTAAATTTAATATGTTATTCGTATTATATTTGTACATGTCTTTGGTTTTGGGATGTGGTCTAATAAATTGTAAATTATTATATAAAAACTATGAAATATACAATTTTGTTCAGCGGGTTAAATCCTATGATTTAGTACCAAAATCTTACAAAACATATTAATTACTATTTAATTATTTTATCTCACCTCTCATCTAACAAATAAGATATGGATTTAACAAAACAGTTAGTTGTAAAATTTATATTTTACCTTGATAAAATATAATATTATAATTCTAATATGATAGAACCATTAAAATCTTTTAAAGTGACAAAAAATAATTTTGATAAGAACGTTTAAGAGATTACAGATCAAAAGCTTAAACGGGTTAGAATTGAAATTAGTCTCATGTATAATGAGTTAAATGTAAGTATTAATCTCCTTTGATATCTCTAAATGTTTAGTTGCAAACTTGCAATGTTAATACTTAATAACTTGTTAATTGTTATATAGTTGTGTATTATAAGCTAGGAGTATTGAGCATTTTTTTTTCTGTGTTCCTTAGTAATCCTCACATAAGCTCCTGAACTTGCTTTGGTTCCATCATCATGATCTCTCTCAATTTCCCGAACACAGACCATATATTTACAATATAATGAAACAGCCAACCATCGAAACTTAACATTAGTGAATCAACCAACCAATTAATGCCATTTGTTTTTTAACAACCAACCAAACAAACAAACCAACATTAACATGATAAACACAACACAAAGAGAACAATAAATGAAAATCAAATATTTTGAGATGAAAAGGTAGTCTTGGCTGTTTCTTGCTGATCTCTGACAATTCTCCGGCACTTTTGAAAATGGACGTAACTTTTTGTTGATGTCTAAAAATCTTGTCCAATCAATAATATAGTTCTCTAGGCAAGTAATTTAAGTATCTCTTTATTGACGAGCCTAAACTTAGCCATAGCAGGATGATACAATATACAGGTCATAGACGAGTTACAAATGTTTAGGCCGAAGGTACAACGCCTTGACTGCCACCTCTAAGTGGATCCTATATTCAACTAAACTTAGTTCTTTCATTGTCCCGTGAGCGCATACATATCCGACGGTCGGTTTATTACGTCCAGAAGGTTTTAAAGACTTGTTTACCGTTCCTACAAATCACTACATGATCTTTCTCTGTGTTTTGTCCTCACTTACACAGTTCCGACAATCACTTCCCCGAAGTTCACCCATCCTCAGACTACTCCAGCATAAGCACGCTTAATTCTATAGTTCTCTCATGACCCTTGACCGAAAAGATAAGTGCACTTTGGTGAAAGGTGGCTTTGTAACGCTCTGACCGTCACATCTCATGGGCCGGGAGTGGACATGGGACCAACTGAGAGGTGACAGCCGGGACGTTACAAGTGGTATCAGAGCCGAATCTAGACGAGCGTGGAGTCAAGTGGACTGACATCGTCGGGGGTGAAAGTCTTGGTGCACAACGAGGACGTTGCGATCCTAGTTTGCATAGAGGTTTAAAAGAACTGATTTGGTGTCGGGTTACCATTAGATCTCGATAGATGAGGCAGATGTGAGGAAGACGGCCTTCAGGACAAGGTATGGACATTATGAGTTTGTGGTGATGACTTTTGGGTTGATTAACGTGCCAACAACGTATGAGATTGATAAACAGTGTGTTCCAGGAGTTTCTGGATGTGTATGTCATCATTTTCATCAACGATATCATGGTTTATTCTAAGAGTCCTGAGGAGCATGTAGTGCATCTGAGAGCAGGTCTAGAGAAGCTGCGGGAGCAGAAGCTGTACGCTAAGTTGATCAAGTGCAGTTTCTGGCAGAGGGAGATGAGATTTATGGGTCACATTGTCTCGGTGGAGGGAGTCTCTGTGGATCCAGAGAAGATTGAGGCCATCAGGGATTGGCCTAGACCGCAGAATACCATGGAGATCAGGAGTTTCCTTTGTTTAGTGGGCTATTACAGGAGGTTTTTACAGGGGTTTGCGAGCAAGGCACGACAGATGACTAAGTTGACAGAAAAAGATCATGTGGTGATTTGTAGGGACGGTAAACAAGTCTTTGAAGCCTCTTGGATGTAGCAAACCGACCATCGAATATGGGTGAGCCCATGGGCCAAGAATGCACATTGGGCCTACTAAGAGGTGGCGGTTGGGGTGTTACAAGTAGTATCAGAGCGGAACCTAGACGAGTATGGAGTCGAGAGGGCTCACACCGTTGGGGGTGAATTGTGGCACTCTGGTTTCAGAGACTTGCGGAGAGGTTTAAAAGAATTGATTTGACCACATATGTCACCAAAGTGCACTTATCTTTTCGGTCAAGAGTCCTGAGAGAACTCCAGAGTTAAGCGTGCTTGAGCTAAAGTAGTTTAAGGATGAGTGACCTTCCGGGAAGTGATTGTCGGAACTGTGCGAGTGAGAACAAAACACATGGAAAGATCATGTGGTGATTTGTAGGGACGGTAAACAAGTCTTTAAATCCTCCTGGACATAGCAAACCGATCGTCAAATATGGATGGGCTCCTCGTTGCAATCTGTTAGTGGGGGTGAATTGTGGCACTCTGGTTTCAGAGACTTGCGGAGAGGTTTAAAAGAATTGATTTGGCCACGTATGTCACCAAAGTGCACTTATCTTTTCGGTCAAGAGTCCTGAGAGAACTCCAGAGTTAAGCGTACTTGAGCTAAAGTAGTTTAAGGATGAGTGACCTTCCGGGAAGTGATTGTCAGAACTGTGCGAGTGAGAACAAAACACATGGAAAGATCATGTGGTGATTTGTAGGGACGGTAAACAAGTCTTTAAATCCTCCTGGACATAGCAAACCGACCTTCAAATATGGATGGGCTCACATGCCTTGTGATAGGACGTGAGACCTATTAAGCAAGATAGGCCCATGGCCTGGGAATGGACATGGGACCTACTAAGCAAGCTGGCGGTCGGGGCGTTACAAGTGGTATCACAGCCAAACCCAGACAAGTGTGGAGTTGAGTGGTCTCTCACCGTCGGGGGTGACAATCTTGGAGCACAACGAGGATGTTGCAATCTGTTAGTGGGGGTGAATTTTGACACCTCGGTTTCAGGGACTTGCAGAGAGGTTTAAAATAATTGATTTGGCTACCTATGTCACTAAAGTGTATTTATCTTTTCGGTCAAGGGTCCTGAGAGAACTCCAGATTTAAGCGTGCTTATGCTGGAGTAGTCTCAGGATGGGTGACCTTCCGGGAAGTGACTGTCGGAACTGTGTGAGTGAGGATAAAACACAGGAAAAGATTATGTGGTGATTTGTAGGGACGGTAAACAAGTCTTTAAAGCCTCCCGGACGTAAAAAATGCTTTCCCACTTCTTGAAGTCGCTGCATTAAGTCAGCCAGAATGTTGTGGTGAAGCACCTGAAAAACCCCCACTCTTCGCTCACTTTCACAAGTTTATGCGTCACTAGCTCGTCGCTTGGATCACTTAGATCAATGATAGGGATCTTCTTGGTTTGGAGAGCCGGTGGAGATGCGTGGTCGTCTCTCTTGACGTTTATTGGTTGTTCACTCTCTTCTCTGTGGTTTGCCGGACACAATGGAGATTTGTTTAGACGCTGATCGGCTGGAGAAGGTGGATGGGATTTAAATAGGGGACAGGTAATAATGTTCACGTGAATCATATTAAACGCTGTGTACTGTACATGTTAGGTCCCATTCTTGTCATTTATTTACTTTGTTTTTTCCCAAACTTAGAAATTACATTACCGAATACAAATGTTGTGAAAGACGAAGCCTTGCTAGCTATTGTATCGGTAGTTTGATTGGCTTCTCGACTTGTGAATATATAGGAAGGTACGAGATGTCTTATATAGGAGGGTCTTCTAACGCCTGATGGAGTTACTTTCGAACATGACGTGTTGATCAATTCCAAGGTTGTCAAGACAAGATCGCCCATGGATGAAAGTGAAACTGCTTTTTTTTTTTTGGTATGAATGTTAAGTTTATTAATTAAAAAAAAAGCCTGTTTACATTATATGCAATCTTCTTAGAAATTTAAACCATAAACTTGAACTAGGGAGTAGACTATCCTTGAGTAAAGTGAAACTGCTTTAGCTTCAAATGTAATATAAGCCCCAAACCATTTTGACAGCGCCTTCATTTCTTGCAAAGCAAAGGCTTATACGGGAGCTTGTACATGTAGTAAAATGGTTCGTCTAGTCACAATCTGGTGACTGGTGAGTTCGACCCCACAATATAAATTTAGGGGATCTAGTCCACAATATAACTTTAGATAAGCTTGTACATATATAGTTTGATGGTTTGTCCAGTCAAAATATATCTGGTGAGTTCGACCCCGCATATCATGCATGAAGTTAAAATCATGTTTGATAGGACAATAGCCAAGACAAGATGTGTATCTAACAAAATTATGATTTTAAACATATTGCGTACCTTGCGTATATATTTTAACATTTTTGTAAGTACATTTTTGTGCCATCTTTTCTTATCTTTGTATCCAAACAAGTCTCAACTAAATTCTCTACAATCCTTACAACCAAACACAATCATTTCCTTATTTGATAATATTAAATTAATTTCTTAAAATATATCTATCTAATTTAAATAAATATATTAGATTAAAATATAATTCTCCTTTTATTTTTATTTAATCTTATATTTAATTATTTTAATTACTATTCAATACATAAAGTTAATAAAATTTTAGATTTTTTTCAACATATAATATGATTTGAATTTTTATAAACGGGTATATATTAAAAATTGTCTTGGGATATTTGTAACCAAACAAGTATATCTACATATAGAGCTCATAATACATTTTTGGAGTACAATAGGGTGCCATCACTTTTTGCCAACTTCGGGTCGAGTTTTTAACTAAAATTATAACCGATTCAATTATCCGGATCCTCTTTAAGATTGCCGAATATTTTGGGCCGGTTTTTAATCCATAGCATACTTATTTACATCCAATTAATGCACATTGTATCTTAGGAAATATCTAATTTACATGCCGAATTTTTAGGACCGAGTTTGACAAAAAGAATTGATAACCCAATTTATTTAATCACATCCCTATAATATAGTAACTAATTCAAGATAAATACATCTTAGGAAATATCTAATTTGCATTTAATAAACGATTACATATTTGGTAAGATCTTATTTAGCTTTAAATGTACACTAAGATTTTATTTAGTTTTAAAATGTACACTATTAATGTAATAATATCAATTAAGAATCATAATAAGAATATGACAGATCATTCATTCCTAAATCATAACTAACAAATCGTAAAATGTATATTCTCAACTTGCGAAACTCTACCTATAACCGTTAACAGTATATATATCAACAAAATAATAAACCCGTGATGAGATAAAACCTAGTTATTATTAATTAATTATCACAATATTTGGTAGGGATCACTTTGGATGATTTGAAAAAGAAAAAAAAAAACTTTCTATTCAAAGGTTACGATCAGTTCAAATTAAATATCAAAATCCTCTCAAATTGTAGTCTAGCCATTGTCTTTGTCACAACACATGTTCATAATTGAAGTTGTAGTAGGTCATGACATCAATCACGCACAAGCTTTTTGAACTTACGGTGTATATAGTCATGAAAATTTATAGACTCAAACTTGGGAGGATTCTCGTCTCCCGTGAGCTCAGGCAAAGGTCCCACGACCAAACCATGGTTAGGTTCTACAAAAACCGGCCACGTCATTCTTGTCTTTTCCTTATCCATAATTGATCTGTGTAACACGCTCTTGTACCTCCCGTTGCTCATCCTCTGCATCCAATTCACACATGTTAAACAAACAAACATAAACATTTCTAAAGTCTTCTCAAAGTAGAAAAAAAACCAACACAAACGGACCAAGAACTGATCACCGATGAGGACAACGATAGCTGAGTTGACATACTCAACATCAAACCAGTGGTTATCCTTGAACACTTGAAGCCCTGGAACCTCGTTGGAGACGAGAAGTGTGAGTGCACAGAGATCTGTGTGTGCCGGTGCTCCGACAACTGACTCCGACGGCGGATAGTAATTAATCCTCATCAAATACACTGCTGTATCGCCTCCTAGACCTTCTTTCAAGGTCTCACGCCGTAACCCTAACCCCTTTGATAAGTAACCCACAATCTTCTCTGTCAGCAACATCACGTTTCTTGTTTACTCCTCGGTCACCTCCCTAAAACCGTCATCGATCACCCCCAAAATCAAACTATTAATTTTCGAATTTATCTAGCGGAATCACTTTCTAAATAAAATGAAGAATGTGAGAACTTCACGATCCCATGAATGTTGTAGTTTTTAATGATATTTGGTTTTTAGATTTTGATTTTTTTTGGTTTTTGATTTTTGATTTTTGGTGTAGATTTTAGTTTTTGGCTTAAGTTTTTGCAATAATTTATTTTGTAGCCATTCATGATTTTGAAAAGAAAAAAAAAACAAGTTTTCCTAAAAATTGAGATTTTTTTTGTTAGTGTTTTAAAAGAATTTCAAAGAAAAACCAAAATCCATATTTTTTTGGTTTTTCCCTCGAAAACCCATCCATAATATTATTTCATTTTTTCCAACTTTTTTGTAAACATAATCCATCAACGTAAAACCAAAACTAAATAAACGACCATTCAATTTTTTGTTTTTTTTTGTTTTTAATGGTAAAAAATAAGGGAATCAAATTTTTTTATGTTTAGCTTGTACGTATACTATTTATTACATAAAATTTTGTTGTAATATATATAAACTGGTTAATGGACTACCAAATCATGTTTAGTACCTGTAATCTGAAGGATTGTTAGGCCAATATCTATAGTTGATAGAAGATGGTGGCCAGATAGTATGAAGCAAATGATCGTCCCAAGCCTTTAAATATTTAGGATCCTTCGTAAAGTATCCTTGCATGTGACCATTGGCCTTGTGACAGATTCCTTTTCGGAAGCTGGGAGCTCGAAAAACTTCTTCCCAACTTTCTGAAGCCGCCGCATTAAGTCCGTCAGAATGCCGTGGTTAACTACCTGAAAAATCCCCCACTCTTTGCTCGCTTTCATCACTGCATGGACCACGCGCTCGTCGCTTGGATCGCTTAGATCAATGATAGGGATCGTCTTGGTTTGGAGAGACGGCGGAGATGTGTGTTGGTCTCTCTCGACGTTCATGGTTATTCACTCTCTTCTTTTTGGCTTCGTCGGACACAATGGCGGATGATTGGTTGGACAAGGTGTGGAAAGATAATATATAAGGTGGGGGGTCTATTGACATCGGAGAGATAACATTTAAAAGTTCTAATTATTAAATGTTATGGTAGAAAATACATATTTATTTTTCATTAACATTATTTCATTTTTTATTTTCGTTTTGTGTTTTTTATTATAAAAAATAACTATGATTATCTAACATCTAATACTTATATATATATATTTTGTTTTTTTTTTATTACAAATTTTGTTTTATCTTGGTTCTTTACCTTCTTTTCAAAATTCTTATATATATTTCTGTAATAGGTCATAAATTAAGGTAAATGAAACAACTAATTAATTAATGTCCAAAATGTACTGCTATAGATTTGCTAAAAATATTTTCTAAACAAAACTTAGTTACCACAACTGAAAACAAAATATAAAATATGAATTGCACGTATTAGAAAGTGAAGCATTTTAAATAATACATTTAACTATGAACTACTTGTATCATTTAACGAATATGTCATTTTTTACTAATACTGTTTAAATCAGTTTGAATGATTTGATAATATTTGGAGAGAAAACATTTGAAAGTTCTAATTACAAGGTAATTACTTACCAACTATTAGATGTTATGGCAGAAAATACATATTCATTTTTCATTCTTGTTTTGTGTTTTTCTAAAAAATAACTATGATTATCTAACATCTAATTCTTATAAATTAGTTTTTTTTTTCTTACTACAAATTCTTTTTTATCTTGGTTATTTACCTTCTTTTCAAAATTCTTATATATTTCTGTAATAGGTCATAAATCAAGGTAAATACAACAACTAATTAATTAATTTCCATAATGTACTATAGATTTGATAAAAATATATTTTGAGAAAAACTTAGTTACCACAATTGAAGATGAAATAAAAAATATGAATTACATGTATTGGGAAGTAAAGCATTATAGATAATACATTTAAATATGAACTACTTGTATCATTTAACTGTTTGAATCAGTTTGAATGATTTGGTAATATTTGGAGAGATACCATTTGAAATTTCTAATTACAAGGTAACCTAACAACTTGTTAGATGTTATGGTAGAAAATACATATTCATTTTTCATTTAACATTACTTCACTTTTCATTCTTGTTTTGTGTTTTCCTAAAAAATAACTATTATCTTTTTTTTTGGGACAAAAAAAAAATAACTATTATCTAAAACCTAATTCTTATATATTTATTTATTTTTATTTTTTACAAATTCTGTCTTATCTTGTTCTTTACCTTCTTTTCAAAATTCTTATATATATATATATATATATATATATATATATATATATATATAAGTAATAAATATGACGCAAGTGTGTGATGAATAATAAAAATATGTGTGATAAATAAAAGACAAAATATGATAGTGAAGTATATGGTTGTGAGAGAGTTGAATAAATGGAGGGTTGCAAAATAAACTATAGAAATATCTTAAGGAATATTCTATGTAATATTTCCTAAGACTTGTACTATAAATAGCGAGGCTTGGTGAAGAGTTTCATTCAAGCTTGAGCAGGTGAGTGTGAGTAAGAGTCTTAAGAGTACTTGTAATCCTTTGAGTGTTTAAATAATAAAGCTTATCCCTTTGTATAAAGATCTTTTTTTTTTTTTGTGCAAATATAAAGATCTTTCTTATATCCTTAAGATATTTCTTATATCCTTAAATAATAATCCCAAAAACACTTCCTAAACACTTAGCCTTGATCCTAAAAACCTCCTTAGTGGTTGTATCACTATGTGTGTGTAATTTTGGTATCAGAGCCATGGCAGTCTAAAGTCTAGATCTTCTCTTCCGGAGAGGTAATATGCCATGACGTTGTCTTCTACTATGCTAGTAAGAAAGTATGCTCTGTTGTTGCCATATTAATGGATCCTCCACATCAGAAATCTAACTATGCTAAGAAAAACGGTATGGAGAAAATTTTCTATGAGGTTGTGATGCTCCAAGTACCTTGAGGCTTTTGGTATAGTAGATGTGCTGCCTCAGTTTCCGTAGCTAAGCACTCTTGATTGTTTTCTCTATATTAGTAGTAAATAAAAGAAAACAAATAGACAACTTATGGATTGTTATTACTTCAAAGGTTAGAAGAGAGTTATAGTATTCTGTCTTGGTTTCTGGTTCTGTCGTATATTATGGAAAGTTCATCTTCTTTGTCTAAAGCTCCCTTTTTCAGACGATCAAATTCTAAAAAAGTTGATTACTTATATGAAGTAGAGTATGTGAGTGATGATAGTAAAGTTCCTATTATCCAACTCCCGTTACTTAATCCTTACAAAGCTTTCACCAAACTAAATTCCACTTTTCCAAAATTCATTCTTCAATTGTTCGTCCCAAACGAGCATAACGCAAAGGAGCTCGTTCTAGCATCTCCGTTAGAACAACATCTCATCCTGGTGACAGAAACAAAATAGATGATTCCCCTCAGTCTCAATGAAGGCATGATACATCATTGGCAAACTCAAGGATATACCCATCTTCACTATGGAGCAATACGCTTGGCGCTAACACTTCATGGCAGAAAAGGCTTACCAGTTGTAGCACGAGTAGCTCTCCTTGACACTCGATACAGGGAATATCAGCACGCTTGCATTGCACCTATCCAGACAACACTAAACGCTGGCACTATTTTCGTCACCCTCTTCCTTAATTTCAATGTGGCATTAGAAGACCCACAGATATATCAGAACATGCAAATCCAGCTGCAAATCACAAGCGCCCCACATATTGGAAACATGTATGCAACAACACTCTACCATCAAATGGCGTATATAGTCCAAAATCATGCAATGGACTTAATTATCTCCAGAGACACTGAAGATGAGCTACTCATACAATTGGAGTCACAGCACAATCCATCGTGCATCCATATTCCTAGACAGATTCCTAGAGATGAGCTACTCAAGTTACTTCCAGAATCATGGGTTACCAATTACGAAAAACTCCATGACCGGAGCACTCCAATATAATCGGTAGACCCTTCTATCCATAGAAGGAAAGATGGATCTGTAGAGATTGCTTTTAAGCAACAAGAAGAAAAGTCAAGACCGGCGGTTTTCTGCACAGAAATCAACACATTTGAAGATGCTCAAATCTTGGAGTTCAAGCCACATTTATCTGGTGTTCCAATCTCATCTTTTGATTCGTTTGGAGATCCCATTTACTCATTCCAAGATGAAACGGGCCACAAATTTTTTGATATTTGCGATTCCCAACATTGTCAGATGAATAGCTACGATGATGATGACACCCCAAAGCGTAGGAGAAAAAAAAAACTTCACAACAAATCCTCAAAGAACAATATGAATCCGGAGACCCACAAGTTCGCCTTCTCAGAGAACCAAGTGGCAAGAATTTTGAATACTATGTATTGTATTCTGGTTGTTTGTCCCACAACACCTGACCAAGAAGAGGTACAACTAAGTTACATGTTCGGACCCCCTGAAACGACCCGACCAGTTTTCTCAAGAAACAGCAAGGAATCTCACCAATCTCTCTCAAAAGCTCAAGAACACTTGTTTTCTCCCTTTGTCTCTCCAAACGTTAAACGGCGACAAAGAAAAACCAAAAACCCTTCCTTTCATCGACAAACACTTAAGTAACCCGGTTCAATGGTTTCCCAAAACCAAACCGAACCAAATCGACGATTACAACAATCTGGTCGAACCAGAAATAAGTGGTGTCGACCGACACCCCCTTGGTGTCGATCGACACCCTCCCCCAAAACGCACAGTTTTGGTTTGCGGGTGTTACAATTCTCCCCAACCAACATAGATTTGTCCTCGAATCTCAACCAACCATCAGTCAAGGATTCCCGTGCCACCGTCTCCACGGCCCGCACTCCTCCGACTGATCTACAAAAGGTCACCTCCGGGCGATAGACTCACGCTCCAGGCATTATTTGCTCATGACTTTTGGACTTTCTTTTACTCAGAGGCCTAAACCTAGAGTTTTTATTGGCTCCTCATCAGGCTGAAACCTGTATGCCATAATATTGGCTCCTCATCGGGTCTAAGCCCGCATGCCATAATATATAAGGAAGTCCAATATTCGTCTCTTGGGTTGCCACCCTACAGCGCGCCCCCGGATCGTCATCCGAAGTCGATATACCAACCATACTCCCAAGCCACAAAGTCTCAGAATATGGCGGTACTAGGAGAACCTAAGTCCCCCAAGAGTCGCGAGCAAACAATTCTGAACACGTCTGAGTCCTATCCCTATCCAGGTTTCCTTTTCGTGGCTCGCGTAAGACATCTCAATGTCCTACCAACCACATATCCCCTCACTGGGATACGTCATGATCACACATGGATCATCTCACTGTCACAAGGTCCGCCACAAAGGCCAAACAAATGTCCTAAATAGGACCGCCACCAAGGCCAAACAAATGTCCTAAACAGGACCGTCACAAAGACCAAACAAATGTCCTAAACAGGACCGTCACAAAGACCATCTGTCCCGAAGGACCGTCACAAAGACCATCTATCCCGAAGGACCGTCACACAGACCATCTGTCTCGAAGGACCATCACAAAGACCATCTGTCCCGAAGGACCGTCACAAAGACCATATGTCCCGAAGGACCGTCTAAACAGGCACTCTGGCTAAACAATCCGCCACAAAGGTCACACATCTAGCTAAACAGCCCGCCACAAAGGCCACACATTTGGCTAAACAGCCCGCCACAAAGGCCACACATCTGGCTAAACAGCCCGCCACAAAGGCCACACATCTGGCTAAACAGCCCGCCACAAAGGCCACATAATGTCTCAAAAGACCGCCACTAAGGCCACACAAATGACTAAAAAGTCTGCCACTAAGGCCACACAAGCCCCTCCAAGGCTCTCTCCACTAAAATGGACAAATTTTAACTCACATAAAACTTTCCATTTTTAGCACTTTCCACTTTCGGAAACTTTCCACTTTTGGAAACTCCTATTTTAGGAAACTTACCTCCAAAAAAAACCCCGCTTCACGGAAACTTTGTACCCCGAGCACCACCTCATCTTGTTACTTAGTCGTACAACCAACCACCCCAAGCGACCAAGTAAACAAGAGAGATGAGCTGGAATACTCCATTCCTGCTCCAGCCACGGATTACAGATGGGACCAGGCTACACAAGCTCAAGTCGCGGCTTGCTTCTCATACCACTTCTTAAACCTTGCCTTCATCCTCGCCTCAGGCTCCCAAGTCTGCTCCTCAACACCATCACAGTCCCAAAGGACTCTCATCAAAGGAATTTTCTTCTTTCAAAGTTCCTTGATCCTCCTCTCAAGAACCCTCACTGGTCTCGCCTCCAAAGACATGTTAGGCTGAAAATCCTCAGGTNTCACGGAAACTTTGTACCCCGAGCACCACCTCATCTTGTTACTTAGTCGTACAACCAACCACCCCAAGCGACCAAGTAAACAAGAGAGATGGGCTGGAATACTCCATTCCCGCTCCAGCCACGGATTACAGATGGGACCAGGCTACACAAGCTCAAGTCGCGGCTTGCTTCTCATACCACTTCTTAAACCTTGCCTTCATCCTCGCCTCAGGCTCCCAAGTCTGCTCCTCAACACCATCACAGTCCCAAAGGACTCTCATCAAAGGAATTTTCTTCTTTCAAAGTTCCTTGATCCTCCTCTCAAGAACCCTCACTGGTCTCGCCTCCAAAGACATGTTAGGCTGAAAATCCTCAGGTATCTTAGCCAACAACTGATCATCCTCACGGAGACACTTCCTCAACATAGAAACATGGAAAACCTTATGGAATGCACGCATAACCTCAGGTAACTCCAGTCTATAAGCCACTGGTCCAACACGCTCAATCACTCTGAACGGACCCATATACCTTAGACTCAACTTAGTCTCAGTCAATGACCTGTTCGGACCCTGCAACATGGCCATCTTGACGTTCACTCTGTCTCCTACCTGAAACTCAAGATCTCTCCTCCTCCTATCGGCATAACTCCTCTGCCGATCATGAGCCTCCTTCAAGTTCAGCTTGAGAACCCGAATCTTCTCTGAGGTCTCCTGAACAAAATCAGCCCCGTAAATGCTCCTCTCCCCCACCTGAGTCCAGCATAACGGTGTACGACACGGGCTCCCATACAAAGCCTCATAAGGAGCCATCTTAATACTCGCCCTGATAACTGTTGTTGTAAGCAGACTCTACCAAGCTCAACTGATCTGCCCAATGGCCTCCCCAATCTAACACACACATCCTCAGCAAATCCTCCAGCGTCTAGATCATCCTCTCTGACTGTCCATCTGTCTGGGGATGATAAGTTGTACTCATATGCACCTTAGTGCCCATCTCTGCCTGAAACGTTCTCCAGAACACCGAAGTGAATTTAGAATCCCTATCAGACACAATGCTTGTTGGCACCCCATGCAACCTGACTATCTCCTTCACACACTTCTTAGCCAAGACCGATGCTTCATCAGTCTTCTTAATGGTCAGGAAATGTGCCGACTTAGTCAACCGGTCCACAATGACCCAAATAGCATCAAACGTCCTGGACACTGGCAAACCTACCACGAAGTCCATAGGAATCATATCCCACTTCTACTATGGAATGGGAAGACTCTTCAGTAACCCTCCTGGAACCTGATGTTCAGCCTTCACTAGTTGGCACACATCGCACCTCGCGNCCCCACGAAGTCAACCCAAGTCATCTCCCTCTGCACTCTCCTAGCAGCCACTGATCTCCACCACACCTCAGCATCACCAATCAAGTGGTGGACCCTTATGGCCACCCAAAACTCCTCAGGACATCTCAGAGTGCGGAAGTTACANCTCTCTCAGGATCTCCTGCCTCAACTCCTCATCCTTGGGCACACAAATCAAGCCGTGCACCAAGATAGTACCATTATCTGAGACCTGATACTCTGAATCTACATCCTTTGAGGCATTCACCAGCCCCAAGTCCTTCTCCTGAGCCAACCGCACACTGCTCAGAAGATTTGCTCTATCAACTGCCTCCAAACCCAACGGTTCCTGAGAAACAACACATAAACTCAAATCACTGATCTCTCCTACCAGAGACTCCATCTCCTGCTCCTGAGCCGAAGCTACCCTCTTCCGGCTCAAAGCATTCGCAACCAAGTTAGCCTTACCAGGGTGGTAGGCTATCTCCAAATCATAATCCGCCACCAGCTCCATCCACCGCCTCTGCCTCAAGTTCAGCTCGGGCTTTTATGATCTATTGCACCTTTGAACCATAAAGATAGGATCTCCAAATCTTCAGGGCAAAAACTACATCACCCAACTCCAAATCATTAGTAGGATAGTTGCCTTCATGCTTTTGCAACTGCCGCGAAGCGTAGGCAATAACCTTCACATGCTGCATCAGAACACACCCCAAACCAAATCCAGATGCATCTGTATAAACCACATAGGGTTCTCCCTGCTCAGGCAAAGCCAACACTGGCGCAATAGTCAACATCTCCTTCAGGCTTACAAAGCCTTCCTCACACTCCTCTGACCACACAAAAGGAACATCCTTCCCTGTCAACTTAGTCATAGGACGTGCTCTGCTCGCATACCCCTGCACAAACCTCCTGTAGTAACCTGCCAATCCCAGAAAAATTATGATCTCTGTAGCATTCTGCGGTCTAGGCCAATCCCTGATAGCCTGTATCTTCTTCGGATCTACAAAAACTCCATCTGTAGACACAATATGACCCAGAAAACCCATCTCACGCTGCCAAAAACTGCACTTGCTCAACTTAGCAAACAACTTCTGCTCCCGCAGCTTCTCCAGAACTGCCCTCAAATGCACTCCATGCTCCTCAGGACACTTAGAATAAACTAGGATATCGTCGATGAAAATGATGACAAATACATCCAGAAACTCCTAAAACACACTGTTCATCAATCTCATAAACGCTGCTGGTGCGTTAGTCAACCCGAAAGGCATCACCACAAACTCATAATGCCCATACCTCGTCCTGAATGCAGTCTTCCTCACATCTGCCTCATCTATCGGTATTTGATGATAACCCGAAGCTAGATCTACCTTGGAGAACCAAGTAGCACCCCTCAACTGATCCAACAACTCATCAATCCTGGGAAGAGGGTACTTGTTCTTCACAGTGACCCGGTTCAACCCTCGGTAATCGATACACAACCGGAAACTCCCATCCTTCTTCTTCACAAATAACACCGGCGCTCCCCACGGTGATACACTAGGACGGATGAATCCCTTGCTCAACAAATCCTCTAGCTGCTTCTTCAGCTCTGCCATCTCTGCTGGAGACATCCTATAAGGAGCCTTGGATAACGGTGTCGTCCCTGGTTCTAGTTCAATCGTAAAAGGATCAGACCGAGATGGTGGTAATCCCTGCAATGACTGGAACATATCCTTAAACTCCTTCACAACCTGAATACCGCTAACCGTAGACTTCCCCACTGATTCTGGCATTGATATAGTAAACAAATAAGCCTCACGGCCCTTCTCGATCATCTTCCTAGCCTGAATGGCCAAGATCACGAGACTCCCTGAAGTCGGTCTAATACCCTGAAAGACCAACTTCCCTCCTGGACGCTCAAACTCCACTCTACACCGATGGCAATCCAAAAGCACCATATGTCGATGCAACCAATCCATCCCGAGGATAACGTCATACAACTCCACTGGACTGATAAGCAAATCCGCTGGCCACGACTCTCCTGCGATCTGAATATCAATTCCTCTGGCTCTTCCAATAACCCTCAGGAACATGCCTCCCGCAACTCTGACAACTCCTGAACGCTCCCCGGGATCCCCTCTGATTCCCGCGCTCTCTGCACACTCCGGAGTAATGAAGCTATGAGAAGCTCCAGAATCAAACATAACGTGCGACTTAAATCCGCCCACCAACAAGGCCCCTACACAAACCTCATGTGTTGAGAACCTAACACGTTATCACAGGAAAAACATAAAATCTGAACCTACTGAAATTCACAAAGTTTAAGTACCAGAAATTATACATGTGATCGCCCCGGCACTGGTTCCACCAGTCTCTGCATTCGTGTAAACCCATGGCGCCTGCTCAATCTATGCCACCTGCTGCCCTCCCGGCTGCACCTGCTGCAACGCTGCCACTGCCACCGGCTGCAACTTGGGACACAAGGGCCTGATGTGCCCTGGCTCCCTGCAATGATAGCATACACGAACCGCTGCCATCGGAGCACTCCTCTTGGGACAGCTAGCAATCTTGTGATCCTTGCTCCCACACTTGAAGCAACTCGCACCACTCGGCGTCTGCATAGCCTCCCACCTCCTCTTGGTTCCCTGCACACGCTTGCCGCCCCTGCTAGAACCTCCATGATGCTAAGCCTTACTAGGCTGAACTGCTGGACTAACCGCCACTGACTGAGCCCGGATATCCTCCTTAATCTCTGCCACAGTCTCAACCAGCTCTGCACGCTTAGCATAGCTCTGCCCTCTACAGTGAACCCTCAAGTCGTCACGTAGGGCCCTCATAAACCTCCTGATCTGAGCCTCCTCAGACTCCATAGCCCGACCCCCATAACATAGAAGTCGACTGAACTCTAAGTCCAGCTCCCGCACTGACCGCGTCCCCTGAGATAACTGAAGGAACTGCACCTCCAACCGGTCCAATGCCTCTCTCGGAAAGTACTTGCGGTTAAATTCCCCACGAAGTCAACCCAAGTCATCTCCCTCTGCACTCTCCTAGCAGCCACTGATCTCCACCACACCTCAGCATCACCAATCAAGTGGTGGACCCTTATGGCCACCCAAAACTCCTCAGGACATCTCAGAGTGCGGAAGTTACATTCCACACTCGTCCTCCACGCATCTGCAGCAGTAGGGTCTGTACCACCCGAAAACCGTGCAGTGCTGATACCATACATCTCCTTGAGCATAGACCAATAACGACTATGCCCTCCCACATCCGCAGCCACTGGCTGCCGCTCCTCCGCCACCACTAGTGGCACTACCTGAGCCTGAGCCGGTACCACTGCTGGTAACCGCTCCACNGCACCTCCAACCGGTCCAATGCCTCTCTCGGAAAGTACTTGCGGTTAAATTCCCCACGAAGTCAACCCAAGTCATCTCCCTCTGCACTCTCCTAGCAGCCACTGATCTCCACCACACCTCAGCATCACCAATCAAGTGGTGGACCCTTATGGCCACCCAAAACTCCTCAGGACATCTCAGAGTGCGGAAGTTACATTCCACACTCGTCCTCCACGCATCTGCAGCAGTAGGGTCTGTACCACCCGAAAACCGTGCAGTGCTGATACCATACATCTCCTTGAGCATAGACCAATAACGACTATGCCCTCCCACATCCGCAGCCACTGGCTGCCGCTCCTCCGCCACCACTAGTGGCACTACCTGAGCCTGAGCCGGTACCACTGCTGGTAACCGCTCCACCACCTGTGCTAACAAGCCCGCAAGATCAACACCAGGGACTCCACCCGCTGGGATTTCCACACCCGGAACCCTAGCATCACCGACCACTGAAGCATCAACACCGCCCCCTCCAGCCACACTCATGGAATCCTCCTGGACATCCTGCGACTCGCCAACACCCTTAGCTGTCACACTCTGGTCCACAGTCTCACTAACCTCTGGGACTCTGCCCCTACCACGACCACATCCGCGTCCACGACCATGTTTGCGTCCTCGACCACGACCAGCAACAGCACCCCCGCTAACCATCTGCACTACCATGAACAGAAGGCTAAGCACACAATTAACATAACACAAAAACATAAACTCACCATGGAATCACACTGTAGGCTCGAAGAGGATGTTCTAAGACTCCATGCCGCACACAATTGACTAAATCACATAATCAATCAATACATGCAATCCCAAACATCTACAGCACAAAGCCTAGTGAACCCAAACCTAGAACCGTAAGGGCTCTAATGCCAAACTGAAACGACCCGACCCGTTTTTTTTAAATAATAAATAATAAAAAATAGTAATAAATAACTACAACTAGTGGTCCCATATCCACTAGCCACCTATCCACAACCACAACCAACAACGGAAATAACAATTCCAATAAATATCCAATAATAAAATAATCAATAATAATCCATAACAACAATCCAATAATCAGTCATGAGGAAACATGAAACCGGCAACCTAGCAATGTTTCTAATGATCCAACTCTAGCAATCTAGCAACGCCAGACAACATCCAATCGAGTCCCTAGAACATCCTCCTCTTCTTCGCCTTGATTCCACGATCACACTTTGCCTTTACCTGCACCACAAACACATATTGAGATGCATGAGTATTTGATAAATACTCAGTGAGGCAATCCTCCCATCTACTGGGCTATACACACAAGCAACAGTGATACCAATGTTCCAAACAATCAACAAACAAGACAAACAAACCAGGAAATCAAACATCATCTCGCTGGAAGGGAGGTGTCGATCGACACCAGCCAAGTGTCGATCGACACTGGCCTTGGTGTCGACCGACACTACCCCACAGTGTTGATCGATGCCTAATTTGCTGGTGACGACCGACACCACATGGTGTCGATCGACACTCACTCTGCAACCGCGACCCGCTCGAAGCCGAAAGTCGAATCTCGCTCCCAACCTTTTCCAAATCGCCCAGTACTCAAAACCCAAGCCATATACGTCCATAGGAACCTGTAGCAACCAATCCCAGCAAGAAAAACACACAAAACAACAACAAACAAGCAAGAACAAGGAATCAAAGGCTTAGATTAGCCATGGTCATGCACTCACCTCTTTGCAGGAAGATTCAGACCAACAGCAACGAATCCAACCTTCCTAGCAAGCTTCTAACCCCTTCCTAGCCTTGGATCTCTCAAGAAACAGCAAGGAATCTCACCAATCTCTCTCAAAAGCTCAAGAACACTTGTTTTCTCCCTTTGTCTCTCCAAACGTTAAACGGCGACAAAGAAAAACCAAAAACCCTTCCTTTCGTCGACAAACACTTAAGTAACCCGGTTCAATAGTTTCCCAAAACCAAACCGAACCAAATCGACGATTACAACAATCTGGTCGAACCAGAAATAAGTGATGTCGACCGACACCCCCTTGGTGTCGATCGACACCCTCCCCCAAAACGCACAGTTTTGGGTTGCGGGTGTTACACCCCCATCCCAACAAGATTCACTATTTCCATCCAAATAGTTTGAAGAAAACAATATAAAGCACTCATCGAAAATCCGGAATCCAAATGTTAAGAAACCATATGGTTCAATGAAGCAGATCAATGCCTTAAAAGCAACGTTGAACTGGCAGTCGGAGAATGGTGCAACCCAAAACCATCTCTTAAGCCAGAATGACAAAAAGGTAACCATCACGGATCTTTCCATTAAAGAAATCACCAAAAAGATAACCTCTCTCCACCAAGAACTTCTCCACCTTGCAACTATTGTCTCCATAAACTCTCCCCTTATGTCCCAAAAAGAGTCTGAGCTAAAATCCCTTGAAGCAAAGTTAAATTCCTTACAAAACAAACTCAAACCCCAATCTCCAATGTCATATGACCTTTCAACAATAGTACCCATGATCTACACTCTCAGTCCATACAATCCAACAGAAGATAATTTACGGAGAATGATCGCCGATATGCCGCATGAAATAAGATAATTGTTGCTTGACAATGTATTGATCTACAGAGGGATTGAGACAGTGCATGGTTTCCTAAAGCTCTACATACACCGACATGGTCTTGATCAAGGTCCACTTCTTGGCCTTCTTTATCACTCAGCCTATCCTTTCCTTACCACCATCCATATGAACCCTATTCATTATAGCCGGTTCCCTATGGAAGCATACCTCCCACTTTGGTACTTAGCAGACCTTTACACTATTGCAGTCCTCATCCACAAAAGTCAAGTCCTCCAGTACTTGGCGAAATGCATATTGACCCGATGAAAGGCGCATTACAAATTACTATACAAGTGGCTCACATTATTCCACGATGTTACCTGGTGGCAAGAACATATTCGTGCACAGCCAGAGCTGGAAATACTTTTCACGTTCAGAATCACTACAATACAAGAAGAACATAACGACGAAATCATTATCCTAAAGAAATATAACGCGAACATTGAGACAAGCTATAATAATGATGCTTTCAACTCGGGGAACTTCCATCAACACGCAAAGCAAATAGCATTGTTGAATGGATTTGATGAATCTGAAGTTGACCCCAATCTCTTTTGTCCTCACACAGCGCACTGGCATAACAGACACGTCTACCCGCCAAGATTCGCTAAAGAAATACGACAATTGTTAGCAGGCTTCATGATCAATACGCGTGGCCACAATCAAATCCAGATCATCAAGTCTACAGAGTTTAAGGAAAAAAAATACAAGATAAAACGATACATTCCAGGGCAAAAAATCTATGTCACAGAATTCGCCTCAGACAGCGAAGAAGACGACAACAGATAAGATGGACGTTGCAGTTACCACAACTGAAAATGAGATTAAAAAATATGAATTACATGTATTGGAAAGTGAAACATTTTAAATAATATATTTAAATATGAACTACTTGTATCATTTATCGAATATGTCATTTCCTACTAATATTGTTTGAATGATTTGGTAATATAGTTTTGGAGAGATAACATTTGAAAGTTCTAATTACAAGGTAAATTACCTAACAATTATTAGATGTTATGGTAGAAAATACATATTCATTTTTTATTTAACATTACTTCACTTTTCATTTTTGTTTTGTATTTTCCTAAAAAATAACTATGATCCTCTAACATCTCATTCTTATATATATATTTTTTTCTTTTTCTTATTACAAATTCTGTTTTATCTAGGTTCTTCAGCTTCTTTTCAAAATTCTTATATATTCCCTATATATTAATAGGGAAGCATTCTGGAAAAAAAGCTGATGTGTTATCCTTAGAGAGCTTTGTGCACATTTTAGCAAAATACCCTTAAATTTTATACTTAATTACATTAACATGCCATTATATTTTCAAAAAAAAAATTAACTGAATAATAATTAGATATGTCATCATTTTCACACAAATTTAAATATTACATATTAAAACTAGTTAAATAATTACATACTATTTTAAGCAAAATTTCACTAAAATATACTTACAAATATACAAGTCAAAGTTATATTAATTTCTTAAAATCAATATAAATATTGATTTTTTAGAATCAATATAAGTAAAATATTCTTAAAAAGCTATAAAAACATATCAGTTAATATAAAGTTAATAAAAATAAAGAACATATAACTTATTAAAGAAATCATATAAAAATGAAATGTTTTTTTTCTGTTAGTATTATTTGAAGAAACGGAGTGCTTGTTAAGAGTTACAAGCGGTGTTTGAACATGTCTGAAGGACTTCAGACGAAGCGGGAAATTTGTGAAGTGGCATCTGCCAGCACGACACATTGGAGACAGTGCAACACATCGAGGATGGAGATGGGGAGCATGGACGAAAAAGGTGTCAGCCTAAAAGGTGTTCGTTGGAAGCTACAAACAAGTGGGTTGGTAAAGTCAACATGATGATGGGGAACTTCTCAGGATCCACCGGAGAAAGAGAGGTGTTGTGAAGGACATGAAGCATTGTAGGACTTGCTAGATAAAGAAGAGTATGGTGAAGATTGTTGAAGTCTATATAGGAGAAAGGAACTCATCTTATTAGGGTAAGCACTTTTAAGGTTAGAAAAGTGTGAGTCTAGAATTAAGCAAAAGAAAAGATTTTGCCGAGTGTTTTGTTTGGTGAGTAAATAAACGATTGAGCATAGTTGTTGCTGTGGAGGTAAAGTTGGGTAGATTAGGATCGATTCAGTGGCAAACCACATGTTGTGGTGTTGCATGAAACTGATCAAACAAGCTTGTAAGACAGTTGTTTGAGGAATCTAAAATAAAGCTCAGCTTACTTATATCTTTGGTGTTCTTGTATTAGTATCCAAGGTTCTAATTATTTCATTATTACCATAATAATTTAAATAATAAGTTTCAATAGTTATTATAATTGATTATAAAAAGGAGTATATTATCCCTGAATTATCTCCAACTCATTAAAAGAAACTTAATTCCCAATAAATATAGATTTATATATATTCATAAATAAATATAAAAATGAAAACAAATTAGAGGATATCTTGATGTGTGATTATTTATACATGGCCCTGTTCGAATAATTGTCGCTAGTGACCCATTTTCCACAGCTTTTAAGGGCAAAAAATAGAAGGAAAAGATGAATTATCTGTCATCATTAATCACAGCGACTGTTTTTCTTTCTCGGGAAGGAGAAGAGTTCAATCGCTAAAAATTCCAGCGATGGGTTTTTGGAACCAGCGATGATAAAAGTGATCGCCGACGACAACTTTTCTTTTCTCTCACCTCCCTTTTTCACTATGCTGCCTTTTATATGTGTGTCGCTGATCGCTAATGTAGCAATAAGAAAAAGAACAGGACCTAAATCTAAGTATGTAAAATAATTAATCTCAATATTTTGTGATTATTGATTAAAACTGAAAATATTGATAACCGAATAGGAATATAGATTCTAATTGTATATTCTTCTATGGGCTATTAAAAAGGAATGAGACATAACCCTTATCATTATAAATAAACTTAGTACCAAAAAAAATCATAATATATTTAAAATGAGTGATTATTAATTATGCAAAAAATTTATAGTTACTCGATAAACCATAAAAATGATTTGATTTTTAAAACACACAATATACATATTGCCATAAATTGTATAAATATTTTCTTTACCATGTTCACATATTTCAAGGGTGAAATGTATTCTTACACGAATACGTTGATTTTAGAATTTCATTAATTTTTTCATAATGGTTTTTTGGTAATAATCCGTCATTTCTAGAAAATATTAACAAACTGACTAACTCAAAAGATTTAAATAGCGTAATCAAAATATTAAATCAATAAATTTGATTATTTTCAGAAACGTTAGCTTAGAATACGATTGTTACCAACATATAATAAAATTAAATAATTAATTTACCAAGTAATTTAATATATGTTGTTGTAATTAGATAAGAAACATGCAAAGTTGTTATGATTATACGATAAAACACAAGAAGATATGAGTTTGATTTTTGAACCAGACAAGACATGTTGCCACAGTTTGAACCAAACTTATTTGATCTACTAAAACTGTTTAAGACTGTTTACTTAAAAACAAAGACTCCTTTGTTAATCTGTAGAGAAAGTGTTGACGTTGTTACAAACTTACAACCAAAACTAAACCAATTCCTTGCTTTCTTTTTACATTTCTTTTTTTCTGCAGTCTTTTACCTTAAACAAGAGAGTGCGAAGAGGAGTAGATAATAAATATTAGATGATGAAACCTATGTTTGCTTCTTGCTCGCTACCACTCTAACGCACCTGTAATAATCATATATGTTAGTCAATCAGATCATCCTAACTGTTTAGGCATTTTTCTTTATTTTGACAAAGAGCCAACCTTCTTCACTATAATTTACGCTACCTCGGACAACTTCTTCTCCTCAGGATGGTCCAGTGAAGTTAGAGGTTGCAGCTGTATTGTACTGGAATATCCTAAGTTTCCCCTCCTACGCAAAAACCATGAGTCATGAGTCGTCATTTTCATATTCATATTCCTCGTAGTCGATTATATATAACAAAACCCGAATTCCCAAACCGAGCATTGTAAGACAACAATTATATTCTATATGTTTTACCTTTGTCCCATAAACAAGACCTCCTCCAGGAGAAGGATGAAAACAAGCAACGTTCACTTCATCCTCTGAACTTGGCAGCACTCTCACAAGCTCCATATCTGAAACTCTGTATATCTGACCAACCCACACAAAAATATATTTTTCATCTCCAAGAATGTATATAAAACACACCATGATACAGATGTAGTAGCATGAGGCTTTACCTCCAATACTGTGAAATAATGTGATGTTGTTTCACCATCACTAACGATGCTCTTCAATAGAGAACCATGACGCCGCCCATATGCAAGCAGTATATGCTCCGAGGTGGGTGAGAACTACAAACAGAATTCTCAATTATTCAAGTATTTTCAACAACTTACGACTAAACCAATAGTACATCAGCTAAAACAAGTGAAGGACGGATAAACACAATACCATCTGAACAGAAACCATAAAAATTCAATTTGATTATCCTTGAAAGGCGACTAACCTGGATAGAGGTCAAGCAATGCGCAGCTCTGATTGCCCGTGACACAAGTACAGAACCAAAACTGTATACATAGAAAATCACATTAGAGATGTGCATTTCAAGATGGTAGAATTAGCACAATGAGATATCGGTAAGTGGCAATTACTTTTCCTTCTGGAGAGAATACACACGAAGCTCGTAAATGACTTGATGTGCTGTCACAGGGTGTCGAGTTGGGGAAGTTGCAAGCCCCGAATCTTGTTGCGCTTGTGTCTGCAGTCCAGGATCTGCCTCAGCATGATGAAAAACACATGCAACACATGCCGCTAGATATCTCCCGCATGGCGAAAAATGAGCTCCCATTTCACTGAATACATATAAAGAGGCAGAAATATTAATATAGCATAACTCGACGTAAAAATACTTGTCTCTCAATTTAAAGAGAAGGAGCTTTGCCTGCAAAGGACGGCATGCGGTATTGTAAAAAGACATCTGTCGGACTTGAGTTGCGCATATGGGTCTTTGATGTCATGCGGCCACACTCTGAGTTTGACAGTACAAGGTAATTCTGCAGCAGCTGCTGCTGCAGCCGAAGCAGCAATTGAGGTAGCAAGCTCAGACTGGACCCTGTTCACTACAGGTTGAGCATCACTTCCATGTTGATTGTTACGAGAAGACACACCTTCTGGTAATCCAGATCCCAAGAACTGAGGTTGTGAAGTTTGTTCCTGTGCTCCGCCTCTTCCAGAAACCGCATGTAAGTTAACACTACTCGGGATTTCTAATAACGCTACTGCAGCCTCCAGACTGGTTGTTGATAAACGAGGTGTTGAAGATGGAGCTGAGATACCATGATTACTACTGCCCGTAGGAGGAACCACTGAATTAGCAACTCCATGACCTTGAGCCATCAACCACCCTTGTATAAAAGGTAACTCCCAGGATACTCGATCCCTGAACTGAAATAATTGCTGAATCTGTCCAAGCTCAGGGAAATCTGATCGATTTCTTCCAACAGGTTGAGCTTCATCTACATTCATACCATCAACTGCAGGAGAAGTTCTATCTCCAGTAGAGTGACCAATCCTTTGATCATCTCCAGAAGTTGTACGCACGGGCATGTGTGAAAGAGGGACAAGAGGTAGTTCTGCTGCCACACTAGTTTGATTGCTTTCTGTGCTTGTGAACAAGATAGCCGGGGGAGGATACCTTAAGTAACCCATAGATGTTGCTCTAGACATTGAAGAATCTAATGAATCGATTTCATTCACCTGCCACTTAAGGTAAGAAATATAAGCGGACAGAATGGAGAAAAAAACAATTAAATGAATCTTTATAAGGTAGCTCACCTCTGCAGTCAAGAGAAATGGTGCCCCATGAGGGTGAAAGTGTACAGCTCTCAGAGAGCGCCTCGTCTTCAACACAACGGTTGGTGATGATTCCTCTCCTCTCCTATTGTAGTGCCACATGTGCAGCTGTAAAATATCATGAAATCAACTTCATAAGATTTTTCTGTAAGGAGGTGCTACCTACAACTGGCTAGTGTTTCATAGGGAGGCTTAAAAGGGATAAATGACCTTATGACCAGAAGCAACAGCAAGTAGTTCACCCTCAGCATGGAAAGCGATAGAAGCAATAGGCCGATCTGGTAAGAGAGAAAAGAAGAGACTAAAACTGATAAGATGATAGACAGAACTACGAAAAAGAAACACAGTGATATGATTCCTAGGAGGACTTACAGAATGCATGAGATCTAATACATTCAGAAGTTGTGGTATTCCATAAGCGGACCTCCAGATCTAAACTTCCACTAGCAACTAATTCTGAATGATGCGGGTGGAATCTGACCTGTACAAGCTCATATAACATTAGATTCAGATATAAGAGGAATGGGCTACATAACCTAGATGAATATCTGATCTACAGTAACCAAAACAAATTTACTGTTCATTTGAAGATGCAACACACTGACAAAGATGCATAACTTAACACCCCTCAAACAAGCAACATAGCAAATGCCAAAATTCATTTCACTGCCTGAGATTGAATGATCTATACATAGCAAAGTTCTAACAATGGTACTACATATCAAACATAGAAAGGGATAAAGTTGGGAAAAGGTATGCTCACCACCCAAGGAGTCCTGCGATGGCCGGTCAGAACTTTTAAGCACTTTCCAGTTTCACAATCAATAATCTTTACAGTATGATCACCACTACACGAAACAAACAAAAAAAAACTGTGTGAATTCATATACAAAATGCAAAAGAACAAAAGATGTACTCCATGATAACTCACTGTGTAGAAGCAAGAATTCTTCCATCAGTACTAAAAGCCGCTGCAATAGTTGACCTTGGAGGAGGTCCAAGAGGGCAATATTTTGCAGACAAATGCTGCAATGACTCTGCCTCAACCCTTCATGCAAGTAAAACACACATCAATTACAATGAGAAAAATCTCAAAGAATGTTCAAAAACAAGATCCTTTGCAATAACGAGACAGGAAGCATACCATGAAGTAAGACTTTGACATTGTCCCGTCTCTCTCAAAGGTTCGCTGTTGGTTCCACATGAAGAAGAATCAGTATGCCATCTACTTTTACCCCAACGTTTCCTTGGCACAAACTTTGCCTTTGGTGACATTTCCCTCTGAACCAGCATGTTGAAAACACTCCTCCCCCTAAACAATAAAATCACAATTCCCAAGTTTAGACAAGATCTAGTTCCCACAAATTCAATAACTGAAGCTAAACAAAAGCTTCGTAACGCCTTGATCTAATGCAAAAATCAACAAAAACAGAAACAAGACCGTTCCAATTTCCATAATTGAGAGGGGCAACACATATTTTACAAAAGCACGAAAAAAACGTAATCCATAAACAAAAATAGAAACCTGCGGCGGTGTAAATTCGCCACCGATTTGCGTGGAGGGATCAATGAGCGAGGAGAAGAAGAAGATGAAGAAAAAGATTGATCTTGTGACGACGAACATACAGGTTGAGTCATCTTCAAATCCAAAATTCATATAACCAACCACCTTAAGAAGAAGTACAAAAAAAAAAAAAAAACCCTAATTCACCGGCGATCTCGGTTGAGATCTCCGATCTGAATCGCCGCGCGCTTCGTCCCCTCGAGATATAGATTCAATTTTCGTCTGGGGACTTTTTTGTTTGATGAGCGCGTCCGACGAAGAAACCTAAACAGGTTTGTGTGTTTTTGTTTGTTCAGGATCAGGACCGTGTTAGAGCGCTGTGAGATGGATGTTGTTAAAAAGGATATTAAATTTTTGTTTTCTATTTCAAGTAAGTGTGTGTCTTCTATGTTATGTAATAATATTGTAGTAACCCTCTGTGGTTGCTAATTTTTCATGATTATCTTTTAAACAACCTGTCTTTTGATATCATCCCTAATTAGCTTTTTTTATCAATTTTGAAATTTCCCCCAATTGTTTTATATGACCAAATTATATCCCTTACCAATGAACCTGACCTTGAGGAAGGTGTATCAGTTTTGTGTTGGAATTTTTGATTTTTTTCCATTTTTGGAAACTAATTATCTTGATTTTATCTCAAAATCATGTGATTATTTTGTGTAGATCTTATCATTTCTATATTAGATTATTTATAATTTACATCTATGAATCAGTTAAATTTTTCAATTATTATAATATGGAAAAATGTAAAAGATCATGTTTTGAATTGTGTATTATTTTGGTACATTTTTTAAGCGTATACATATAATTTAAATCTATATATTTGAATAACGTAGCATTTGACATATATATGAAGTATTCATCATGCATAATCTTCAACAATGCTGGGTGAATTTCTTGTTATGGAGGGACATGCTATTGCCTATTTGTCTAGGTTAGTTCTAATCAATGTTGGTAGCGAGATTGGCTTTCACTGATCGTACCTTCTTGTTAACAGCACAAGTTTCTTTTTATTCATTGATGATAAGGTGGTTGCGATTTGGGGTTAGCATGTTGTATTTTGGAAACCAATTACAAAAATTCAAGGTTCCTCCTAACCACTAGAAAAAAAAAGGAATAAAAAGAACAATGCATAATGAAATAAACAATTTCAAAAAAAAAGAAAATAAAAATGCAAAGAAAAAAAAGAAAAAAATAAATAGTAACCAAACAATAACAATATATTTTAAAATATAATAAATATTATATAAATCAAATTTCAATGAAAATACTAATATTACTTTTAATGTATATATAATGAGTTTCACATATGATTTTAAAATAAATTTTGTGAATTAAATTTTGTGTATTTCATGTTAAATATTAATAATTAGTATTAACCTACAATAAATGATACAGGAATATTGTTTTTCTTATATCTTCTGCCTAACCATTGTACCCATTAAGGATGAGAGAAAATGAAATACGGATATGGTTGAGGAGATTAGAAAATAAGATTCCAATTAACAAAAACTCGGAAAACTTGGTGTAAAGTTAATGGGACATCGCACATAAGTTCAAAAATATATAAATAAATATAACATTTCATCAGAATTTTAAGAAAATAACATTATTTGTGAAAAATATTAAAACAAACCACTAGTGACTCTTCTTAACTTTCGTTTGATCATTCATACCAATGCAACTGCAACCCTACGGAACTGCATTACAAAAATCGTTATGTGAGAGTAAAAAAAAACTAAAAATATGTCTTTTCCAAACATCAAATACATTGGTCTTTCATAATTAATTTACCTGACCGTATGATTAACTGTGAGTAATTTATTGAGTGTGTGAGATTTAACAGAGAAGATCTACAATCTACAGCATATGTTTTGTCATTTATCACACTACTTGATTAAATTTTTGGTAAAAACCCAAATACATAAAATAATAAGTATTTTAATATGAAATTTATTTGTTTTTTTGAATAATTTTTTAGTATTTTTAATGATTTAATTATAAATAGTTTAATAAAGTTTTTGGTGTTTTTAAACGTTTATATAATTATATATTACATTTATTATGTTTTAACCGCTATTGCACCCACTGGTCAGTCAGTCATAAAACTCCCACAAACGCACCCATTTTAAAACACTAAATCAGTCATTCGCTTAAAACTACAACTGTCCGCTTCAACAATCTCCTTTAACCGCAATCGCAAACGATGTGTTTGAACCAGTCAGACCCTTACATATAGGTTTCGATTTTCTAGTTTTTTTGTTACAATTGTATTTTGTAAAAAATATATATATCTAACATTTTATCAAAAATGAAATACGTCGGATTGCTTAATCAACCTATTGTATAATATAAGTTGTTTTAAAAAAAAATTGTGGGTGCAAATGCTATATCAGTCCTCTTAACTCGAGTGACTTTATGAACGCAAATCAGGTCTTGCTAATTATTTAACGGATTCTTTTGTCTACAACGATTCTACTTGAAATTAAAAAAAAAAAATTATGGCCGCCTATTCTGACAAACAAAAAAAACATATTGGCAGATATTGAAGTAACAGAAGTTAAGGGGCGTATCCGAAATTCATATTTCTTAACAAATTCTGTTTAAACTTTAAAGTAACGGAAGACCACATGGTAACACAACCTTTGCTCTGAATAGAAAACTACTGCCGACCACCTAACACTTATCTCACATATAGCTCGTTTCCGTTTTATGCCTACACCGGTTTGTTTTCAGTTCATGTCTCAAATCCGGTTCTTCAAAAACCACAACGTATCAACAAAACTCAAAAAGCAAGAAATCGTTCTGCAAGGCCCCCCAATAAGGAACAAACAAACAAAATAGAAATGAACTATACACAAATGTGAAGCTACTAGGTCCTGGTTTAAAGCTACTGCATTTTCTGGTTATCTAACCACTTCTCCGGCTTGTTCGGTTTGCCCGGTCCCCATATACGGATGGTCTGGTCATCACTCGCAGAGGCCAGCATCCGGGGATTTCTCGGGTTCCAGCTCACGCAGTTCACAGTCATGGAATGACCTGATAACACCTCAAGCGGCTTCGCGTTCTTCAGATTCCATAAGTACACCTGCGAACATCAGATCAATATCACTGAAAATCAATTAAAAAGATACTGTGTTGTTATGTGTGTTGTCTACTTACTTGTGAATCCTCGCTTCCACTGGCAATGAACGAACTGTCCAACCCACCAAAACATGACCGTATCACGTACTTGCTCTGCCTGTGACCCGAGAACTTCAATGGTTGGTTCCACTCTCCAGCAAGATCCCAAAGATGTATCTCTTGGCTGCTCAAGTTGACTATAAAGAACTTACCATCACCCGAAACCGAAAGGGAAGTAATCGCCTGTTCCTCAGAGATAACACGTTCGACTTTTGTCTCCAAATGCAAGATTCGGATCTCTTTATCCGAAAACACTGTGATCATACTCTCACCATCCGGCGTCACAGCCAAATCCACTACCTATTGGGAAATTGTACACATTTGTTTCAAGAATTCAAAGACCAAAACAAGGAACCTATAAGTAAATCTTTCCACCTAAAACTACTAACCTTTGGAATTCTCGTTCCTCTCCAAGCTTTGATCTCGTTTCCATCAGTATCCCACATTACAATCCCTCTTTCTGGGTCAGAACTGCCACAGACAAGCCGGGTTGAGTCAGGGAACCATGCACAAGAGCTGACCGTGGATCCGGTATTGTTGTTTCCAAAGNCTCGCTTCCACTGGCAATGAACGAACTGTCCAACCCACCAAAACATGACCGTATCACGTACTTGCTCTGCCTGTGACCCGAGAACTTCAATGGTTGGTTCCACTCTCCAGCAAGATCCCAAAGATGTATCTCTTGGCTGCTCAAGTTGACTATAAAGAACTTACCATCACCCGAAACCGAAAGGGAAGTAATCGCCTGTTCCTCAGAGATAACACGTTCGACTTTTGTCTCCAAATGCAAGATTCGGATCTCTTTATCCGAAAACACTGTGATCATACTCTCACCATCCGGCGTCACAGCCAAATCCACTACCTATTGGGAAATTGTACACATTTGTTTCAAGAATTCAAAGACCAAAACAAGGAACCTATAAGTAAATCTTTCCACCTAAAACTACTAACCTTTGGAATTCTCGTTCCTCTCCAAGCTTTGATCTCGTTTCCATCAGTATCCCACATTACAATCCCTCTTTCTGGGTCAGAACTGCCACAGACAAGCCGGGTTGAGTCAGGGAACCATGCACAAGAGCTGACCGTGGATCCGGTATTGTTGTTTCCAAAGGTGTGTCTCAACACACCTGTTTCAACATCCCATAGCTTAAGAACCTCAGCGTTTCCGCATGTAAGCAGTTTAGTATCATCAGGGCTCCACGAGACAAAAGAAACTGGATTTTGGTGGCTCTCAAGCGTGTGCTTCAGTTCGACTTTGTTGTCATCCAGTATCTGTAACAAGAAGACCAAATTATATTGATCTGGTGTCACAAGACCAGAAATAACTATTCTAGTCGTTAAAGACACAGACACAGTTTTAAATTGATCACAGAAACTAACAAAATACCCAACAAACTTTATCAAAATTGAAGTACCACGAGCTGGTTAAATGGCTCAAAACGACAAATCACTATGAATTGCAACATATTGTCCTTTTCTGTTGTCACCAAATGGCTTTCTAGTTTCTACCTTATATACCAAGCGTCAAGCCAAGACATCCAAAATATTATTTCCTTTTTTTCAAAATGTTATTCATTTCCTCATAAGGTTCTCTTACCAATCAGAGCTACTTTATATAGTCTCTTTCTCAATGACATTAGGTAAAAATAAGTGCAACCAATGGTCTAAGATATTTACCTTCCATATCATAGCTGTACAATCGCTTGATGCAGTGGCCAGATATTTGCCACTATTAGAGAATTGCACGAACCACACTTCATTTTTGTGTGCCATCAAAATCTGCAAGATAAAAAGAGATTTAGAAACTATAAGAACCAGTGACAAAAAGGCCAGAAAACATAGCTTCTTCGTGTACCTTACCACCAAATTGTAACCCTATCATCCCTCTATCATGGTAAAGAAATTTGAACTATTGTATCAAAATTAAGACATCTGAGGTTAATAAGGCAGAGAAACAGCACCTGAATTGTTTCTGAAGGAATCTGATCTCTACCGCAACAGTGATCTTTGTAAAGTGAAACTGCATCCCATGAGTTATGATACAGACATGTATCAATCTGGTGCAGCACAGCAGACTCAACCAAATGTTCCAACCTTCTCTCAGGAATAACAATTGGCAATGGAATCAACTTCTCAACTTCAACCAACAAATGNTTGTACACATTTGTTTCAAGAATTCAAAGACCAAAACAAGGAACCTATAAGTAAATCTTTCCACCTAAAACTACTAACCTTTGGAATTCTCGTTCCTCTCCAAGCTTTGATCTCGTTTCCATCAGTATCCCACATTACAATCCCTCTTTCTGGGTCAGAACTGCCACAGACAAGCCGGGTTGANTCAACCAACAAATGTTTCCTCAAATCCTGAACCAAAAAGCTGTCTGCTTCACCGGATTCCATCTCTTTAGAATAAACAATATCACAAGCAAGCCTGTGAATCTTATCTTTTCCCATCCCTAACAACGGAGCTTGCTTCCGTAGCACATTCAAGGCCAAAGAAACATCCCCTTGTTTCAAATACTCAACCAAACATTGCTTCAACACTAGATACAAAGCCGTGTTTCTCGTGTCATCACTGGAACTATCAAAAATCCTGTCCAGGACCGCAACGCAACTATCCCAATTCCCACTCAAAACTTGCTTCTCGAGAAGCCCGAAATCGGCTGACTTATACAAGATGTTAGACTCGTGTTCCAAACAAGAAGCAGACTTCTTGAATCCTAATGAGTATAAGCACTGAACCAAAACCCTAATAAATTCATGTTTTTTCAACAACCCTTTTGAACCTAAAAGTTCCCATAACCCGTTCTCCATCTGGAATCACACTCTTAAGCCTAAAAAAAGACAAGTTCTTTTACGTCTCGATGATGATGATGACTTACTAAAGATTCTCAGCAATCATTCCACATTCAATAGTTGAATGGTCCACAAAGGAAAGTACAAAACTTCCCGCTGAAAGTATGACACTTTACTAAAGAACCCAAAACTCTTAGAAGCATCACCAAAATCAGAAACTGAACTCTTAGATACTAATATAATTTCCCAAACTCAGAAGCAAATCACCTAATTTGTTTCCCAAAATAGCCGAAAAAAAAAAGCTAATCAACGAATACTGAAAACTAAATCGGCTACACTATATAAACGTATACAGCTCCAAAGCAAGAAAACACAAAGATGCGAGAAGAGTAATGGATGGTTGCTAGATTCAAATTCGTACGGAGAGATAATAAAAGAACCAGTTCAAACGAGAAGAAGAAGAAGAAGATGGTGAAGAAGGAGAAGAACGCAAGGCGTGAAATGAATCCAAATCTTGTAAACAGATTTCAATTAATTTCGGGTGAGTCTTCTCTGTATGGAGGAAGAGAGAGAGGTGGTTTGAAAGGAATGTGTTAATCGATATCGGATCGTTAAGTCCTATCGCTAATCCCTATCGTTAAGGCTTATACAGTTACCCATATCTTTGATATTTTGATTTTCTATACGAGCTACTAAAAGAATATTTTTTTCCTCCCAAAATAATTTATCTATACTATTAAAACACAATTACTCACTAGACTCAAATTAGACCATAACTTTATTTAATTAGAGAATCATTTAATTTAACAGAAAATGTCATAAAAATCCCCAACTATGTATTTTCATTGATTTAAATCCTCGACTCTTCATCTGTTAAAATAAATACTTATTTTTTTGTTGATTTTAAAATAAATCGTAAAGTCCTGTTGACTTTGCCGATTGAGGCACAATGTTAACTGAGTTAACGGAACAATCACACTGAGTTAACTAATCGTTACTGAGAATCGTAAATTAGCAAAGCGACGTCGTTTGTGTTTGAAAAAATATATACAAATATGGGATTCGAACCCATTACATCTGGAAGAGAAGATTAAAATCTTAACCAACCGAGCTGTGATGTTTTTATTTTATTTACCACAACACAATACTTAGCTTTCCATATATGATCCACGATGTTTTTCTTTTTGGAATTCGACTCTGTGATAATAAATCTCGCCGGAGATGGAGAATCAGACATCCGCGGTGGAGATTCCGAAGATTCAAAATAAGAGGAGAAGCTCCACCAATCAAGAATCAAATAGGTTTAAGCTCCACCAAAATTGATTGATTCAAAATTATCACCGGAGAGGGATGCTGATTGATTCAAAATTAAATATGGGTTTTAGGAGTTTGTGGTTTATGGGTTTAGAAATTGTGAGTAGTTCCGATTAATTAGCTCTCTTATCATGGGTTATGGGTAGTTATTTTCTTCCTCTATTTATAATTCTCAGACTTTGTGCTTCTCAATTTCAATAGAGCAATTTTAGTTTCAGTTCTTCTTCTTCTTTTCTGCAATTTTCTGTTTCTGTTTTATCCAACAAGCGATGATTTGGAAATATTGAAAAGAAGATTGTGTCGTCTGGGAGATGAGAAGAGTTAGGTTTCAGAGATGAAAGCTGAAGAAGAAGGCTTCGCCATTGTTCTCGCTTCTTCTTCTCGAACATAAACTCTATATATCTTTGTGTCTGTATTCAATATTAAGTAAAACAGTACAGCTCCGTTGGTGAAGAAACTATTGTTCTATAAATGAGGTAATGAAGAGTTCATGCTTTAAATCAATGAAAACACATAGTTGAGGTTTTTTATGATATTTTTCCGCTTAATTTAATTAAATTAATCTATAGTTTTGATTTATCTAAATGACTATTATACCCCTTGTTGGACCACTTATTTACAACCGGATCGGGACGCGGATCCTGTTTAACCCGGAAATAAAAGAAAAAAACTTGCGGATCTGTTTGTTCTCCAGGTTTATAATATTCGGATCATGTATGTTATTTTATTCAAGAATAGTTAAGCACACAATCAAACAGATGTATAATCTCTATAAATAAGGAAACTAGTATCCGAGTATTTAATGACTTCAATAATATCAAATATTAACTACTACCATACTTAATCANGTCCACAAAGGAAAGTACAAAACTTCCCGCTGAAAGTATGACACTTTACTAAAGAACCCAAAACTCTTAGAAGCATCACCAAAATCAGAAACTGAACTCTTAGATACTAATATAATTTCCCAAACTCAGAAGCAAATCACCTAATTTGTTTCCCAAAATAGCCGAAAAAAAAAAGCTAATCAACGAATACTGAAAACTAAATCGGCTACACTATATAAACGTATACAGCTCCAAAGCAAGAAAACACAAAGATGCGAGAAGAGTAATGGATGGTTGCTAGATTCAAATTCGTACGGAGAGATAATAAAAGAACCAGTTCAAACGAGAAGAAGAAGAAGAAGATGGTGAAGAAGGAGAAGAACGCAAGGCGTGAAATGAATCCAAATCTTGTAAACAGATTTCAATTAATTTCGGGTGAGTCTTCTCTGTATGGAGGAAGAGAGAGAGGTGGTTTGAAAGGAATGTGTTAATCGATATCGGATCGTTAAGTCCTATCGCTAATCCCTATCGTTAAGGCTTATACAGTTACCCATATCTTTGATATTTTGATTTTCTATACGAGCTACTAAAAGAATATTTTTTTCCTCCCAAAATAATTTATCTATACTATTAAAACACAATTACTCACTAGACTCAAATTAGACCATAACTTTATTTAATTAGAGAATCATTTAATTTAACAGAAAATGTCATAAAAATCCCCAACTATGTATTTTCATTGATTTAAATCCTCGACTCTTCATCTGTTAAAATAAATACTTATNTACGAAATTGTATATATATGTAAACTTATTTGATTTGCTTTTATATTGTGAGATATTTACGGAAACAACAAATCAACTTAATACAATTAAATAAAAACAAATCATCATTTAGTTTATATTTTTCAATATTTCCTTAACGAAATTATAGTAATTAATTATGATTAGTATAGATGGAAAGAATAAAAAACACAGAAATTATATATATGTAAAGTTGTAAACTAATTTACAGAAAATGTGTACTGTATATCCCACATCGACTAAATATTTTGGAATATGGTTCATAATCATTATAAATACAGCAAAACCTCTATAAATTAATAAGGTCGGGACCATGATATTTTATTAATTTATAGAGGTTTTAATTTATCGATAAATTAATAAAATATTAATTTATGAAGAGATTTTTTCATTTTCATAATTTTGAATATTTTTAATTAAAAATAAGATACTTTGTTATAATTCACACTTTTATTGAATTTTCTTAATTTATAATTTTGGTTATCGTAATATGATTGATGTCAATAGTTTAGTAGATTATCCAGGTGAAAATGATAAATGTTTAGAAATTCAGAGTTTAGAATAAATTATTGTTAGTATCTTTTATGATGAAGTCTGAAAAGATATTGCAGTATCTTTAAAACCAATTACACGTAAAGAAGTAACTATCGTGTGTAGGACGCTCCGTAATTTTTGGATGCAATTTGAAAAAAAAACAACACAAAATTTTGATTTAATGAGAAAGATTATAGATGAGCTCCATCCAGAATGCAAATTCAAGAATATTCAAACGCCAACTGAACCATATTTCAAAAATATATATAATATATATACTTAGTTTATATCATTATTAATTTATGATATTGATGGGACTATATTTTTACATAGGATTTCAAAAAAAAGTATTATCTTATTATTTTATCGAATTGTGTCATTTTTTACACCGGCCCAACTCAGGACTTGAAAAATTTATTAATTTATAGCGAGTATTAATTTATAGAGGTTCTACTGTATATGACTAATATGTTTTAAGTACAAATGACCAAGAAGTTTGATTTATCAGGTATCCAAATTTAACAGTTTAATTTGATTATATTATGAGCATATTAAACATATTATATTATATTTACGTTTTTTTAAAATTTTAAATATTATAAACATTTAAATTTTTATAGAATGTTTAAATTATTATAAATATTTGAACTCCGTCAAAAGTTTAAAATATTATAATATATTTAAAGTCTATAAAATATTTAAGTAATATTAATATTTTTACTCTTAAAAATTTTAAAATATAAAAAAAGTTTGAGTTAAACCCGTTAAAACATGTATTTTTATCAAACTATAAATTAAATTGGTTTCTTACAGTTTTTTTCACTTCAACATGTAAAAATTTAACAAGCAACTTCTCCTCTTTTGACGACAAACCAAAATAAAAAAAACCCATCTTCTTACAAAACTACTATCCGATATTGCGTTGTGTCTATCCTCTTACAAAACTACTATATGATATTGCAGAGTGTCTATTCTCTTACAAAATTACTATCCAATATTGCGGTGTGTCTGTTTCCGTGAAAAACTGCTTACTCTATTAGGATTTCCAATTTACCGTATAACCCCAAATATTCAAATAAACACTATATAAACAAAAAAAATAAGTCTAAATAAAAAAATACATTACAAAAATAAAAATTACAATAAAAGTAACTAACAAAATATATAATCATGTGCTGTAGCACGTGGTATCACCTAGTTTTCACGTTTAAATATATACAATTTTATCAAATTATAATATTATAAAGGTAAAATATAACATATACATCTAATGAGTAATCCTCGCAAATAGCATAAAAATTATTTTTGTTTCTAAATTTTATCATTTTTAAAGTTCCAAAATAGGATTATATTTCAAAAATTAAATCCTAAACTTTAAATACTAAAATCCTACCCTTAAAATTTATATTCTAGTGTAAAATAGTCAAATCCAAACATAAGAATATTTTCTAAAAATTAATTTAAAATCATATCAATGTGTCAATTAGTGCTATTTTTAGATTTTTAGAAGTTTGTGGATTGTGTGCTATTTTCGAGATGTCTAATATTCTAATATTAGTGATGGTGACAAAATAATAAAATGGTGGTTTAACTGTGTTTTAGAACCAGATTAATTATATTTAAGTCGATATAAATCGTTCATGTGATAGTTTAATTTTAAATATATATATATATATATATATATATATATATATATATATTTGAAGTTCTTAGTAAGTTTAAATATGTCAATAAATGATTAAAAACCTTTTAGAAGTTTTAAATTTATTATATATATATGTTGTAATTCAACAACTTAGCTAACTAACTGAATTAAAGTGGATGCAAGTTTAAATTTGGATGCTTGTTAAGTTAAATTTTATGTTCATTCAGATTTTGATTCATTTATGTCTTATTCATAGCATGATTCAAAACCATTTTCTAAAATGTTTAGCCAATGTGGAACGTTGAACACATATTTTTGTCTTTATTAATTGAGTAATGTATATCTGTTTTTAAAAAAATGAATGACAACATATGTAAAATAAAATCTAGAGCTTTGTAATTTTATGTCTTATGTATGATGCTTCAAAGGAAAAACAAAGAATATGAGAATCATAATTTTAAATGTTAACAAAATCTTTGAATTATTATATTCTTAAATGTTAATTGTGGAACAAGATATACAATTTTTTATTTTATAGCTAAAATTAATTGTGTTGGTTATATGGATAAAAGAAAATTAATTGTAAGGGTTATTTGAATTCATAAATATGAGTAATTTCTCTATTCCCTATATACCCTTAATGAGATTTCATCAAGTAATTATTTACAAAAGAAATGTAAGTTTATAATGGACTTCAAAATTATCTAGCTTAAGTTTTTGTTCCAAAAATACTAGTATTAATTTTTTTTTCAAAAATACTATTACAATCTTGTGTGTTCAATGTGTTCTACGCCGAGGTAACTGGTATTCGTTGCAGATATCAATGTGTTTTATGTCGAGATCAAAAGCGACTTAGACAACAAGTCAACAAGTGCCTCGTAGTCGACCTCATTGTTGGTCGTGCGAAACCCGCATTAGACGGTGTGATGAGTGGTGTCTCCTTTCTAAATAAAGAGGACGATGTCCAACCCAACTCCTCGAAACTTTTTATCCCCATTAACAAAGAGTTTTCATCGATTTCCACATGTGGTGCACCATCCATGGTGAAATTCGCGAGAAAATCAACGAGTGACTGACATTTAACTGTCGTGTGTGCTATGTATTGATCATATGTACGTTTTGAATGTCAAACTTCCCTAATTTAACAACCCATTTCATTATGCATATGTAGGTTTTGATTTGTTGTAGACGTTCTTCGGTTGTGATCAGTGATGATCTTGATACATATGCTATCGATCAGCAGTTTGGAAATCACTAGTGTCATATGTTAAGGTATAGAGAACACAACACACACAATAAAACACTTGGAACGTGCCAAGCAAACGCTTTAATCAATCTTATAAAAACTTCCGTTTCTTACAAGACTTGAAACTAAGCTCACTCTCCTATCTATCTAACACAACAACCTATGTAGATCTAAAAGAGTTAAAACACACTCACCTTCAAAGCTTTTTGTATTTGCTTGAAGGTATACAAATCTCACAACTTTTATTCCACAAGTGCTAGCTCTTTTTGCGGCTAGCCCACGTCTACTTATAACCCCACAAACGATCTCTAACCTAGATCTTTGTGTATCCTAACTAAAAGGAAATATTCCTTATTCCTAAGAAAATATACTTCCTTATCTCTTCTTATCAAATATACTCTCAATATCTTCAAGTATATCTTGATCTCTTCTTCCTTCTTTCTCACGCACCTTATCACGGTGTTCCAAAATCTTTCTCCACATCAGCACGCCATCCCACGTCATCATATCAGACCTCTGAGACACTTCACAGCTTCCTGTTACCTTCAGAACTCTGTTGCACTTTCATCATAGTAAAGTAATCTTTTGTTGGTGATTTAAGTTGTTGATCAACGGTTTTCACTAACATTATAATTTTGGTGAATGGTTACATTTCTTAAACGTGTGGTTGCAAACGTACATCAAATCGTTGAGTACTTTGCTTCTCCATAACAAAAATAGTATTAGAAAAACGAGAGTAAGAGGAGAGATTCACAACACCAAAAACTGATAAAACTTTGGTGAAAACACAAAAACAAAACACTAAATCTGTATTTGTTTCTCTTGTATCTTAAAAAACTTTGATTATCATAACCAAAAATCTTGAAAAAAAATCGAAATACACTATAAAGAAAGCAAAATAGTGTATTATCAAAATAATGTTTTAAGGAGGAAAACTAAATTTATAAAACCAGACAAAAAATGATCTGTCTAACTCCCATAATCTATATATAATAACAGTTGTGTTTTTTCAATCGTACTTTTTGGATATTTTTTGAAAAGTCGTGATGGATCATTGTAACCGTTATTTATTAAAAGTTGCAACTGTTCATTGTAGAGTTGTGTTTATTGGAACATTCGTATCTTTTGAAATCTATATATATTTGTCTGTTTGAACTGTTTTCATTTTTTTTGCCATGACACAAAATCAACTAAAATTTCAATCTCAAAAGTTTATACATTTTTCCCAATTATTTTCTAGCATTCATTCTTTTAAAAGTCAAAAAATTCCTTTAATTCTAGATTTAACAAAATATTTTTGGAATGATGAATCTACAATTAACTAAAGTTTAAAATTTTTGTATCTTTCATTTTTTTTGGTACTGGTTTTTTTTTTTGGTAATGGAATTTCCGTATATTTCATTGCTAAATATTTCGTTTATTTAACCAGTAAGTGAATATGTTTTTAAAGACTTTCTATACATGGTTTTTTTGTCATAGCCAGCTAGAGACATTTCTTTTCAAAATTATATTTTTGTTGAATCTATACTATTAATTGGGGAGTACAAAAACAGAAAAAAAAAATTACAAAAAATTCCATATATTGCCCCTACGGATTAAGCAAGGAAGAAGAGAAAAAAAAATTTAAGGGCAACGAAGTCATTATATTTGGAGATGGGACGCGAATCCTTATTGTTTGGTATTATTTCATTCGGATCGTAGATATATTAGATATGTATCCAAACAGTATCTTCTTCTTAAACCTGTATGAGAAATCAAATCCAAACGACATCAAAATCCGCAAGTACTAGAAAAATGGCAACTAATAATATGCAATCCCTGATGATCCTCTTCCGTATCTAATATATCAAAACATTAACTGGAAATATTTACAGTTAATCACAAATATTCTCTTTTCAAACAATCACAACAACCAGTTGGAATTGATTACCTTTTGTTCTTCGTCATTTACTAGCCTATATCAATCTTGAGAACTAAAAACAGAAACAGTTGGATCGAATCCCGGTTCTTACTATGGTATATCGTATCAACCCCAAAATGAAATCAAAAACAGAATATCTTATATTCATTGAATCGAATATTCTACCTTTCAACCAACCCCAACTTCAAATGCTATATAAACCAAAGAATACATTGGAAATCTTAAAACACATCAAACATACAAACAAACAGAATAGAAAGTCACCTTAGAATAAATCATGGCGTCCACCGATGGTTTCACACATGTTTCCGAGCTCAAGTCCTTCAAAACAACATGGAAGATAAGAGTCAAGATCGTGCATACATGGAAGCAATATACCACATACACTGGAGAGACAAAATAGATGATATTGGCTGATTCTACATTAAGTTTCTCTCATTTTCTTATAACTTTAAAAATATTTCCTTCAAATAACATAGAAGTTACAAGTTTTAACAACATAGGCACTCACAGATGAAGATAATGTTTTATTCAAAAAAAAAAGATAAGATAATGTCAAGATCAACAAAAAATACTTATTCACCTTAATAATAAGGTACCATAAAATCTTATTCACCTTTTTATTTTTACATCTATATTAAGTGAATTCTATTTTTATTTATTTTACATTCAAATTACTAATGGAGATGATTGTTTTGAACATATCTTTCATCTAGAAATTCCAAAGTTAACAAGATTAGACTAATGTAAGTTTATCCTAACCTGCCTTATGATTATTTTAATGGAGTTCGAATTAATATGTCAAGTTATATTACGTCTATATTTTGCTTTGCCAGGCACTCACAGATGAAGATACTGTCAAGATCAACAAAAATTCTTACTCTTAAAAGGTGATTCAGAAATATATAGATCTATTCATTCAACTTATCATGTTTGCATAATGAAACAATTCTCTTATAAATTAAACTTTGCTTTTTTAAAAAAATTTCATTACTACTCATTTATACAGTTTAATTTATTAACTAAATTCAAACTACTCATGCTTTTCAATTTTTCTGAAAATTCTTAAAACTAATAAATCATTTCAATAGAAAACGTATATTTTTAGTACCTTTTGACCTTGGTAATTTTAGGGGATGTTATTAGAGAGGTGATTTCTAAATCCATGTAGAATTGTAAATTCTAGAAATCAAAACACATGGATTTTGAAATAACATGTTTTATCCTTAGATTTGAATCCTTCTATTTTACACTTTCAAATCCATTCAAATCCATTTAAAACATAATGTGGATTTTAAAATCCAAAAACAATTCATTAAATGAATAACATGGGATTTTAAAAAGTATTTATAAATCATAGAACCAATAACACATAATTTTGATAAATATTTTAAAATCAATGATTGAATAACATATTATTTTTGTTTGGATTTCCAAATTCATTAAAATCATAGGTCTAATAACCCCCTCTTAGGCTCATATGGAGAGCATCTTGCCATATCCTTCTTTAAGATGTTTCCAAAAATATTATCCTGCAGTTCATGAGATACTAAATAAATTTACATGGATTCAACATGATGAGCATTATTATTCCAATAATAGGTACGACTTCGAAGACATTGAAGATGATTAGCTCATAGTACCCACAGAGTGAGGTCTCAAAAGCCTCATATCATTTTCTGCGTTACCGAGAGCTTAACAGCTCCAACAAAATGGAATAATAAATTAGTAATTGTTGATCCCTGAACCGAACTAGATACTAATGATAATTCGAAATGGCAATGCAGCTACGAAATCAACAAGTGGACAAACAGCATAATAATTAATGAAACAAATTTCAGTTTTGCATGAACTTCAGAATCTTCTTAGACTCGCCAAAAACCAAAGCACATCTTTTAAGGAAAATTCATGTTTCAATTTTAAATTACTTGAGTGATCTATACTTGCTTGGGGTTATCTCACGAAACTTAATGAAAAAGAAGACGAAAACGAGATCTCCTAAATCTATATTTCAGGTAGAAATAGATTTATCCTACATCGGTTTATCAATAAACCATGTTAAACGTATATACAACTAACTTTGTATCTTGGTCTTTTTAGGTTATGAAAATAATTCTAATAATTCACACAAATAAGCAACCATAGGGGGCATTCAAAACACAATGTAAGAAGGTGTTAAAAACATTAAAACTCACCTTATGGTACTATAACATTAACTTCCACACTTGCTAGACTCAATGTGCCAATGAACTCCTGCAATCAGAAGGGAAAACAAATTATTCAAGTAATCTTATCAATTGCAGATTTTTTTAGTTATTTATGGTATCAAATGTTTTATCGAACTGTTGTTAACCATATGAATAACAATTTTTGTATATTTTGCTAATCAAAGTGGATTTGGGTTATGAGTATGGATTTAGTAAAACGAAAATGGACTCTTAACCATTCGCCAATATCTACTCTTTTGACTTCCCATATAGCTCGATAGAGAAGTAAAAAAAAAGGAACTAAGAAGAATTTACAAATATAAACCAAGATAGTCATATCCAGATTATAAATCGATTGATAGTGAAACTAAATCTATAGATTGTAAATCAATAAAAAAAGTGGAAATCCACATATGAAAAAATTATAGCAACTATTTACCACCTGATTTGGAGCTGAAATGTAGGGGGATAACGAAAGAAGAAGCTTAAATGGTTGATCGGTTGGCGGGAAATTAAAAGCTGATGGATCTGGCGATGCCAGCGAGATAGACTTGGATGGCGGTGGCCGGTGTAGACTATCGGTTGACGATGTAAAACATCGACGGCTAGGGATTTTTTTTTTTTTTTT